>NW_025814856.1:111894397-112498147 GCF_022079265.1 Lynx rufus | reverse complement strand
AAAAAAATAAAATAAAATTTGAGATTTGACTATTTGATTCAAAAATCGCCATTATAAAACCACTACTGATTTTTTTCCCTCAGTCTAAATTATAATTACTATTTTCAAAACCAAAATACTACATCACATCAATGAAACAAATGCTCAGGTTCAATAAAATTATTATCACCACAGACTTCAAATTAAAAATGACAATTCAGTAACTGTACAGGTAAATATACATCCTTTATCACACTATGTCTGATGGTTGAGCTAGATTCCATTAATATATGACTCACCATACCCCAGGAAGTCATTTAGGAGATGTCCTGATACACAAACAGCACATTAATCTGAGTTTTGAGTATGTCTTAGCAATATAAAAGTGATAACACTCAGCATCAGGTGTGGTAACCAGGCCTTTAAGCATCAGATTTCCATCACTTTCAAAATAGGTAAGATGGATGTAAAGAATTTTTCTTTTCAATTTAAGCGCTACTTTTATCATGATCTTTGAAAACTCAGGGGATCTTTGATGTTCACAGACAGATGAATGGATAAAGAAGATGTGGTAAATATATACAATAGAATGTTACTCAGGCATAAAAAATAACGGTATCTTGCCACTTGTGACAATATGAATGAACCAGAGGGTACTATGCTAAGTGAATAAGTCAGAGAAAGATAGATACCATATGATTTCTTACATATGGAACCTAAAACACAAAGCAAACAAAAACAGAAATGGAATCATAATTACAGAAAAAACAAACTGGTGATTGCCAGAGGGAAGGGGTTGAGGGAATGGGCAAAATAGGTGAAGGGTATTAAGAGGTACAAACTCCGTTATAAAATAAGTCACATGGAATGAAAAATACAGCATAGGGAATATAGACAATAATATTGTGATAAAATTGTATGGTGATGGATGGTAACTACACTCATCATGGTGAGCAAAGCTTAATGTATAGAATTGTCAAAGAACTATGTTGCACACCTGAAACTAATACAACATTGTATTTCAACTATACTTCAATTGAAAAATAAAAAATATTAAATGTTAGTTGTTGTTACTACTAAAAAACCTATTCCATTTTTTAGTACAAAATTTAACTTGACTTCAAGATGATCACATTTTTATTCATAGGCTAATAACACAACACAAATATTCCAGTTGTTATTATTGATTCTAAATGCATCTCATCTTCCTTCCTGTTGGAAGTGCTGACTGAACTGAGTCTATAGGAATCTAACTCTAATTAAGCCCACATAACATGAGGTCAGAAAGAAGACAAAATCAACGTAAGACTTCACTATTTAGGCAATATTGCTTTCCCAACCCATGAATTCAACTGTAAGTGCTTTAGAGTCACTTGGGGAATTCACTTTAAGTGCTCATTTCTCTTGAATATTATCACACTATCAATAGTTTTCAATTCATAGCAATTCCAATATGCAGACAGAATTGAGAACAGCTATTAGACTTAACCCAGGAATGAAAATCTTTAGCATACATAACAATATGCTGGGTAGGGAAACCTCTGTCTACCACCAGATACTGTGATTCCGTAACTCAAAAGTGGGTCCAGAAATCTGTCTTTTAGCAAGCAGGTCATTTTGAGATAGGAGGTGTATAGATCGAGCAAGAATCATTGTCCTTAACACAAAACAAGCTTTGTATTTTTCTGATCTCTGTTTATTAAGGCCTGTCTAAAGTACACATCCCCAGTTTCAGAGGAAAAATAAGACCCAGAGAGTCAGAAAGGAGAGTGAAATCAGAGGCAGGGTGACATGTGAGCACTCCAGCACTTTCACTACATCCACACAATGTAATGAAGAGCAGTTAAACAAAGAATAAAATACCCAGATGAGACGTTCCTTCTGTGCAAGCCCTAACCACTTTGACTATGATCCAATAAAATGTCCTAGAATCTGCACCAGAAATTACTTCTCCTTGTGAGGTAAGATGAGGACTAGAGAGAGGCCTTGTGCTAAATGCTAGTGTTTTCTTTGTAATTACTGTTACTATAAAGAGTCTCAGTTGATTTCTTCAAGACTCTAATAGCACTCTATGAACTTTAATTTTTCATAACTTTAAATAAATTAAGAACCCGAAGATGGCATATTTTAGCATGTAAATGTACAACTTCATGCCACGATGATTCCAACATTCATCAAAACCAACTTTCTCTCCTTAGAGAACCCTGAATTGTAACATTCCAGGCCAATATTTTACTGAGGTAAAATAACTAATCCACTGTTTTACTTGGGTATTATTCATTGCCATATCCTATCAGAAAAAGAACTGCTCCCCCTGGGTATTCATGATGAAAACTAAAACTGATTGTTTAAATGCAACACAATGTCTTGGGAGACACACGAAGAGAAATACTTAATCTGGAATGAATTCATACCTTGGATGAGGAGAAACGACAAGTTAAGAGGTAAACAGCACATGCATAGATCCTGAGATATAGTTAAGTGCTCAACAGCCTTGTATCATACGGTGACCACTCCCTCACTGCCCGCCCAGGTGGGCTACCCAGACTCCACCGAGGTGGACAAGTCCTTGTCCAATTCCTTCCGGGAGGTGCTGCGGCCACCACCCACCACCCTGCCTAAGGCCGGCAGATTCTCCTGTTGCCCGGCCCTAGTTTGGGGCGGCGCTCAGCCCCTTTCACCCAGCGAGTTTGATCACAGCAAGCAAGGCCCTGCCCTTGAGGCTAGCACCTGCGTCTCCCGGAAGCTCCACCGTCTAGTCCCAGGAGCGAGGCCCCGGACCGATGACCCGGGACCGAGGAAGCACCGCCCACGCCCATCAGCGAGTCCCCGCCCACCCGGCTCCTCTCTGGCCCCCTGCCCACTGCCCCCGGCGCCGAAGAGTCGGCCGACCACACGGAGGGCTGTGGGGTCCCACGCCGCGACCCGCTGACAACTCAAGTTTCCCCCCCACCCCACTGCCCACCCTTCCCCCATTTGTTGGGTGGACCCCCAGGTGATGGTGGCGGCGCTGCCGCCGCCGCCGCCGGAGCAGGCTCGGCTAACAGAAGGCCTCAGTCGTAAACGGAAGTCCGTGGCCTGCCTCAACCCCGGCACTTCCGCCCCCAGTGCCAAAATCAAGGGGCTGGCGGGTGCCTACCGAGCCAGTAGACCGCTCAGCGTCCGAAGCAAGCACAATGACAAGGGAGGTCGGGCACCCCTGTCCAGAAAGTCCTCAGTCCCAGAACGGCCGCTCGAAACCCAAGTGGGTTGGCAGCCCCGCCCAGCTTCCCATCTGCCTCAACTTGGCCTACCTACCCAGTGCGAACAGCGCCTTCCTGGTGGACGAGGAGCTCTTCCCACCCGCGCGCGCTCCGCTCCTTTCCGCTAGCAGCGCCAAGACCAGAGCAAGAAAGGGCATGCGCGGGCGTCCTGGCCGTGCTGCCCACGGGCAAGTGGGATCGCGACTTCCAAAGTTTTAAAGTGGGCCCTTTTTATTTTAATATTATAGTGTCAGTGATGATAGAGCCTATGGCCTAATGGAAAAGCATGAGATCTAAAAGTCAGTAGAAATACGGCAAGAAGACCAAAGCAACATGAGTAGAAAGAAAAAGGCACAATATGGAACCCTGAAAAAGTCTAAGGCCCCGTCCATTGTAATACTGTGTGTTTGTGATATTTCTTCTCGGATAAGAAAAAACGAATCGACAGTGGCTAACAACATATGGTATTGCTTGCTATGTCGTTTTCTTTATTCCAAGGGCAACACTGAACCAGCTCATATTTTCCATACTACCCATAGCATGCCAAGTTCAAACCGGATACCCAAACAAGGTCAAAGTCACCACACTGTGAACTACAGTTGGAACAAAACAAATCATGCAAATTTTTTTTACCTATAAAGCACAGATAAATTGTCAGAAACTTTAAAAACAACTTGATCTTTTTTCTCTAACATCTTAATTTAACTATAGTATCTGATCTTCCCTGCGATTTTCAATTGTCTCCCATATTATAACTGTACCTTGTAATGAATTGAAAGAAGTGTATCATCTACTTCCTGGTGGATTCCAACTGAAGATAACCAATCTGGAGATAATAGTCCCAAGAGCCACTTCAAAGTCAACTGCCCACGGAGAAAAATAACAGATCAAATCATGGTGCATAATCATAAATCCAAGTAGGAGTAACAGAGACTAAATTTTAAAGCCTTGAGAAATAGATAAACTGGGACTGCATACATTTGTGAGATAAATTTTAAGGAGACTTGAGAATAGAGCTATCCATATGGCCACAGGTGTGGCAACTTAATTTTTAACGTCCTTTACCTTAGGGCACCTGGGTAGCTCAGTCCATTAAGCCTCCCACTTTGGTTCAGATCATGATCTCCCAGTTGGTGAGTTCCAGTCCTGTGATGTGCTGACAGCTCTGAGCATGGACCCTACTTTGGATTCTGGTTCTCCCTTTCTCTGCTCTTTACCCATTCATATTCTCTCTCTCTCTCCCCCCCCCTCCCCAGCACACACGCTCTCTCTCAAAAGGAAAAACCATTAAAAAAATTTAAAACTAACAAAGTTATTTGCATTAATAGTATGTGAGTGAGCCCGTGTGGCTCTAAAAGACAGAGGTGGGATAGACTCAAATTTGGATCTGAGAACTGTGTGAAATCCTGAGGGAATGTATTCAAAGAGGTCTAGAAAGTGGGTAACAAAAGTGTGTAACAAGCCATTTTGCCAAATAAGATGACTGATGTGATATTATTGCCACTGGGATGGGATTAAAAATAAATTTGTTTTAAAAGTTAGGATTTTTCTCTTGACATAGAGCAACACTTGTAAGACTGCTCTGGAGGCTCATCATCTTTCAGGACCCACAGAGATAATCACAGTAATGGCTTCCACCATGATGATGGTTTTCTCCATCCATGATACTAACCAATATGGAGATTCCATAATCCTCAAATGATAGCTATAAGAAGCCACAAAGAGGCTAAAGACAGTGGCAGGAGAACCAGAAAACCCTGCCCAAGGAAGGCTGGTGAGTCAAGAAGCAGAAAGATGGCTAGGAACCATTTCACTTCAAAGTTCCACTTTGTTTGTTTTGAAACAGCCAGCATTTTAAAGCTTAAGTAAATCACTTAAATTTAGAAGAGACAATATGGGACAGAAATAAATCTAAATGATACTCTTGGTATCTTTACTTAAAATTATTTAATAAAAAATATCTAGTTAACCTAATACAATATTCTTCATTGAAGAAAAAAAAAGGTGATAAAAGGCTTCCAAACTCAATGCAAATAAAATTGAATATTCAAATTCCATAGACTGAAAATTATTGAAGAAATATTATGTTAGACTCTGCCAGGTGCTGTTTTCAGAAAGACGAAGGCATGAGTTAGTGAGAAGCATTGTAACTTGGTAATCCAACCCCCTGGGTTCCGACTTTGAATCCCAACAGGAGCATTTACACATTTGTGAACTCCTTCATTTTGAGACTCCTTTTAAAAATGGGAAATAAGGGGCGCCTGGGTGGCGCAGTCGGTTAAGCGTCCGACTTCAGCCAGGTCACGATCTCGCGGTCTGTGAGTTCGAGCCCCGCATCAGGCTCTGGGCTGATGGCTCAGAGCCTGGAGCCTGTTTCCGATTCTGTGTCTCCCTCTCTCTCTGCCCCTCCCCTGTTCATGCTCTGTCTCTCTCTGTCCCAAAAATAAAATAAACGTTGAAAAAAAATTAAAAAAAAAATAAAAATAAAAATGGGAAATAAGAGAATCTTCTGCATAAGATTGTTGTATTAAATGAAATAATACATGCACAGCACTTAATATATAGTAAGTATTCAATAACTATTACTCTTATTGCAAAATGGTAGGGTTTTTATGGTTGTTTTCTAGTTTCTTGGGAGGAGTAACTCCCCTCCATTACTCATAGGTAACTCCTGTGAAAGATAAAGGAGGAGAAAACAGAATTGAGCTGGGAAAAGCTTGAGACTAGAATACTAATCTGACATCTGTGAAAGAAAAAAGAAAGAGGAGGAATGAAGACTACACAGGAAAACCTCATACTATGATGCAAACCTGAAAGAAAAAATCAGCAAACGTAATAGGGAATTCTGGAGCAAATATGATCTATTAAAAAGTCTCATGTTAGGCACAAATGGCCAACCTCTGGTACTCCTTTTGTGCTGAGGCTGACTAGAAAGAGTACATGCTGAATATACTTGAATGCTGCAGTGACTCCTAAGGCACTGAGGATGGAGCCGGTTGGCTCATTGCAATCTTTGCACTTGAAAGAGAAATCCAATCAGTGTACTTCCATGGTCACCATTTGATTTCAAATTCTAATAAGGGAAACCAAAATTACACAAGTGAAGAAACAAATATATACCGTGCCAGATGTTTTGTGTGTGCTTTGGAGAAAGATAAAGCAAGTTAGGGAGTGCAAGGCAGAGGGAGCACTAGTTTATATAGGATGGTCAGGAGGTGCTTCCCTGATAAGCCAGCATCATCCAGGACCTGAAGGAAGAAAGGGAGTGAGCGAGGTGGATATCTAAGAGATGAATATTGCAGTCATAGGCAACAGAAATGTAAAGACACTAGGATAGATATTGTGCCTACATGTTTGAGGAATAGCAAAGAGACCAGCATAGCCAAAGCCGAGTGAGGGAGGAGGAAAATAAGAGATGCGTTCTCATGGGTAGGGAGTGGGAAAATAGTGTATCATGTAAAATGGTGCCTTTTAAGACATAGTGATAACGTTTACCCCAAGAGAGATAGAAAGAAGCTTACTCAGTGTCCCCACTTGACTGTTAATAAATATATTAAGATGTTCAGAGCTGAACTCCTGATCTTCACCCTCCCCCACATCTGCTCTTCCTGGGATCTTTCTCCTTTCAGTTGATCACACACTTTCTTTCCAGTTGCTCAGGCCAAAACCTTGGGATTGCCCTTGACTCCTTTTTCTTCAAATGCCACATACAAGCATAAGCAAATCTTGTTGAATACTCCTCAAAATATATCCCAGATATAACCACTGTATGTCACAGCAACTGCTACCAACAGGTTACCAAAAGACCTGACCTCTGGTCAGGTCCCCCTCTCTCTCTCTTGTTCCCCATCAAATTTATTCTGAACACATTAGCCAAAGGGATGATTTTAAACAGTAAGTAAATCTTCAGAAGGCTCCAGTGGATCCTCATCATATTCAAAGTAAAAACCAAGGTGGAAAAGGCCCTACATAATACAACCTTGCCCCGTACTACCTTACTGACTCATCTCCTAGTATTCTTCCTTCAGTTCTTTCGGTCTAGTGGCCTCTGTGATGTTCCTCCAGTATCTCAGTCATTCTTCCACTTTATCTTCTCTGAAATGTTCTCTAAAATGACTCTGAAACACTCTCACTTGATATGCAACTAACTACCTCCCTGCTACCTTCAAGCATTTATTCAAATTACACTTTCCAATTAGACTGTTACATGATAACTCTATCTAAAATAGCAACTTTCGGGGCGCCTGGGTGGCGCAGTCGGTTAAGCGTCCGACTTCAGCCAGGTCACGATCTCGCGGTCCGGGAGTTCGAGCCCCGCGTCGGGCTCTGGGCTGATGGCTCAGAGCCTGGAGCCTGTTTCTGATTCTGTGTCTCCCTCTCTCTCTGCCCCTCCCCCGTTCATGCTCTGTCTCTCTCTGTCCCAAAAATAAATAAACGTTGAAAAAAAAAATTTTTTTAAATAAAAAAATAAAATAGCAACTTTCAGTATTCATGATCATATTTATACTAACCAACTTTTTTCCATATTACTTACCACTCTCAATACCATAACATTTTTTTTGTGTGTTTCCTACCTTGTTTACTGATATACACCAAATTCCTAGATCATCCGCACAAGGATCAGGCACATCATAGGCATTCAATAAAAATTTGTTGAAAAAACTTGTATTGTGTATTTTTTAATTTACTGTGCAATGCATTTGCTGTACAATAGAATAACAGGTTATAATTTAAATATATTGATGCAGGTAGTACATTCATGTATAATATTATTTTAAATATAATTCCATTTTCTTTTTTTTATTTAAAAAAATTTTTTTTTCAACGTTTATTTATTTTTGCGACAGAGAGAGACAGAGCATGAACGGGGGAGGGGCAGAGAGAGAGGGAGACACAGAATCAGAAGCAGGCTCCAGGCTCTGAGCCATCAGCCCAGAGCCCGACGCCGGGCTCGAACTCACGGACCGCGAGATGGTGACCTGGCTGAAGTCGGACGCTTAACCGACTGCGCCACCCAGGCGCCCCATAATTCCATTTTCTTATTAAGTAGGAGTGTTTTTGAATATGTTAAGTTAAACCAGTTAAGTTGCCCACTTTTTTAGGTCAAAAATGGTTAGATTTTTGGAAGTTACATATGTCTCAACTTAATACTAATATTTTCCCCATATTGTAAATGAATAGTATAATGAAAAAAACTTGAAAAATTATTAAATTGCAAAGTCACACATATACTGTCCAATATCCAAGTCTACAAGGAATTTATGGACTTGAGGATGACTGTCAAACCTACAATGTTTATTACAAAAGAAAGTCACATTTAAAAATAATGTGCCAAAATATAGTATAGGAAATGAGATTAAAAAGGAAATTATTTGGGGGTAGGTTTATAACATCCTGAGGGATCTTTTTCTTCATATCACTTTAGTTTTCCACATGTTTTTCAAAAAGAAAGACTTTGGAGACGGTTCAAACAACAACCAATGTAATAACTAGTATAAGTGAAATTTGTAAAATAGATTTATTCCAAAAGATAACTGAAATGGAACTATTTCGTGTGAAAAAGAAAAACCTGAGACAAAAAAAAAGGATTTAATATCTGACTGTAAGCCAGTTTTATAAGTGACACTGTAAAAACAGATCTAAAGTAGTGTATCTATCTGTTTAATCCTTCAAATCATTGACTGTTTTTTTTTTCAGGTACCAGTAGAAAAGACACCACAAAGTAAAGAGATCTGAGATACACTGGGAGAATATTTTTTCTCATATATTAATCTGAATTTGAGAGGTACAGCTCTACTCCATTATATCATTCCAAGTCCCAACTTTCTGTTGTTCTGCCATCACATAGGGCAGGAGTCAATAAACTACAGCCTGAGAATCAAATTCTGCCTACCACCTTCTTTTTAAATAACATTCTATTGGAACTCTGCTATACCCATTCATTTATATATTTTCTGTAGCTGTTTTCATCTTTTTTTTTAATGTTTTTATTTATTTTTGAAGGAGAGACAGAGCATGAGCAGGGGAGGAGCAGAGAGAGAGGGAGACAGAATTTGAAGCAGGCTCCAGGCTCTGAGCTGTCAGCACAGAGCCCGATGCGGGGCTCAAACTCACGTACTGTGAGATCATGACCCAAGCTGAAGTCGGACGCCTAACCGACTGAGCCACCCAGGCACCCCATGTTTTCATCTTACAATGGTAGAGTTTAGTAGTTATGACAGAGATTGTACAAACCTGAAACAGGTACTATCTGGCGCTATATAGAAAAAGTCTTTCAGTCCCTGCCATAGTGTGTTGTCCTTGTCTACATGGTCAGCGCTAACTCGCTGCCAAAGCACCCACATTCCAAGCCAGAAGAGAGCAAAGGGCCAAGTGGGAGGCAAGCAATTTCATTTCCAAAGATGAACTTGAACTTGCACATATTATGTCTCATTGACGCCACTGTCGTGGGCTAGACATATGCCCAGCTAAAATGCATTGGGTCAGAAATGGGCCCAACTAACATATGCGTGGGTAGGTCTGTTACTAAAAGGAAAAAGGGTAAGTAGATGCCAGGGAATGCTGAGCAGTTTCTGCCACAGTTATGAGGGGGAAAGAGTGGTTTAGGTGGAAATAAGAGGGAAATGATAAATAACCCTCTTGAAGCAGCTGCCTTCATTGAATGGATTTTGACAATTAGAAGCACTTCACAAAGTAAAAGACTGCTTTCCGGGAATTTTGCCTCTTCTTTACTTATTCCTACTTAAGTGTAATTCACCCAAAACCTAGTAATACTAATATTTTAAAGAGCATATCATCATATTTGTTATTTGTTTTCAGTAACTATAAATAAGCCTTGAGTCTCTGCAATGGTAATGTTAGCTTGGTGTATGCCTCCCATGCAGAGCCTCTCCTTGTTATTCTAACACCTCAGTGTAATTTCAAAGACAGTACATACAGATTCAGTTGCTTCACTTCAGAAGCATTTTTCCATTCCTTGTCCATCACACATATGTGTGATGTGTCCAACACACATATACACATGTAAACAAGATACATGCTCAACAACTTAATATTCGCTTATATGTTTGAGTGTCTTATCTTAGCAAGTCCCCCTAATAAGTATCCCAAGGAATGTGAAGATAGGCTTATTAAATAGGGCAAGGTCAGCAAACTACAGTTCAAGGGTGAAATCCTGCCCACTGACTGATGTTGGAAATAAAGTTTCAAAGAATGCAGCCATTCTTTTTCATTTACATATGGTCTATGGCTACTTTTATACTACAAAATCAAAACTGAGTAGTTCAGCAGAGATTCTATGACTTGTAAAAAGCCTAAATTACTATTTTGCCAATTAAAGAAAGTTTGCCAATCCCTGAACTACAGCATCCTGAGGAGCCCTTACTTTCATTTGAACTCAGGATTATAAGTAGAATAGCAAGCAGTTAGTTTGAATGTAAGCAAGAATTTCTTAACTCTAAATATAAACAAACCCTAGAATTTATTTCCTTTTACATTTCCTGAAAATTTTCCTGGAGCTTCCAAATGGCAGAAAAGGCACTTATTCCATTTGTAAATATTTTAATAAAATGAATAAGTTTCTTGAGGTTTAATGGTTCCTTCCAAAGGGATGAAATGTTTTAAATCATTTTTATAAATTTACTACATTTACTGTGTATATTTACTGTGAAACCAAATATCCACAAAAGCATTTTAAAAAGAGATGTTTCAAAATAAACAGAGAAAAACAATTTCACTTATTTCTATTCTATCATTATATTTATAAGCAAAAAATAGAGTCAGTCATTATAATTTAGATTTTAACATTTGTGTCACCATGATTAGAACCTTAAAGGATGAACTCAGATTATTGTGGTATAAACAGAAGTGTTTTCTTGGGATGTTATGATTAAAATTAAGAGAGAGGTATTTTTAAATTATTGCTACAGGCATACCTATTAAGATATTTTTATGTTTCCTAATATTTTAATATTAATATTTCAACCCCATCCTGTGTAGTGTTCCATTAATCCTGCTACAGTACCTAATTCATTAATTTTCTTTTGTGATAAGATTGTTGAAATATTCATCCCCTTTCATAAAATCCAAAAAATCCAAGAGAAGTGCCTCTTTAGATTCCCATGATAGCTTTTTACACCTATTGTATTAAATTTTACTTCTAAATATCTGTCATGTTTCCCTTCAGTAAGTGTCCTAATGTATTTTATTGCCAAACTAGATTCTCACAAGATGAGGTATTTAATGCACTTATGTTGGCATTTAAAAGAGAAATGTTATGGGGCACATAGGTGGCTCAGTTGGTTAAACTTTCGACTTTGGCTCAGGTCATGATCTCATGGCATGAGTTTGAGCCCCATGTAGGGCTCTGTCCTGACAACTCAGAGCCTGAAGACTGCTTTGGAAAGAGTCTCTGCCCCTCCCCAGCTGGCACTCTGTCTCTCTTTCTCTCAAAAATAAATAAATATTTAAGAAAAATTTTTAAGAGAAAAGTTATGAGAAACATTTAACAACTACAAATCAAATTAATCTTCCCATTTACTTATTCTTTAGCCACTGTTGAAATTTCAATTCATTTTTTCTTATTTTTCAGTCTGCTCTTTGAAAGAGGTTGGGTAAAAATCAACAGGCAATCATAATCAAGAATCTCATTTTCATTAACATCTTTCAAGAACATAAATTTCAATTCTTCTCTGCCTGAGTTATCACAATGCACACTGGAGCATGAAAAATAAATGCAAGAGAAAAGAAAATCAACTAAAGGACAAAAGAACAAGAGAGAACACAGAGACGAATGTATTAAAAAATGAATGAAAGAAAAAGAAGAATTCATAACGATACTGCTTTAATAGTATCTGGGAGCACAAACTGGGAGGTTAGGAAGAAAAGGAATTGTGCTGACCTGTTAGAAATAAGCGGTTTCTGGGAGCTGTCCAATGTACTAACTGAACGGTCATACAACTTCCCTCCTTAATAGGAATTGATGTCTCCAGGAATTTTTTCTTGAACCAAGGCGCCTCTTTACTCGTCTTTTTAGGCTCTTTTAACCTATCTTTAAAACAATTTTCTAACATGTTTTTCTGCTCTTCTGTGTCTTCTTAAAAATCCCTATGCCGAATAATTAAATAAATATAGCTACTGGCAAAGAAGGAAAAATGAACACTTCTTTGTTAAAATATTAGCGATAATATGAAATTAGTAAAATTTCGTCTTCGTCACACCAAATTTCAAATATCTTTACGTCTCAAAAATATGATATAAAGATAACTTTAAAATCTCCCTTAAATAGAATTCAATACGGCATAGTTTCCACTGGTAAGTCCTGTAGGGCAGTACAAATCAATGAGGAAAATGACCCAGATGGAAGTGAAGATTTATCTTTGTTCACAAATACCGAGCGGCAATTTAAACATTGCAAGACTTCTCAACAGAGAGTGAGCCAATCGACTTATTGCTTTATCAAAGGGTAAATCGCATTTTTGAGAGGAGATTGAAGCTGTTTTGTTTTGGGGCGCGAGTGTTTGCTTTTGCTCTGCCCCACTGGGGTTACACAATTAAGCACACTCGGGAGAAAATATTATGAGCTCCCTTCCCCCCCACCCCATTATCATTTTCCCCTGAATTAAAATCTTCCACTTTACATGAGGAGGATATAAGTAGGGAAAGGAAAGTCAAGTATCTCAGTTGTTAGGCTGATTACAACAAAACAGACTTTGGAAGTCAGGGTTTGTAACGCGGCAGGAGAGCCGTTTAGATGCCCTGGAAGGAGAAAGCCGGTTCCAACAGCGACTCTGGGGAATGCGCTCTCGGCCCCCCCTACCGTGCTTACTTAAGCTAATGGAAGATCTTGCCTTTCAGTAGCCGCTGCACTGGGATACCAGACAAACAGCTCTCCTCGACCCCTGGCAGACAGGGCCCCTCTTCAGGACATCATTAAAAGCACATGCACTTGTTTCAGACCCAGTGGCAGCCTCGGGTGGCAAGATTCGGGACTTCTACTCTGAAGCCAAGGAGAAGCCAGAGCGGTGGAAAACATCCTCGCTTTGAAAATCCAAAGCTAAATTAAAGAGCTACATGAGATAAGGAGCCTGAAGAATATTAGTTGGCTGCGGGGGTGAAGAGAGACACAAAAAGCACAGCAGGTAAGAGCCGGGGGTTGTTGCCAAAAAGGAACTGTCCCAGGTGGCGAGCGAAAAGGATCTCAGCGTTGGAGGCCTATCCCTTTGAGATTCCCTAGCGCGCTCAAGCTTGCTTGTCTTTTTCCATCAGTTTCGAGAGGACGGACATTGTCAGAGCCTTCCCTATCGGTGCCACTAATCCTGTTATCAGCTTGGTTATAAATGTTAATTCCCCTGGCCCTTCGGTGATGGTGCCGCATCAGATTGGGAGCTGTTAGGAAGCCCCTCACCAGAATCTCGCCCCTCCCTGCGAGAAACCGATGAGAGGCAGGGCCAAGGCAACGCGATGGCGGCCTATCCAGAGAGGTGCGTGGACGCCACCGTGCTGGACTTCGTCGCAGACCTGTCCCTGGCCTCCCCGGGGCACCCACTCCTCTGCGACTTCGCACCTGGGGTTCCCTTTGGGGACCGAGACCTTGTGCTCCAAGAGGGAAGACGCAGGAGGCTGGCACGCTTTGAGGAGGAGGATCCCGAAGAGGAGGGCGAAGTAGACGAGGGGGAGGAGGAGGAGGAGGAAGAGGAACATGGGAGAGGCGCGTCCCCGCTGGGCCGTCCCAAGAGGAAAAGGGTGATCACCTATGCCCAGCGCCAGGCAGCCAACATCCGCGAGAGGAAGCGGATGTTCAACCTCAACGAGGCCTTCGACCAGCTGCGAAGGAAGGTGCCCACTTTTGCTTACGAGAAGAGGCTGTCCCGGATCGAGACCCTACGCCTGGCCATCGTCTACATTTCCTTCATGACCGAGCTCTTGGAGAGCTTCGAAAAGAAGGAAACCGGCTGAGTCCGGGTGGGATGGAGGTGTCTGTCCCCTCCTCTCGTGGGCGTGCGCGGGCTTGGGGGTGCATCAGGACCCAGGAGGGTGCGGCCGAGAGACCTGGAGGGACTCTTTAAGACAGAAAGTCTGGCCTTCTGGAGCTTGGTCCGGACTTGAGAAATCCCCACAGCTATCGAGAAGAGTGGCAGCCGGAGAGTTAACATACACGCGATTGCTTTCTAAGGAGCCTGGGGCGCCTTAGGAGGTAGAATTCGCTGGGCCTGTTGAGGCGACAGCCCAGAAGCGGTTTCTGCCGGCCTAGTGAGTGGGGAGCTAATCCTCTCCCCAAACTGTAAACTTCGGGGCCTTCTACGGAGTCCAAACTCTTCTCTTTACCTTAAAAAAAAAGAAGTAATAAAATAGACATTCCTACTTTTTTTTTTTTTTTTTTCCTCAACAGTCTGTGCTGCCCAATTCTGCGCAGGCGCTCCGCTCAGCTCCCCGTCGGAGCGCTTAGGTAGGTCCTGGAACAGACACAGGGGTGCAGGGTGGAGGGTCTCCTGGGAGGCCGAGGGACTCCGGACCTCTTGTTCAATCCTCTTAGGCTTGTCGAGAGACGGAAGGAAGGAAGGAAGTGAAGAAGGAACGGAAGTCCAGGGGACAAGCGACCTCTTACAAGGGACATCATTCTCCCCTCTTTGCCTTAAGGCGCAGAACCAGAAACCTTGTTGGTGTTCCTCCCGGAGACTGATGCTCGAACTCGGAGGAGGACGGAGAGAGCTCCAGTCCTACCGGCGGGGACGCTCCTGGGCTTGCCAGGATCTGGGGCTGCGAGCTTTGGCCGCGGAGCTGGACTTTCCCCTGCGCTTCCGGGAAAAGGACCTGGTCTTCCCAGGCTCGGCGCAGCTTCAGCGCGCACTTTTACATTTTTATCTGTAGGTAGAGAAGACAGCTTCCTTTCTAGTCACAACTAGGAACAAGAAAATCAAAACTCAGAGGAGGAGATGCATGCTTCCACTTTGCAAATATGTGTGTGATGGAGAGGAGGTTGAAGCAGGACCAAGGTGAGGACCCATCTTCAGTTTGGATCCTCTGCCGTTCCACGGTTCTTCCTTCTGGGCAACCTGCTAACACCTGAACTGGGGTTCTTCAGATAGGAGTAGGTAAGTGAGGAGAGGAATCCGAATGAACAAGGCCCACCCAACTGCAAATTCCGTATTTCTTTATTTTGCCACTTCACCTCACACACCTTTGTGCACCCAAACACACACACACACACACACACACACACACACACACACACACATTCTCCCTATCATACCTTTAGAAATATTTTTATTAATAACTAATATATACTTATCCTAGAAAGTTTGGAAAACAAAAGTTAAAAAAGTAAATAAAATTTAAATCACTCCATATCACCACATAGTTAGCATTTTTATTTCCTTCTAGTCTTTTTTTTCTGTATAGATATTAATTAAATATGCTTAACAAATTTGAGGTACTTTTGGATATTGATCTTTCCCCACACTCATCAGTATAGAAAGAGCCCTTTCCCCCTGACTTTAAATATTATTCAAACATAATTTGATTACTGTATTTTATTGTCATAACGATGTATCACAGCTTAATGCCAGTCCTTTACAGGTACATAGCTAAGATACTTCCTTTTTAAAAAATAAATGGCAATGCAAAGAGCATTCTTCTAGATGTCTTGTCTGCCTGTGATAACTTCCTGATATTAGAGAATAAGAAATAAAATTTCTTCATCAAATGAACATTTCAGTTTGTGGCTACAAATGGCCAGATTGCCTTCCAGGTAGGTTCTGCCAGTCCACACTCTTTCCCACCAGCACTGCCAGGATTTACTTGTCTCTCAAGTGTCTGCATTTAAAACTCTTCTAGTTCTCCTATCTATAGGAACTGAATTAGTTTCGAAATTTTGTCATTTCAGAACTAATTCTAATTGTCTTCCAGAGACAATTTCTTATTTTGACTGTGTCTTTTCACTAGGATTTTTTCCACCTCTACCATAGGAACGTCAGGATAAATAGGTAAAAGAAAAAATGTAACCAGGTAAGACCCCAAAAAAAAAAAAACAGCAAAATTAGGGAGTGTATTTTTATTCTCTTGTCATTTTACAAAATAAACTGAAACTTAGACAATGACCTCTGTATCCGTTTTATAAAATAAAATTACTCATTTCCACTTCTTTTTCTAGACAACTTTTTGGCTACTGAGGCCAGTATATCTGTATTTTTAAAGATAAATTTAAAGTTACTCATTTCAATATGTTGACAAAAATAATTATTTCTGAACTTTTCATTAAACAGAATTCTGTTCCCTATCTTCTTATGGAGTGCTAGTGTCTCCATCAATACCTCACGTTTATTCAGTTATTTTTTAATCACTTTTTTAAAAAATGTGTCAACATTTTACATATAGTGTGAATGAGTTCAAAACTAAAAGAACTTGCAGAAGCTTCCTTATTTCTCCCCCTTACAGTCCCCCTGAGAATTAAACATCATGTAAAAAAAATCTACAAGTGCTAAGTTTTTAAAAAATGGCTCAAATCCAGGAATCATCATTTTTTTAAAACCAGAAATTAAAGAAAGAAATGCGTGTAGACAAAGGACCTCTAAACCACTGGGTCCTAAAGAGTAAATACAAGCATCCATCATGCTTAATCCTCTCCCTCATGTTATAGACCATTTTGTTACGTTCTTAGTAAGCACATAATATCTTACAGTGAATAGTTCTTCAGCACATAAATAAAATCTAAAGAGCCTCCAAATAAAAAGCGATTTCCCCATTATTACCAGAAGAATTATGCCCACAATTCTTCAGTCTGTTAAATCGCATGAATGTTTTGTTCTCTGTAAATTTTTTGTATGTTTAGAAGCTGCTCTAAAATGCAAAGTCACTTAAGGCATTTTCTTAATCATTGTACTGATAGAATAATTTGAAGCCAAACAAGGATTGTAAACACAGAGAAATGGGTTGACTTATTTCTTACACCAAGTTATCCACAGAGATAAGTCATCTGCATTTTGAACATGAATCCACTACACCTCCAAATCTCAACACTCAACTTTTCTAAGCAATGCGACCGTTTTAGTTCTTTTCATGTTAGATCCATAAATTCAGCATACTTTTAATTTTTTTAATTCTTTTTTTTTTTTTACCTTAGTTGACACACATATTACATTAGTTTCAGGTGTACAACGGAATGCCTCAACAACTCTATACATTATGCTATGTTCACCACAGGTGCAGCTATCATCTGTCAGTGTACTTTGTATTTTTTTAAAAAAAATGTTGATTTATTTATTTTGAGAGAGAGAGAGTACAGGGAGGGGCAGAGAGAGGGAGAGAGAGAATCTCAAGCAGGCTCTGTGTCATCAGTGCAGGGCCTGACTCAGGGCTCCATCACAAGAACCATGAGATCATGACCTGAGCCAAAATCAAGAGCTGGATGCTTAACCAACTGAGCCACCCAGGTGCCCCTGTCAGTGTATGTTTTAACACAACTGTTGTTAGTATAACGTAACCTATGTTAACATTGTTTTATTCTTTATCTTTTAAACCAACACCAATAAAATATCAGTAGATACTGGTTTTTTAATACTTTCCACCAGTTTTAAAAAATCCTAATGTCAATTACTTCTGGAAATTCTTAATAATGTTTTTGAAACCTAAAAGTTATTTGGACATTTGGTATCTAAATACCATTTTAGACGTTGCATAGAGGTGATTTATTTATATACAATTTACTGACTGAAACCTGCCTTTTGGTCTCAAACTAAATTCCCCATAATTTTCAGGTTACTAGTAGTATTTAGACATTTATACCAAAGAAAAAAAGATCTAAATGAAATCATATTTGAAAGACATAATCAGACTTTCCAAGGAAAGTAAAAATCAGAAGCCTTTGCCATCAACAGGCAGCCATTCACGATGATCATCTTTTACAGCTGCCCAATGTGAAAGCCGATTTTGGCAAAAGTAGCAGTGAAAACTGAATCAAATATTATGTTAGTATTTATGCATAATTTCTGCATGAACATACAATTAAGATCCTAGGATTTGTATTGCTATTTATTATTGCATTTGTCAGCATTTCCATTATAAAAAACAATGTGGTGGAAGGTTTATAACAAAACTATAAAAATTCTGAGATGAAATTTGATAAGCACCGTTTAGCATAACTGTTATTCTTAACTACAAATCTTCAAAGAAAATTTCAAAGGTAATGAAAACACTTGAGTACATTTCACATGTAGGCTTTCAAAATGGACCTGCAATTTGAAAAACTAAGACTGTACTTAATACAAAATGCAAATTATTTTATTTTGATCAAAAATAACTGGCAGATTAATGTTGAATTTTTAAGTACTAAATCTCCTTTTTATAGGGTGACATTTCATTAAATTTTCTTTAATGTAAAATAGAAAAGTGTTAAAGGTTTGGTACATATCTATATCTTGGTGCAAGTTCACTCAAAGGTTTCTGAACTTTGCCAACATTTTGGGTGAAGTTAGTCCCAGTTTCTGGTCAGCGCCCTCTCTTCCTGTGAATGCTGAACTAAAAAAGGTTACAAAACAAAAGTCAGCAGTTCTGACCATTTTGTTTTGACTTTGGGGTTTCTTTGAATCCAAAGCTCAAAACCAAACCTGGCGGAGGAGGAGAAGGAAGGGAAAAAAATCCATGCAGGCTGAAATGAATAAAATACCAGAAAGATGGAAAAAGACTTCAAGTCTCTATAAACCAAAGCCTATAAAATTCCACAATCTTCCCTGTGACCCCAAATTTTTAGTTCTGTACCTGAAACATATTCCATAAAGAAATATAAATAATTGCAAAAAATAGTATGAACATATTTTAAAACACTCTTTATGGTTAATATTTGGCAGAATTCCACCTTCAATCTTGCAGAAAGCATAGAACTTTTAATATTCAGTGAAACCAAGAATTTAATAAATATGATGGAAATTATCAGAATAAAATGACTTATGGTTACTTAGCGCTTTATGGTTTTCAAAGCACCATTCACATACTTCCTCTCATTTGATCCTCCCAATTGGATTTTAACACGATCTAGAGTCCCTCTATTAAATTGAGTCATCAGTGTACCATCTTAAAAATTCATTCACTCATTAAAATCAGCATGATACCAAGATAACCTAAACAGGACCAATGGTCACATATAAGCAACACATTGTTTTCAAAGATATTGTTTCCAAAGATCAAAAGCACCTTAACACACTTTGTGGATGATAAATTATACAAAAAGCTAGTAGAGTCTGGCTCCCTCAAAGGCCAAATTTTACCACCTTCTATTTAGAGTTCTGTGAAAGAGATTTCCACCTGCAGTCAGCAAACATAGATGACCTCAAAGCAGCTGTTATAGACAGCTTTTTATAATTTCCAGTCTTCAAAAGGGAGGAAAATATCTATGAGAATTTGGAAATAGATCAAACAGTTGGTGAACAATAAAAGGCAACAACATCACATACATGTGTTTGAATGAACGAATGAATGGATATGATTACACAATTTGTTTTTACTGCAGATAATTTTTTGACTTCTCCAAAACTTAGTAAAATCACAAGCTGTCTTTGTTACTCATCATATCTTGAACTAATTGACTACATTTAGTCCTACAGTTTAGTGAAATGTTGGCTATATTTAATCCCATAGTTTAGTGAAATATTGGAGAAGCTAGAAACGGTTTCGAGGAGAAAAACCAAATAATTGAATTCTTAGGTCTGGACGAAGTAATAATATGTATAATAATAAGTAGTAATATATGTAACCATAAACTTATTGTATTGCTTACTTATATTGAGTTGAGTTCTTTACATAGTTCGAATAATAACTTTAGGATATAGACATTATGATCACCTAGTAATGATGAAGACACGATGGAATAGAGAAGTTAAATAACTTTCCCAGGTTCAATCAAGATTTACACCCCGTCAAGGATTTGAGACCAAATTCTTAGGGGCTGAGGTTATTTGTCAATGAATATATGATTATTATTCTTAAGTAGAAATGATATGGTAAAAATAAAAAACTATTTTTATCTTTACTGAGGATCAGAAACGTGGACATGGGTTTACCATGTACCAGAGGGATACAGTCTCCGCAATGAAACTGGAAAGGTGACCTACTGGTGTAAGTTTTTGAAGAGGCCTTGAAATAATCTTCCATGGATATTCTAAAGCCACAACTTTCCTCTAGTGGCTTCAGTGCATTCCTGCCAGAAAAGAAGAGACAAAACTCTTTTGATGAACATAATGATTATAAACACAAGCTTTGGAATTTGACAGAAGTAGGTTTGAATTTCAAGTACATCACATCATGTTCTAGAAGCTAGTACAACTTACTTAAATTTGTTGACCCTCAGTTTATTCATCTTTAAACTAGGAATAATAATATTCAGCAAACAGGGCCCTTATGAGGATTGACTGAATTATGTAGGCAGAGTAAATGCTTTACAAGCACTCACTAAATGGTAACTACTATTAAAATACTCATCATCATCATCATCACCATTATCATCGTAACCCTCCCAGTTCTATGGCAACAAAGAACTGTTCTATGAACAAAGCATCACCTTTACCACCAATGGTGGTAATACATGAGCGTATAATATAGAAAAAAGCAGAACTCATTATATAATACTTTTAAATGAATTGAAAAAAAATCAGATTTTTTTTTTTAATTCTCCAATATTTCCTTATTCCTGGAATACTTGAGTGCCAGCATTCAGTCTTGGTCCATGTATCTTTCTAAGTAAAACAATACACACCCAACAAATGAACAGAGAGTTCAAAACCCTCTCCTTTAATGTGCTACTGCAATAACATGTATATTAAAAAGAAAGCATAAGTAAGTCACTTTAAATCTGAGAAAAAGTGATCAGAATTCATTCAGAGAAGTTTTATTTTATCAGCAGCCTAGATATTACAGTTTAGTATATATTTTCCACAACAGTGTGCATTTATTCAAATCAGATAATTTCTGATCGAATAGTTCTATATCTTAATTGCAAGAGTGGTTGCACTAACTCACATTTGTGACAGAATGACATAAAACTGTATTTTTACACTAATGTTAATTTCCTGGCTTTGCTATTGTACTATAGTTATGTAAGATGTAATCTATGGAGAAAACGGAGTGAAAGGTACATGGAACCTCTCTGTACCACCTTTGTAAGATCCTATGAATCTATAATTATTTCAAAACAAAAAATGAAAAAATCAGATAATTACTATGGCATTTCTTTGAACCTATAGAGCACCTTAGAAATATAAATTATCATTAATTTTAGGGAGACATTCACATATACTTGACTCATGTCCTGTTCTATAATTTTTCTTCAAGGGTCTCATGAAAGTGAAAACAAGTTTTGTGCATGGTATTATGTGTATCCTGGAATGAAAATCAGGACTCTACCCGTAGAGGTCATAGCCAAGAATTGAGTATCTGATTCTGGATTCCTTGACCAAATACATTCCCAAGTATGGATTTGAGTGTTGGAGGAGCCACTTACAAAATTAGATAACTCACTTAAAATGTCTGGGCTTCAATACCTACCCTGGTCTGTAAAGTACAAGTAATAAATCCAGAACTATTTAAAGTATCAGAGGGGTTAAATCAAGTACTTAGTACAGTGCCTCATACAAAGTAAATATTTAGGGAATGCTGTTATTATTGTTGTTCATGCTATTTCAATGTTCAATGTGTATACAGAGAAAAATGACAATTCAGCCTTTTAGAAGGACTCAAGAGAACACACACAAGAACAATAATAAATTGTCTTGCTTCTCCTAAACAGAATCAGTCTTTTAAATAGCATGGCATTTGTGGCAAATTTAATCTGCCATCAGAATAGTGTGTTTTTGTTTAATTTTGTTTTTAAAGCATAGAAATTTAAAGGCAAAGTTTCTGGTTCATGACATGTAATCACAATCTTTGATCTGCCAGGAAAGCCACTGTAAACCCTACATTTCTAAATAACCTCTAAAATTTGCATATAAAGCTTTTTATATGAAAAGTTGATACTTCTATTGGTATATCCTCTGGGATTTATTTTTGAGCAAATTCAACTTGAAAGCTGTGGTGTTGTGTAGGACTGCTTCAATTACCAAGCATTTATACCTGATCGGATCTAGACAAACAGGAAGTATGAAAATCTGGAACTCAGCATAATCAGGAATGGAGTACATGGTAATGCCTTGTTTTAGGTTCCCTGAGGGACATAGGAGTCCCTGTGCACCTAAGAGGGTTAAATGACCACCACCTGCTTTCCACTGAGGACAGTCAGGGAGGAAAAGAGAAAAGGCCCCTCTTGGGAGCAGCAGCAGAGAGGGAAGCTGGATCTAGAAGTGCACTCTGGGACATCATCCTGTGCTATTTCTGCCATTTACACTTTTTGAAAATTTGGTGCCTGGCTTTATCCTCTTTACTCGCATAATTTGTTTCACTCTGATGCTAGTAGATTTATACAAAATCTTTGAAACACTTTTGAATATTCTGTCCTAAACTTACCGGCAATTTAAATAGGAGGCTTTTGAAAAGATAAAGTTGACCTGAACTTACACATAATTTCTCAACATTTAAAAATGGGTAACTCTAGGAGCAGCTGGGTGGCTCATTTGGCTGAGTGTCTGACTCTTGATTTTAGCTCAGGTCATGATCCCAGGGTCATGGGATCAAGGCCCACATTAGGCTCCACGCTGAGCGGGGAGCCTAGTTAAGAATGTCTGCCTCTCTCCCTCTGCCCCTCTCCCCTGATTGAGCTCTCTCTCTCTCTCTCTCAAATAAAATAATAAAAAATTTAAAACAAGATGGGTAACTCTAAAAAAAATAAAATAAAATAATAAAAATGGGTAACCTTTTTTATATCTATTTTAATAATTTTTCTTCCTTGCATAGAAAGACAAAAGGATAATTATATCTTGTTCCTTTCAAAAGCTTTGATTTAGCTTCAAATGGTTTATTTGAGGGTTGATGGTAAAGGGCCTCCTGAAACTTACTAAAATTCTTCTGACTTGGGAAACATACCCAGTTTCAAATATTCTCACCATGGGTTCATATTTTTTACTAAAAAATGTGGTAACTGTAGTTAACAAGCATTTGACAAGTAGTGGTTTTGTTAATTGTAGATCTTATTGAACATACCATACCATTTCTTTCATCACTATTCATTTGTTTAATCTCATCGAAGTTTATTAAAATTAGAGCAGATGAGCTCAGTTAAAATATACATATCCGACGCCGCTTTTTTTCAAGATGACACAACCACAAATTAAATTTCATACCCTTATTCGTATATTGTATTTCATCAAATTCAATCAACTGCTTCTAAAGTTAACATGAAAAAGGCTGAAAAATACCCAGAACTCAAAAGTATTACACAACAAAACACAACAAAAATTTTCCAAATTACATCCAAATATCTCAGTCCAAACCTCATGGTCTTTAACTACGACATCCTCAGAGCTTCTCTATGGTTATAACCCCTCTCCCGTTGTATGAGCCACATGCATGCAAACATGCACACATGTGAAAGTATTTTTATTAGAATGCCTTCACATGTATTTTAGAATGGATGGTACATACGTAAATTTTTTTCACTACTAGCTCAAATCTTAAAAATGGTTTCATTTGTCTTCCTTCTCCATACTTTGGTAGTTTTACTGTTTTTTACTAACAGCCATCTCTTTCCTTAATATTTCATATGGTCATAATATTAATGATTGTTGAACTTTTCTAACCTTTGTCAGCAGAATTCAAGTGGGCATCTTTGTCTTTACATATATTGAAAACAAGCCCCAAAATTACTCCAATTATCAACTGAACATTAGCTCCACATTAGTATATCAGACCTGCATATAATTACTAAGACCAGCAGCCAGTAAATTGTAGAAAAGAAAGTGTCTGGAATTGCCATTCAGGAAACCTACAGAACACTCACTGATTAGATGAGGGTCATTTACTCAATGAGAAAAACAGAATTTTCCCTGGGAGCAGAGCTACTTCCTCTTGGAGAGATTCAAGATTATCTGAAGTTCAGGTAATTTACCATATCAAGAAAGGCGTTATAAAGGATTCAAGAATGCTCTCTGAACTTTGGCTCTAGTTGGGAAGATCTAAGCCAGATTTTATAACATTAGGGACATTCTGTGGATTCTTACAGCTTGCTCATAGAAATTTCACTGGTGCCTAAGGAAATAATCAATACTATGTACAAAGAGTAGATTACAAAAGATGCATCTGGGTATTGTTTATAACATCAAAATTGAGAAAATAACCTAGATACCTTTAATATAAGTCCTTGTTTTAAACTGTTATGGGTGATGTACAAAAGAGACTGTGCTATGGGAAGATGAATCCAATAAATGATATGTGAAAAAGTATTCATATGGAAATATGTGTAAATATATGTGTGCATGCATGCATATCTTTATATATATAAATGTTCATTTTATATATGCTATAGGAAAACTGGTCATTTTTATAGTTGCTTGTAGTTTTTCCAGTTTTCTAGCAATCTTTTGTAATCTAACGTTATTTTAAAACAAGTGGGACTACATCAAACAAAAAAGCTTTGCACAGCAAAAGAAACCATCATAAAATTAAAAGACAACCTATGGAATAAGAGAAAATATTTGCAAACCATCTATCTGACAAGCCGTTAATATCCAAAATATACAAATACACAATATATACAACTCAACAGCAAAAACACAAATAATCCAATTAAAAATGGGCAAAGGACATGAATGCACGTTTTTCCAAAGAAAATCTGCAAATGACCAACAGGTACATAAAAAGGTGCTCAACATCATGAATCATCCATTAAATTGCAAACCAAAACCACAATGAGATAGCACCTCACACCCCATCAGAATGGCAATTATCAAAAAGATAAGAGATAATGATCATTGGTAAGGATGTGGAGAAAGGGAAACCCTTGTGCACTGTTGGTGAGAATCTAAATTAGTACAGCAACTGTGGATAACAGCTTGGAGGGCCCTCAAAAAATTAAAATAAAACTATGATATGACCCAGCAATCCCACTTCTGGGTATCTATCTGAAGGAAATGAAACCACTATCTGGAAGAGATATCTGCACCCTTTGTGTTCACTGCAGCGTTATTCACAATAACCAAGACATGGAAACAACCTAGTGTCCACTGACAAATGAATGGATAAAGAAACTGTGGGATATTCATACAATGAAATACTATTCAGTCACAAAAAAAGAAGGAAATTCTGTCTTGCAACAAAGTGATGGATTTTGAGGACATGATGCTAAGTGAAATAAGTCATAGAAAGACAAATACTGTATGTTCTTACTTATATGTGGAATCTAAAAATGCCAAAATCATAGAAATAGAGTAGAATGGTGGCTGCCAGGAGTTGCAGAGCAGAGGAAATGGGGAGATGTTGGTCAAAGGGTACAAACTTCCAGTTATAAGTTCTGAGGGTCTAGTATACAGCATGACAACTATAGTTAACAATACTGTATTACAGAATTGAAAGTTCTTAAGAGAACTGTTAAATGTCATCAAAACAAAAACATAAAAATAATGAAATTATTTTATGTTAAAAATAGCCACACAGTAAAATTTGTGAGTTCTGCTAGTTGTATGTCAGGATGGTGTTACTTAAGTGAGAACTATTGCCTTCTTAACACTAAAACATTTAAAACTAGATATTTAACATACTTAGACATGATATTCTGTAATATTTTTCTTTGGATACTACAGAGCATAACATTATCAGCATATGAGAGGCCCCTCTTATGCTTCCCTCCACTTACTACCCTTCTCTCCCTACAAGGATATCCAGTAACCTGATCTCTAACAGCCTTGATTTGCTTCCCAGTTATTGTTTTGTTTTATATAAATGCAATCATTGGGTTTTGGGAAAAGAGGGCTTTTCTATTATAAATCTGTATTCAATAAAACAAGTATTCTGACATTGACCCTCAACATACAAGAGAAGTTGAAATTAATTAGAAAGATAGGGATTAAATTTACCTTTAAATACACAGAGTTAACAACTAAAAGGAAAAGTACTTCACAAATATGCACGTCAATTTTATTGACACTGAAATGGAAAATGCAAATGGAAATTTTAACAGTGTTGTGAGCCTTCTCAAAAACAGCTGAGTTCACCCGCAATTCACACACATACACACAAATACACTCCTAATGAAAATAACTACAGTAAACTATACTTATTTCTAATGATATTCCTGGTTTTTAAACAATTAGTACCACAATTTTGCTTCCTATTTAGCCCCATGGGAATTACAATGCATATATGAGTGTGTGTGCATGTGTGTGTGAAGGTACATATTGTATTGACATTTGATGTTTACTTCATTTTTTAAAAGGATTAATATTAGAAGCAAGTGAGTGTGATCCCCAAAACTTTACATATTCATATGCATATTCATTTTCATGGACTTTTCATATTCACCTTTGAAAACTGCCATACACTAAAAGAAAAAAAGTACATTTCTAACAAGTAATTTCAAAATATTTCAAACTTGCACTGCTTTTAATAACTTTTATTGTTTTTAACATGTGACATTTTATCCCCATTAGCAATAACAGATGTCTAATGCATTAAAAAGGAAAATCCTGCACACATGTTGAAATAGAGGACTTTACTGAAAGGAAAGCATGTGCTTTGATTTATATTAGTCAAAATTTAGATACTGTACTTGGTGCTATTTCAGGAAATGAAAAGGTGAGGAAATAGTTATATACCAGTAAACCAGAGCAAAAGTCTCCATAGAAACCAAAACAGTTTCAGTGGGAGCCACATAAGCTAAATTAATACCTAGAATATGGTCATATTAGCCCCTAGAGAGCTAATTCGAACAAAATAAAACACCGTTCGTTGGTTCATGCATGTTACACCATATTTACAATTCTTCTTTGTTCACAGTTAATTGTCAAAACCTAATCAGTCATCAAGACTATGAAAATTTGGGTGAATGCTAAGGAGAAAAGATCACAAAAACAACAGTGTTTACTTACTCTTCCCCAACTCCATTATCTTCACCACTAGTCAAAAGAAACACAAAGGGCAAACTGAAAAATAATGAACAATAATTCCCATTTTATTTGTTTAGCTAGTGTTTGGCCTCAGTTTTCACAGGCACTCCTGTAGACTCCTCACCTGACTTAGTGCTCCCCCACCCCACTGCAGACAGTACTGAGTGAGGAACCACAAGCCAGTAGGGGCACCAATTAATTTATTGAACAACTACTATGCACTGGCTGCCTACATATACTATGCCATCCAATCCTTACAAAATACTATGATGAATATTAATATATGCTTTACAAATAAAAAAATTAAGTTCAAATTAAATGAAATATCCTGTCCAAGCTTAGACAGTGGTGGAGCCAGATTTTGACCCAGTTGTCTCCTTCTCTGGAGGTAATGGTGACAAACATTGCCATTATATAGCTCTATGCCTCTGTCAATTAGCTGAAGAATAGCATATACTCTTTGCAAAGGTGACCCAGCATTCATTGTGTGTCCAGCTGGTTACAGCATAGACTGAAGAATTAAGAATTACTATCAGTTCCTAATGTTTTCAATTTATACCATCTTTCAATAGCGTATTTGTTGCTAGTGAGATAATTTCTATTCCAACCAATTTGTATTTTATTCCTTTACACTCATTTTCTATATTATTATTGTTTTGTGTGCATAGAGTGTGATAGAAATAGCTTCTTCCATCTAAACTGGGCTGTTTTCTTAAATGCTTCAGAAATACATCCGTGGGTGTATGTGACATAAAGGTATAGCTTCCAACTGCCTGATCCTATCACAAAAGGGCTACCACCTCAAGATCACATAATCCTTGATATTTCCTTCACACGATTCATTTCATTACAAACTGATTCATAATTAACCATAAGGTATACCATCAGCTAAAGTATCCTATATATATATATTTATCATCTTTATGATGTTTGGAACAGCAAAAAGGGAGGTGCATTACATATAAGCATAGATATAAGCATAATATATAAGCATGAGATACATCTATCCCGTGTTTTGGCAGGTCTGTCCCACTAGTCAAACTGGGTATCACTGCACTTGTCCTACTGGACAGAGTTACTTTCAGGTTTTTTCTCTTTTTGTTCACTTCATTGTCTTGCTCCTCAGCAAAACTAAAATTAAATTGAGAGGATCTTCTTAAATGTGAGATTTTAACCTTAAAACAGAGAAAATTTGCTCATAAAGGTACTTATTTCATCATCTCCACAAAAGAAAAACACGACTTCTGGGTTGAAATTAAGGCTGGTTTGTATCTCTACAATTCTGGTATAAAATATAATTTGCCAACTTATGATGTAATAGCCAAGAGACCCAAAACAATGTCAAGAGCATTACCAAGGTCAGAAATGCTAAGTCCTAGCTGCAATAGGACAGTGTGGACAAGTCGCAAAGAAGAATCTTTTAAAAGGAAAGGGTACTACTCAGACTAACCTGAACTATGAACCTGAGGGTGGCTGGAAACTTCATGGAGGCTGACCACAAATTTACTACCGAACGGATCAAGTGGCAAAAGTGAATACAATTCTCAGATTTATGACATTTAATTCAGAAACAGAGGTTCTGTTGAAATAAAATTCCAACCATTGGGAGAATTTCCATGTCAGAAGATACAATTTATAATACTTTCTTCATCAGTTTAAAGTTTAAGGCCATTATTATGTCTCTGATTTTGTGGATGTTCTTTAGACGATACTATTTTATAAATCTGCTTTTCCTTCAAACTCTGGCTGATTTGCTACAAGTTAGTTGTGTTGCTTTTTAGTGTTCCTATATCATTAGTAATTGGCTTTCAATGTATTACTCTGTATTACAGTTCTAGTTATTCATCCCTCATTGTCACAAAGGTAAGTGGCTATGTATGACAAAGAAAAAGTTAAACAAAATCATTACAGATATCTCTTGCTTCCCTTCTCTTCTCTTTCTCCCCACAGTTTTTTTTTTCCTCCTGTCCATGCCATCATTCTGTTGGATTCACTGACTAAATTTTATATAGTAGCATAGAAAATTAAGTTTCTTTTCTAGATTCTTTCCTTCTGTGAACATGTATGCAAATGTTTTCTACAGAAATTATAGAGAAAGAAAACATCAAGATATATTTTATTCAGTCTAGTGAAGTTAGTGGGCTACATAAATATCTCCCTTGGGAGAAAGAAGTTGACAAAATGATCAAGAAGGTGAACAATTTCCTGACTCCCCTTTCCTAAGTCAATGTTCATGGTCATTCTTCTGTGTAGCCCTAAACTAAATAAGCACATAAATGTCATAGTGAGGAGAGAGTGAAAAGTAGCAATAATGTAGGCTCAGTTTACATTTAAATTGGGCTGGATCGAATTGAGTTTTGTTGCTCCGTTCAGTACCCAGTTCCTGTGCTAACTTTCACTACCAATTTAACAAAAATCTATCAAATTATTTATTGGATGTTTACTTGTACTTGGCTCTGTTCTCAACATATTTTTTTTCATTCAGTTAAGGTATCTTGTCTAAAATGAGCTCATAGTAGAATGAGAGACATACACTTAACCAGCTTGTGTAGACACTGGATGGGATATGTAGAAACAGTATTTATTGGGATATAACAGAAGAAAGGTAGTTAATATATTGTAAGTTTCATAGTAACCTATACCTAAATGCCCTTAGGTTGAGGCTTCTGGGAGGAGGAGTGTTGGCAGGTGGAGTGAAAGGGCTATATACCCAGCATGCACACTATGACTAGGTCTAAAGGAGTAATTCTAAGCTAAAAGCCAAGTTGAAGCCAAAGTTCATGATCATTTTGTTCACTACTTGGTAAATAGCCTGCTAGTTACCTAACAATATCCATTCTCTCTTTCTTCCTTTAACAATATAGCCTGTAAAGGTTATACTTCACATGGCTATCCAGCTAATGACTACCTTTCACAGCCTCACTTGTAGTTAGTCGTGGCTATGTGACTAGAATCTAGTAATGGGATATGAGCACTAGCCACATGTAATTTCTAGATAGGGCCCCTAAAAGAGGGACATGTCTTCCCTTGGCTTTTCTCCCTTCCCAATGGCTAGAATGCAAAATTGAAATGAGTTTGGGGTGGCCATTTGGTCCATGAAATGGAAGTCCTATTTTGAGGACAAAAGAATAAGACATTAAATCTCCACCATGGTTCAGCCAGTGAGCCAAGACTGTAACACCTATCCAAATTTCTCATAAGATAAACAAACTTTGTTGTTTAATCCACTATATTTTTTGATCTCTTTATTATAGTGCCATATCCTACTTAATGTGTCTCTTCCTCCCAGGTACCTAGGACAGTGCCTGACATATAACAGGGTCTCATTAATATTGTGGACCGTTAAGAGGCAGAATGATCTCAGACTACATAGGTTTTTAAGCCTAAGGCCAGAGTACAAATACGCAAGGACTACATTGCAATTCTTCTGAACAAGCTGATATAAGAGAGGGAGAACTACACACTATGCCTTTTCCCTACCCCAGTATGTAACACACCTCATCTCCTCATACCCTAACATCACCATTGTGATGTCTCAGAAGGGTACCATTGTGATGTCTCAGAAGGGAAAAAACAGTCTAGCTCTACAAAATGAAAGAAAGCATGAAATGTGAAAGAGGAAAATCAGCTTCTATGCAGTATAATACACAGCTGAAAGCTAGTGTCATTCTATGACAGTATAAACAATACAAATTCGAATGCAATAAATTTTTTCAAAAAACAATTAAAATGTATCTAAATTCAAATTTTTATATTATAAGAAATTTAGCAGACTTTTAGTTTATCTGTCTTTTGTTGTGACTTTCTCTTTGACAATGCACATTTGGGCTAAAAGTACCAAACTATAGAAGATGGTAACTGTTAATTGTTATACCCTTGCCTCCAAATAGGGGCAACAGAGCATTCGAATTCAGCATGTCTTCCATTTCAGATACTGCTGGACTCAAGGGTTTTCTCAACCTAGACTACTGCATTTTACTATCAAATTTCAGGGAGCATAATCTCAAAATCACCTCTCAATAACTTTCAATATCTCTGCTAAGAAAGACAACATTTACTGAAGATAGCCAGAAGTATATTATTCAAGATACTCAAATATCTCTGATAGAATTAGGCACTCCTGGGTGGCTTAGTTGGTTAAAAGTCCGACTCTTGGTTTTGGCTCAGGTCATGATCTCAATGCTCTTGAGTTCAAGCCCTGCATTGGGCGCTGCACTGGCAGTCAGAACCTATTTGGGATTTTCTCTCTCTCTCCCTCTCTTTCTCCCTCTCTCTCTGCCTCTCCCCTGCTCATGCTCTTTGTCTCTCAAAATAAATAAATAAACTTAAAGCACATTTTTAAAAATTCTGTGACAGGATTAAACCCCATAATCAGAAAGAAATTAGCAAATTAGTAAATCATTTTTGCCACCATATCACAAACCTATATTAAATAACATTATTTTTAAAAAAGGAACAGCCCTGTGAAATTTATTGGATATTTTATATATATTGTCATGAATACTGTCTTTTATTAACCTTAAGGCTTCCTTTCCCAATTAAGTTAAAAAAAAATTCTTTCAGGCAAGTCACAGTATCGGTAATAGTCGGACTTCTGGATTCCGTGTGTGTGTGTGTGTGTGTGTGTGTGTGTGTTTCCTTCACAGACCCTATAGATGTTACAAATTGTTTGTGATACCTATTCATGTTGTATACTAGACTTCTTAGAGCCAAGTTTCTGATAATTAAAAAATATATAGAACAAGAAAGACAACTAGTTTACTAGAATCCCTGGCATCTGAAATATAAGCTGTAAGTCCTCAAAAAATACATAGGACATTCTTCTGCTAACTTGAGTTTTACTTTATACAGTTTCTTTTTTTTTATTATTCATGTATCTTCCTTATTTTTAATGTATGTCTTCCTTCTGGCTTTTTTCTATTCATGTCATCTACCTTAAATCTTTCTCTGGAAGTGTTATTTATTAACACATGAATATTTTTATAAGATGTTCTCCTTCAAGAATTTTTTGCTTAGGGGTGCCTGGGTGTCTCAGTCAGTTAAGTGCCCTACTTCAGCTCAAGTCATGATTCATGGTTGGTGGGTTCGAGGCCGATGTCAGGCTCTGTGCTGACAGCTCAGAGCCTGGAGCCTGCTTCAGAGTGTGTCTCCCTCTCTCTCTTCCCTTCCCCTGCTTGTGCTCAGTCTCTCTGCCTCTAAAATAAATGAACATCAAAAAAAAATTTTTTAAGAAGTTTTTGTTTAGAGGGGCGCCTGGGTGGCTCAGTTAGTTGGGCATCCGACTTCAGCTCAGGTCATGATCTCACAGTTTGTGAGTTCGAGCCCCGTGTCGGGTTCTGTGTTGACAGCTCAGAGCTTGGAGCCTGCTTCGGATTCTATGTCTCCCTCTCTCTCTGCCCCTCCCCTGCCCATGCTCTGTCTCTCTCTGTCTCAAAAATAAAACATTAAAATTTTTTTTAAAAAATAATTTGTTTAGTTTCACACTTACTCTTCTTTTTATAACAACTGATTAGACTTCGGTTGCTGTATTTCCTTGTATCATTGCTCATCTCATTCTTGTGTCATTCTCAGTAAGCTAAGAGTAAACTTGACCTTTTGTTGTTGTTAAGAGGACAAAATGGTATTTTCTGAGTCTTCCACACTTGTTCATACGTGTAAATGTGACTTTGGTTGGTTATATGAACTTCGTGGACTACAATATCCTTTTGGCCTGTGTTCTTTTGGAAAAGACCTAAGTAGCCAGATTTTCTTTTTTTTTAATAAATAACCTACGTTCTCTATCTGGATGCCTATAGGATAGCTTATCTTCAACATTCAATATTTTTCTGACAATATTAATGGGTATGGATCTGTTTTCATTCACTTTGCTTGGAATACAGTGTGCCATTCCATTTTATGAACTGTGTTAGTTTTTTTTTTTTCCTACTCTGGAGAATTATGTCTTTTATTAATGATTATTGCTTCTCAATTTGTCCTAGTTTCTTCTTGGGAAAATGAATTATCTCTAATTTCACAAATATCACCCTACTCAAAATTGTACTCTCCTCATTAATCCCTATATCCCTTCTCTGATTGTTTTCTCTATAGAGTGATAACCATCTTTTTTTTTTTCACTCAACTCTTCCTCACATATACTCCCATAGTGATCACCTCCAGTTAAATAGCTCCAAAGGCCATTGCTATGCTGATATATTCCAAGTTTTACCTTCAGTCCAGATCTCTCTCACAAACTCCAGACTCATAATTCCAACTGCCACCCAGCAATTCCACTTGGATTTCTAACCGACATCTCAAACTCAACATGTTTGAAATGAACTCTCCCCCCTGAAATGTGTTCCACCACAGCCTTCTCCATCTCAGGGGTTGCCAATGCCCCCCACCCCGCCTCACTTTTTCTCAAATAAAAAGCCCTAAAGTCATTCTTGATGCCTCCTCCACACACCTCATATGTTAACTTTAGTGAATCCTATTAGTTCTACCTTCAAAATATATCTAGAATCTAGTCACTTCTTTCCAACTCCAACTCCACGGTTAACATCTAGTTTAGGTCATAAACACCTCTCATCTACATTACTGCAGTGGCCTGCTAACTAGTCTCTGTTCCCTTGAAGAAAAGCCCATACATGCCAGAGGCCTTGGCACAATTCTGGGTCAATACTATTTCTTCTTCTACACAGGAATATCATCAAGTGAATACTCTTGAGTTCTGACACTTGTGGTGGAGTGAGATCTTCATATGACTGAATGGACCACTTAGATGGTTGGATCATCCCAAGAAATCAGAAAAGGAACAGGATAGACATTTCAGCAGTCAAAGGACTGACCATCCTTCCCATTTGAATTGCTACAGCCTTAGATTGGACATTCCCTTAGTATTTTCTTCCAACTATTTTATTACACAAACCTCCAGCTCTTTGAAACAATTAGGCTGAAAAGTCTTTCTTGTCTTCCAGGTCAGGGTCAACTGCTTTAGCTTCTTCTTTGCAAAGAAAATAAAACAGAATTTACAGATACTTTTTGCTTTATTGTAGTCTTTTCCCTCCTCACCAATATTTGTGCTGGTGCTGCTATACAGAAAAAAACCTGCTAAATATATATATATACATATATATACATATGTATATATATGTATATATATATATGTATATGCATATATATACACATATATATGTACATATCCTATATGTGTATATGTATATGTATATATCCTATATATACATATATATAGGATATATATAGGAAAAAACTGCTAAATATATATATGTACATATCCTATATATGTATATGTATGTGTGTGTGTGTGTGTGTGCGTATATATATATATATATATATATATATATGGCATATATAGCTATACCAATAGTAGATATGTTTATTGAATAATTTAAGAATCCAGTTAGTGGTAATATTTGATTGAATATCTGTGGAAGGAAACAGTCTCCAAATTATTTTTTTAAGTTTATTTGTTTAGTTTGAGAGAGAGAAAGAGAGAACACAAGCAGGGGAGGGACAGAGAGAGAGGGAGAGAGAATCGGGCTATCAGCACAAAGCCCAATGCAAGGGCTTGATCCCAGGAACTGTGAGATCATGACCTGAGCTGAAATCAAGAGTCAGATGTTTAACTGACTGAGCAACACAGGCACCCTTTCAAATTAGTATTTTTTTTTTCAACGTTTTTATTTATTTTTGGGACAGAGAGAGACAGAGCATGAACGGGGGAGGGGCAGAGAGAGAGGGAGACACAGAATGGGAAACAGGCTCCAGGCTCTGAGCCATCAGCCCAGAGCCCGACGCGGGGCTCGAACTCACGGACCGCGAGATTGTGACCTGGCTGAAGTCGGACGCTTAACCGACTGCACCACCCAGGCGCCCCTCAAATTAGTATTTTTAAAGAAAGTGTTTTTAATCTCTGACTTTTAAGGAATAGATATTACTCTATCTTATTGTTGTTTGAGTACACTGGCTAAAATGTAAGTTTAAGATAAGACTGAGGTAAATTAAGGTATATTTAACTTGTGATTGTACTTGCACTTTTTGTACATTTCTAAAGAGAATAATAATCAATAAATGAGTATTTATGGAATACTCATTGTGCACACTATGGAGCCCATGTGGAATACGAGAAAAGTCTGGTTTCCTACAGCAAGTAGCCTTGCTGGGAATAAAATACTAACACAAATGAAACTGACTCCAATATAAGCCACTTAACACTAAATTATGCTACCGGGAGTCTCAATGGTGTGGACCCTGGAAATGCCATCTCTGTTGGAGTTCAACAAACACTAAATAGTACTTCCTACCATTGGGTGAATACTCAGTCTGTGTGTCTTGGTGGGAAACTGCACTCCTTGTGATCACCTGGATGCAAGAAAGGGTGGGCTGAGGGAAAGAGACACATTAATGATGGCTTCTAGGTTTTTAGGCTAAGCAATTAGACAAACAACTTACTGAAATTGTGGGAGGAACAAATCACGACTAACAGTAAGTTCAAGATGTCTGTGAGAAACCTGCATTGTAGTATCAAGTGGACAGTTGAATATGAGAGTCTTTAGCTCAGACAAGATACTGCCTAGTATGGAAAATGGAGGTCATATGCCTCCTGTTACCATTTTTTGGTAGCTAGTGCATGGATAAATTATTGAACCTCCTCCAATTAGTGTCCTCATCCTAAACTATGAGTCCTCAGGGACTGAAATAAGGATATAGGAACTGATGCTCTTCAAACAGAACTCAATCATCAATTAATTTCCTCATTTACCCTTTAAGCCCTTCCTTTATACTTGGAATTGAATACAAATGCTACATCTCAGTCTACAAGGTACTGCATAACTCAGTCCTCATTTAAAGTAATAATATCAAACACGTATCAAGTGCCAGGCACCATTTTAAGCACTTATGACTCTATTTCATCATGACAACTAATGATGCACATTATTCCCTCTTTTTCCCAGGAAGCATGGAGGGGCAAGTAACCTATATAAGATTACACACAGGTAGTGAGAAGTTGAGTCATATTTGAACCTAGGTTGACTGTCTCCAGGATCTGGGTTGTCAGGTACTACACTGTTCTCTATGGCCATTCTATGTTGCCAGAAAGGAAGAATCACTCTGGACTTCTAAATCGTCTTCTTGCTCTAGCAGTGTATGACTTTACTGAAGTGCTTTTTTTTTTTTTTTTGAAATATAAGCAGTTTCTCCAGTTCTGCAATTGTAATGTTTTAAGAATTTTATAATAAATTAAATGAAAATGATCATCTTATTTAATTTAACTAGGGAAATTATGCAGATTGTTATTTTTAATCCGCTTTCATTATTTTTCATTCTGTTCTATCCTAGTCTATTCTGTTCTCCAATAATGTGATCTTCTGCCATAACTATTACCTCAAGTAAATGACAAAAGCCACAGCGCCTTGTGATTGCAGCTTTCATTGCTGATAGATTCACAAATAAAAACCAATAGTCTTTCTGTCTTAACCAAAGTTTGCCATGAAATTCTCTCTCTCCCATTTAAAATGCATACTAAACAAAGTACTTTAAAGTGTTTTGATGAATCTCTATAAAATATCAGGGTGCCCAGTTTTTCATGTAAGAATCAATATAATGAACACAATAGTGAATAAATGTTACATAAGCCTAGAAGTGGAGTTGATTTTTCTGAATAATTGTATCAGACTGTAGTCTATTTTGGAGAATAGCTCTGTTAAAGAAGAAATATAACTCACTTGCAGTATTGGTTCCTCAGACATTTCAAGCCTGCCGATATTCTTCAAATTTAACATCTGTATCTTCCTCTTTAGAGTATTTTTAACAATTATTTATCCCCAGCCGAAAAACTTGGCTGTGAAATTAAAATTGCTGTTAAAGTTGCTTTATGACCACCAATGGCTATTTCTGTTTTTCTCAGTCATTATATGTACTTCATGCTCCCTAGAAATAGCTCTACCCATGAATAAAATAAGTACATCTAAATAGGTCAGTTATGATTAAAGCAAAGAGATTGTGATTGTTTGTTCTCAACACACATCTGATAGTGGGACAGAAGAGTATGCTCTATTTGATAGCCACTTTTCAAGGTTCTAAGACCTTGGCAGAAATCGAGATGATGAGACAGGGGCAGTGGGTTCCGGGTTCCTCACTAGCTCATTGTGTTCTGCCTAGAATTGAATCCAAAAGACAGAACTGGATGACATCAGTCACACTGAAGGCATGGAAGGCTCAGACAGGCCAGGATGTTAGTCCAACACCCACCTAGAAAAAGTGCAAAGGTCCTAGTACTACAACCATTTCTTTCTTCACAACTTTCCTTGACTTTCGGTCAGGGCTCTTCAATTTGTCCAGTATCCTTCAGCTAGCCTAGGCCCCTCCTTTCCTGAGAAAAATGTCATGCAATCAAATTCACTCAAAAGTGTCAGTGAGCTAATGTGTTACCTCACCTTGGGGACTTTACCATCTAAAAGACGAGCCTGGAGAAGACAATGGCAGGCTCCAACTTAATGAGTTGTCAGTGATAGATTTCAAGCATGGCTATGGGAAGTATTAAGTGGTTTTGGAGAAAGCCCCTTCAAACCATTTCACTACCTATTTTACTCATTTTTGGCATAAAAGTTTAGGACCACAGTTGGCCACAAGCAGTTTCCAGAACTAGAAGGAAATTCATTCTCATTACTTAGGAAAATGCTTTCAGGTTCTAGATATTGCCAAATCACAGAGTTAGAAGCAGTCATAGAGAAAACTTTTTCATCCATAAAACTAAGAGGCTAGATAATTTCTAAAATCTTTCAAGTTTAAACATTTTTTGAACTTTTTCATATTATCTATCCAACTACTTCATTTTACAGATGAGGAAACTGATACCTCCAAATTTCCCTGAATCCATTTTCCCTCAGCTTTATATTATACTGTCCACATACCCCATAACTACTGCAATGGTATAAGTTCTCATAAGTAAACTGATGCATTTATAGGACATATATTGTGGGCTGACACAAGAACTTCCTAAATATAATCACATAACTGTCTAACCCATCCCCTGCACCCTCCACAGGCTCATATGTCTAAAATATAAATCTGATTGTGTCTTTTCCCTGTTTAACATTCTTCAGTTTCCCCAACTCCATTTAGAGCTAAACCCAAATTCTCTAGCATGTCACACAGTTAGTGATCTAAACTTTGTATCATTTCCAGCCGTTCCCACACCCATTCCATCTCCAGCCATGCAAGATTCCTTACAGGACCCTGAGCAGGTCATACACGCTCCTGCCTCCCTGCCTTTATCCACGCCACTCCCAGTGTCTTTCCTTCCTCCTCCCCTTTCTACTCCTCATCTGGTTCACCCCAAACATCCTTGAAGACTAAAGCTGAGATAAAGGGTACTTTAGGAAGACTGCAATGTATGCTTCCTGTTAGATTTATGAATATTCCATTCTGCTGAAGAGAATAAGAGAAACAAAGAAAATAGACGACATTAAGAATGGAAGTAAGTAACCTGTAAGACATCTTAGACATCACTAAAGTAAGTAGGAATGGACAGAAAGGCTATGTAAGCATCAGATAGTCATGAACTCTCAGGGAATTCCATATTCATGAGGTCTTCAGCTCCCTGTTGGTGACATTCAACTTGGCCCACTTGTCCTCTGGCCAAGACTTAAAGATAAAACCCACAGCCGCTCAGAGGCTAATATCAAGCCCAGCTATGGACAAGAGTATTTGCCTTTTCTAACAGAGCAAGTTAATTTAGCTCCAGGAACCATACATCATTGCTAACCCTCACTTTGGACCTCTTAACCACACCATCAGCAAGGAAGGCTGCTGGAGGGCAGAGTCACCGTGAACCTGTGTACTCCAGGATTTGGGTAGCATGGCCCTTCCTGCCTGTTTGCTACCTATTCTAGTATATTAACCTACTGTAATTCCCTTTCTTACTGTATGTTCCTAATCAACTTAATAAACCAGGTTGATATGTACATCTTCACTTGGTCTGTGGGCCTTTCTGTGTGTGTCTCTGGCTGGGACAAGCTTCCTGGAAATATATTTGGAGGCTATCATTGCAGTGGGGTAATCTCCCAATGCACCAAGGCATCCTGTCACCTCAGACCAGGTCCAGGGTCCTTGGCACTCTTTGAAATATCCATCACAGTAGTTAGCTCTCCATGCCACAAAACAGTTTTCAGATTTTATTTCTCATTAGTCTGTGACATCCTTGATGTCAGGGGCTAAATATTCTTACTCCAAGTACCTAACATAATTAGAGATGGACACATTTTTGTTAAATTATGAAAGAATCAATAGACATGTTATAACTAATTAGTGCCAGTTGAAACCAGAATTCAGGTCTCCTGAATGCACCATTAGGCAGAACCAGAACCTCACAATCTCTCAAGGTCTTGAGTAGGAGTGAGTGAGAATAAAATATATCACTACAACTATGTCTTCCTTGAGGTATCTGAGGTGGGGAAGACAAAGGCATTGATGCTGGCTAACCACAGGGAAAAAACACCAAGTTTGATCTCCATTATGGAGGTCAAATAGAAAACAATGAGCCAGGATTTCTAAAATCCTACCATAATTCAAAGCATTTTTCACACAGTAATGGCATCAAGTGTCCCCCCAGACGTCTTCCCCTCTACCATCTTGAGAGGCAAGAACGACAACATGTAATACCTTTACTCTAATTCCAGATAGACCGTATCTATTCAAGGAACATTACCCTCAATTAAAAGTTTCCCAGCCCTCCACCAAGTTCCTTACTTTTTGTTAGCACTTCAGCGAGAATGACAGGGATTTTTAAACTCAAATGCCCACACCAAGGGACAGGTAGCTACTTACAACAATCTCTGTGAGCAGAAACTGAGGCAAATAATCCAGGTGCTTTTCTATTTCCCACTAAATGCATTTCTTTCTTTCTTTTCAGATGTAAACCTTTTCTCTTGTCACTGACCCCTCCATATTAAGCCTTATTCTTTTTCTCTTTCAGTCTCCCACCAGTTGTCCCAGCGCCCTCTTACACTCTCTTCACATTCTTCTCTGTCTTGTTCTCATTTTTGCTCTGGTTTTTCCTTCTTGTCCTTTTCTTTTCTTCTCTTTCCAGCATCTCTGGTCCACAGCTCAGTTCCTCCAGCAGGGTCTCAGAGAGTGTGATTAGGAATGTATCTGCAAGAAGACACAAATGCAAAACAAAAAAAGCATTGAGTTCCAAATGAAGCAGCGATTCCCCAGTTTGACTGTCAACGGCATTCTACCAGAATTATAAAATTCATCTAAAAAAATATCAAGACATAATTCATTTTAATTTAATTTACAAAGTAATCAGATGCTCTGAAATCTTTTTTGAGAAGAAGTAATAGGAAAGAGGACGGTAGCCTTAAATTAAAGAGTGTGTATCATAATTTGGGGGAAGTGTTGGGAATCTGTATCTTAATATCCTATTTTTCCATATCTTTCAAAAATAATTTAGTTCTTATGACATGCGTTAAAATAGAACTGGCAAATCATAAAACATAATTTCCATGCATTTGTTCACATAAAGACAACCCAAATGCTGAAACTAAAAATTCAAACTTTCAAAGGTATTCTGGAATAGTAACATACTTTTTAAAAAAGATTGTTTTTCATTGCCAAACATGGCTCTAAAATTGAGCAAGTAAAATTCCAGATCACTCAGAGTTTTGTACAAACCTCTACTAATGCAAAATAAATGTTTTCCCTTAAAATGGTACTTTTTAGTATATTTTCATACATGTTTTTCTTTTATTTTCCACAATATAGAGAAAAGATAAAATCTTCCAAGACATCCCAGGTTTGAATACCAACTTATGTGTATATATGGTTTTTTCATTTATTTTTAAAATGATTTTTATTTTTTAAGTTTTAATTTTTTTAGTTTACATCAAAGTTACTTAATTAAGAAAAGTGACATAAATGAAATAGGCATCCCCAAAATGACATTCACTGTGCAATATTTTTTGCTATTTTGTAAGCCTTCTACAAGTGTCTTTTTAAACAAAGTTCTCTAGGAAATTGTGTCCTCTTGTGGTCACTGGCAAAAACAACATGTTTTGTGCAGGAAGAATCAATCAAAACAATGGAAATAGGATTTAAGGCTTCAGGAAAAGCCATTTGTGAAAAAAGGAAATCCCTTGAAGTGTAGAGAGATGAAAGTTAGGAGTAATCAGAGTAGGAACTTTATCTGGAAAAACACAGAATATAAACCATTAGATTTATATTTAAATTGCTTGATGATTAGACAGAAAAGATAAAAACGCTTACTAAGTAGGAAGACTATGGTCATGATAAAAGCCGCTATGAATAAGTACATATTTCTTACATTATTTCTTCAGTTACTCCAGCAGCTCTCTGATACAGGTGAATGTGTATGTCACCAAGGTTAACTGGCAGCAAAGACAGGGCAGTCTCTCTAGCCTGCACACCCAACAAGTTAATAAAAGCTGGGTGGGGAGGAGGCTCTTCAAGACACCATACTTTTCCACACTCTGATTCCTCTATAAAGACAAGTTCAGCATATGCTGTTTCTTGATCTTACCTTCATTTTGAACGCACAATGTCAGATATTGTAAAGATTAATTTATTTGAAATTTGATTTGCTTGTTTAAGGTGCTCCTGGCAACTCAATTTCTTATGCTTTATCCTTTTTCATTTTACTTCCAGACTGAAAGCTTCACATTTGATCATTTTAGTTCCTGATCCTTAAAGAAGTTTGGAAAGAGAAATATAGAATCAGTTAGATTCATGAATTAAACTACCATGAAAAGAGAAAGAGGATGACCTCTTCTTTAGGGTAAGGTGTTCAAACACGAAGGCTGCCTGTGTCACCAAACCAAGTCACTTGTGCTGACACAGACTTCATACTCCGCTTTGAAAAAATTCTCTTACTTAACCATCAAACTAGGCAATCCCCCATGGAGTGTTCAAAACAAGATGAAATGTAAGATGTCCATTCAACTGCAGCCTTCTCCAATTTGCGCCCCCTTCTGTGTGAACACTCCTGTGCCACGTTCGTGCAATTCAGAGAAATTATTTCATAGAACTCTAAGCCAGCCTACAGGTGGTAGGTCATCCAAAGAATAAGGAGAAAGAGTAGGAAGAGAGAGACTCAAGCACTCACCTTTTGTGCAATCCCAGCTCCCAAATTTACCACCTTGCTAACAATTCTATAGTATATGCATGTTTCTTTTCCTTCTCTAAAAGTATTTATAGATGAATGTTGCTAAGAGAATGCCAGTGGGTACACATTCAGACCGTAAAAATACAGATACATACATACTTACTGCATCCGCTCAGTAGGAGATTCCTAACTCTGTTTCTTCTAACAGTATTTTTTTTTTCACTTTTTAACACAGCACACATTCCTCAGGAAGGACTGCTAACATGCCAAGTTTGCAGTTTTGAAAACAAAGCTCGTTTTGAATTATCCAAGTGCAAAAGAAAAACTTTTTTGTTTTCAGTTCTTTTTTTTTTCAGGGAATTTGTTTTAGAAGTAGACAAAATGATTTAATTTCAATTAATCCAGTATTCCCAAAGAAGGCAGTTCTCCACTAACGTTCTTCAAGTCAGGCTGAGTTCAGCCCCAAGGGGAAATTTCTAAAACCGTTTTTTAAGAGCCTGAAATTAGGATTTTAGAACTAGGGATGCTTTCCCCCAGCAAGTGTGGACAAGAAAATTGTTAGATAAAATGTTACGTAGGATATAGCTGCAGATGAACAGGGTGGGACCAGGAAATATTACAGCCTTGCAAAGCAGGGAGTATTGAGCCCCAGACATTTTGAGAGGTAATTCATTTGGCAAGCCACAGCCTTCTGCTCAAAAAGGAACATGTAGGCACTGAAAACCCCTCTCATTCTCTTCGTCCATTTCTTCAAAGAGCTCAAGAGAAATTTCTTCTCAGAACTAAAGTCATTGATTATGACTCTGTCAGGAAGATTCCATGCCGAGATGGTTCTAGTTAGGTCATTCATTTTCAGCCCTCTTGTAAGCATTCTGGCATCCAGAGCGCAGCCTCAGCCCCCCGGGGGATCCCTGGTGCCCAGCAGCCAGGAGCTCTTCGTTCCCTAGAAGTTTAGTTGCTCAGAACAGGGCTGGGTTAATTTGTTTAAGAACTAGTCTTGGAGATTGATGACTCTGCAAGTCTGGCTGGCTAAGGATCCCTGGCTGCTAGCTGCAGAGGACTCCGTTTCTCCTCCAGCTTCTCTGCCCTCATTTCCATCCCGCAACCCCAATTCCCCTTGGTCAGGTACGGTTTCCCTTTACACTTTGCCCACACTTTCCTGTCTTGCTTGTCCATAGCCACAAAGGAAAAAGTCCAATTATTCAATCTCTTGAGTTTTAAGACTTCAAGCAAAGGGAAGAGAAAAACAAAATTAAGATTGGAGATTGATCTTTAAAAAAGAAAGGTAAAGGTGGAAAATTTTCAAGATTTCTGCAGCCACCTTCAAGTAAGAATTGCGGAATAATCTGCAATTCAGATTTATAAGAGAGAACACTGGGTAGAGTGGGGCAGAATTTCTGCCTTATTCTCTGCTTCCAAGAGATAAAATCCTACAGGCAGAAGATGAAAACAAAAGGGTGACTTATCATAATGAGTTTTGTTTTAAGGATACCTGCCTGCACACTATTAAGTGGAGGTCAAGTAGAATCCACTTTCCAGACGGGCTCTCATTTTAAAATGCCGCAGGAGCTCTCCAAGCAGGCCAGTCAGCATGCTGTGGGCATTGTTTCTGAATATTTGTAAAAATGGTGATAGACAGACCCTGCAAGTCACACCTCCCATGAAAGCACTGCCTTGTTCACCCCCACGGGAGGGATGCCTCTTGCCCTCACTTCCCCCAGAAGTCTGAGCCCTTCAGCCAGCTCCAGGCGCTCCAGACCCCAGGGTTTCCGGACTGAATCTGCGAGCCTCAGCGGGGCAGAGCCACATGGCCTGCCCTCGTGTTGCCTCGGCTCCCTCCTCCTCTTCCTCCTCCTCCTGACACCCGGGACAACGACCCTCCATTAGGCCCAGAATGGGGTCCTTCGCTAAGTTAATTCTCCCCTGACAGTCCAGTCTGGGGACAGCGTGAGAGGACCTTGGCCTGTGCAGGGCACACAAGCTCAGCACCCCCAAATCTACCCCTGAATATCGACTAATGCTTTGCTTTGCAACTAACGGATGAACATGAAAAGCTTATTCTATCCCAACTCGTTCCAATAAAGAGAAACAAGTCTGGAACTGCAAAGATGGGTTTCTCTTCCACGAGGCTTTCCTTCCAGCCCACCAACTTATGTTGCCTCTGATCTGACAGAAGCTGCATTAACACCCTCTTTGGGGCTCTTTGTTGTTAATGTATTAGACAGAATTGCTTAAAATATAAAAGCGTCCAAGTAACTGGACCACGTCTGGGTAGCACGAAGCATAACTGCCCACTCCACCTCCTAGGAACGAGGAGTGGAGAAGGTGTCTCTCCCAACTGGCTTGGGCAAGCCGCGTTGTGTTCAGGGGTTTTGGGACCTCATCTCACTTTCTTACGAGCCTACCTTTAGAGGTCACAATGCGGGGCCTTATTGGGAAGTAGGGTAGGGATGAAATGGCCACAGGGTCCTCCACCTTGGGCTGGCAGCTCAGGAGATCAGGGCCGCAGCGAAAACGCTGCGCTGTCCCTCTCTGGCCCCGCTGCCTTCTCCAAGGACAAAACTGACTTCCGAAAAAGAATGAATTTCTGTCTCTTTCCAGCACCGTCGGAGGTGTAGCCTTTTGAGTGGTAGGAAGCGTTAGACTGGGTCACTGTAGAGGGAAAAGGAAGGCCCAGATGCTTCTCAGGGAGGGGTGAGAGCAGGCCGGGGCGCAGATCCACACTCCCCGTGTCGCAGCCACGTCTTCAGAAACGCCCACGACTTCAGGGCCCGCCGCAGCGGTTTGGCCTTTGGGGCTCTAGGGGCCCGTCTACCTGACTATTGGGGGAGCTCCGCGGCTGCCAGTTTTGCCATTGCCCCCACCCCAGCAATCCCAAAGGCGGCCCCACGGACCTAGAGGGTACTGGGGAAGAGTTGAGACATCACGCACTGCGTAGAAGCTGTTGCTGCCGCTGCTGTCACAGCCACTCCGGGAGGGACTGACACCGCGGCCGAGAGGTCCCCTCCGGCCGCTTTCCGGGGCTGCGCTCGGGTGCGGGGGCGCGGCCCGCGCGCAAAGGCGCGGAAGGAAATCGCCCCGCGCCCGCCTGCGGAGGGCGGCGGGGAGGGAAGAGGGAGGGCAGCAAGGAGGCGGGCAGAGGGGCCGGCCGCCGGAGCCAGGTCGTTTTTGAATGGTTTGGGAGAACGAATTGTTAGACCCTGAGCAAGTGGGGGGTGGGGACGGGGAAAGGAGGGGGGGGGGGGCTGGAAAGCGGAAACTTTCCTATAAAACTTCGAAAAGTCCCTCCTCCCCACGTCAGGCCAATGACACTGCTGCCCCCAAACTTTCCGCCTGCACGGAGGTATAAGAGCCTCCAAGTCTGCAGCTTTCGTCCAACTCCCAGACACCTCGCGGGCTCGCCGGCACCGGCAGCGTTTCCAGGAGGCCGAGCAGGGTGTGCGTGCGGCCGTTGGGCGCCTTCTTTTTGGACCTCGGGGCCATCCACACCGTCCCCTCCCCCTCCCGCCTCCCTCCCCGCCTCCCCCGCGCGCCCTCCCCGCGGAGATCCACCCCGTCCCTCCTCCCGCTCCCTCCTCGGCGGGCCGCACCGCCCCGGCCGGCGCCGCGCGCGGGGGAAGCTGGCGGGCTGAGGCGCCCCGCTCTCCTCCTTTTCCCGGGCCGCCCCTCTGCCCCGGGCCTGCGAGGCCGCACGCTGCCACCTGAGAGATGATGCAGGACGTGTCCAGCTCGCCAGTCTCGCCGGCCGACGACAGCCTGAGCAACAGCGAGGAAGAGCCGGACCGGCAGCAGCCGCCGAGCGGCAAGCGCGGGGGGCGCAAGCGGCGCAGCAGCCGGCGCAGCGCGGGCGGCGGCGCGGGGCCCGGCGGGGCCGCGGGCGGGGGCGTCGGAGGCGGCGACGAGCCGGGCAGCCCGGCCCAGGGCAAGCGCGGCAAGAAATCTGCGGGTGGAGGCGGCGGCGGCGCCGGCGGCGGCGGCAGCAGCAGCGGCGGCGGGAGCCCGCAGTCCTACGAGGAGCTGCAGACGCAGCGGGTCATGGCCAACGTGCGGGAGCGCCAGCGCACGCAATCGCTGAACGAGGCGTTCGCCGCGCTGCGGAAGATCATCCCCACGCTGCCTTCGGACAAGTTGAGCAAGATCCAGACCCTCAAGTTGGCGGCCAGGTACATCGACTTCCTCTACCAGGTTCTCCAGAGCGACGAGCTGGACTCCAAGATGGCAAGCTGCAGCTATGTGGCCCATGAGCGGCTCAGCTACGCCTTCTCGGTCTGGAGGATGGAGGGGGCCTGGTCCATGTCCGCGTCCCACTAGCAGGCGGAGCTCCCCACCCCCTCGGCAGGGCCGGAGACCTAGGTAAGGACCGACGCCTCTGCGCCCCTTCGCCGCTCAGGTGGCGGACGGACTGACGGCCGGGCCGCGGCTGCCTGCCCCTTCCTCAGCCCCCTCTCCCACTCCGCTCTCAGCCTTCGCCACCTCATCCCCTGAACGTCCCCGAAAGGCTGGTCGGTCCCCGCTAGGGAGAGAGGGGGGATGCGCCCCGGTTAGGAGTGTGCGTGTGCGTGAGTGTGCGTGCCAGACAGGAGGGAAGTCTGAGAAAGACTCCAGGGTCATGGGTAAGGACAGTTTTCTAGCCAGCGCCTCCCTTTCTTTTTGGCTTTAAGTTTTCCTTCTCCTTAAAACAAATGTTTCCAAATTCCACCTCCTCCTTCTTTCCGCCCACCCACTTCCTCTTGCCCTTGGGCTGAAATCCTTCCAGGTTGTTCAGCGCAATTTCTCAGTAGTGGTGATAAGAACAGAGCTCACTAGTCTTAGAAAACAGCCACGAAGACCTAAACAATAACCAACTTTCCCCTCTCTGGGTTTTTGCAGATGTCATTGTTTCCAGAGAAGGAGCAAATGGACAGTCTAGAGACTCTGGAGCTGGATAACTAAAAATAAATATATATGCCAAAGATTTTCTTGGAAATTAGAAGAGCAGAACCCAAATTCAAAGAAACAGGGCGTGGGGCGCACTTTTAAAAGAGAAAGCGAGACAGGCCCGTGGACAGTGATTCCCAGACGGGCAGCGGCACCATCCTCACACCTCTGCATTCTGATAGAAGTCTGAACAGTTGTTTGTGTTCCTTTTTTTTTTTTTTTTGACGAAGAATGTTTTTATTTTTATTTTTTCATGCATGCATTCTCAAGAGGTCGTGCCAATCAGCCACTAAAAGGAAAGGCATCATTATGGACTTTCTCCATTTTAAAATGGTAACAACCAGAGGAATTTTAAGAACATCGTTAGAAATAAAAATACGGGGATCAAACTGACTTGCAAAATCACAGTCAGTTCATTCCTTTTTACCTTCTTCCTCTGAGGGAAAAAAAAAAAAAACTTAAAATACAAAAAACAACATTCTATTTATTTATTGATGACCCATGGTAAAATGCAAATAGATCCGGTGTCTAAATGCATTCATATTTTTATGATTGTTTTGTAAATATCTTTGTATATTATTTTTCTGCAATAAATAAATATGATTGAAAATTTTAAGAACCTCAGAGTTTGGTCTATATTTTTAAAGCTCAGGATTAAGTTGGCGGTAAATACTTGCTTGTTTAACTCTGGAGGCACCCAGGAGGGAGGGGGCACTAATATAAACAAAGCAGTGAAAAACGCAAATAAACTAGCTACTGACAGGCACAGGCATGTTATTTAGAAAGACAGCTTTATTATTATTCCAATTTGGTGTTCAGTGGGCTTTGTGGCATCTATCCTTCATCTCTTACCAGTTCTCTAAACAGCGAAAACTTAATTTGTTACTCACCTCTCTTGCTTATATTTTGAGGGGGCAGTCGTAGAACAGTTCAACGCATATAAGCAATATGAAGCCAGCAGTCTTCTCTCTTGTTAACTCTGTATTTTTGTCATGAGCTCCACTGTTTGTGAGGATTTTTAAATAAGAGGTTCATTTCAGTGAACGGGTGTATAAAGTGTTCTTAAAATGACCTATCTGTACACGTATAAATCAATACAAATGCACTGAAAATAGTAAAGTTTAATTCAGCAGGAAAGAGAATTCCAGTTGTAATTTATCTCTCTCTTTCATGAATGAAAATGATATTTAATGTCATGTTTGCTTAAAAGAAAAGCCAAAGTGAAGAATATTTTCCCATGTTGATGTTATCTATTTGGGAAGCATGCTCCTTTTTTATATGTATAAAGAACATACAACAATGGAGTCAAATACAATAAGCAAAAAACCTGAACTTCCAGTATCTTCAGTAACAATTGGAACAATTACAATTTTAAATGCAATAGCTATTCATTTTCTGGTCAGTTCATTAGCAAGTAGATTTTATCCAAAATTACACGGAATTTTTCCTTGGTTACTTATAGGTATACAAAATCTGATGAAGTTAAGTTAAATGGGCAAATGGGGCTTGATTTTTATTTCATTATGGTTATTTCTGAACCAGGAAAATATTGGCTCATAACTAATATCATTAGGAGCAATACGTTTGTATCACTCAGTGCTTAACTTTTACATCTAGTTTACTGCATTCAGGTGTAATCTGGCAAGATTTCAAGCCGGAAAATAATTTTGTTGTCTATTTCAAACAAAGGCTATGGCAGATAAGTGTATATGAATCCAAACAGGTTGTGTTTGTTCAACTCAGATTGAGGCTATTATTACCTGAAGGTTTTTCATTCCCTCCCACACAACATCAGGGAATGCTGACATAACAATATTGTAAATTTACTATTCTGAATATTTGACACCGTATTTTCGGATAAGGACCCTGTAGCATTTACTTACACTGAAAGGTTAGTGAAGGCTTGGGGAATTAATTTTTGGATTTTGGTTTTCCTTTACCAAATAACTACATGAGCCGGGAAAGTGATTATGTGTGCATGTATTTGTAGGGTGTGGGTGTATTGGCAGAGTGGAGAGAGAGAGGGAGTGCGTGTGTATAGGGTAGAAATGTAAGGGTACCCTAGAAGAATGAGGGAGAGCACATCAAGATGGTAATTCTCTCTTGTGTGTGTATCATCCTACACCTCCATTTTCTAAACTGTTCATGGAGGAATCTCCTTGTTCACTAGCTTGGTCTGACTATTTGATATTTCAGATTTCTTGACGTACATCAGGATGGAGCTGACTGTCATTGCTGAGAAGGTAATCTCTATCTTATCTCTGATGATTTAAAACCCAGAGGTTTCACAAAAGGTAGCCTTTCGTTTGCCTTTTTAATTTTTTTCTTTTTTTCTTTTTTTCTTTTTCTTTAGTATTTTGTTCTCTTTTCTCATAAGAGAACCCTGTGGAGAAAAGCAAATACCATATTTCTGTTGCTAAACTGAAGGTAATATTTTTCCCCTAGATTTTCAGAGAAATGAATGAATGAATGAAAGGCGACGAATAGCTTTACTTTGAATGAGAATAATTCATGGAAAATATTAACTATTAGAATACAATTTTCAGGTTGCAGACTGATTTTGTATTGCCAATCTCCTCCCCCTTGCACATAAAAATGCTAATTCTTTTTTAGAATAGAAATAAAGCCACCTGTATTTCTTTTGCTCTACTATTTTTTTTCCTGTTTTAATTCTTTTTGCTACCTATTCTTACTTAAAGGACACTTAAAATGAATTACCTCTGCTTCAGAAGTGAGAATTTAATGTGATGGCTGGACTGGGGGACTCTACCCTTTAGCCAGAATGCATTCACTGGAGGGAAAAATGCTGTATAAAATAGCCTTGGGTGAATTCTATAAACCACTGAGTAAAAATGGTTCCTTTACTGTGCACATAGTTGTTTTTTTTTTAATCTTGCTTTTAATTTCGTTGGATTGATAGCCTTCAATCATAAGAAAGTAAATTTTTGTTCTTATACACACACATTTATTTTCCTTCTTTGTGCACACACTTGCTAAGCACATGCACAGATGATAATTCATGCACAGTTGCAGGTATCCTCTCTAAAGTGGTACAAATTATTAATAAAATAATGTTAAATAGCAACAACTCACATACTGTGTGTACTTTTTTCCCACACTCAACAACGGCACAAGCTTCTTGCTCCTGCAGTCTTCAGGCTCATATTCATAATGGAGCTTTTTAAGGGACACTTGGCCTCTTGCAAAAAAGTCGAGCATTTTGCACATTCCACGGTTTGGCAAACTCAGAACTGGTTATTTTCTCTAGACCGGTATCAAGTTCTTCTCAGGCATATGATTTCACTTGAAGTCCTGCCCAGGAATCCTTCAAAGTGAGCGTTTGTCCCGCTCTCATGATGTCAGGCGGTTTTCCCTGCATCTGTAATTTGAAGAAAAACAAACAAACCTGCGGGGAACAAACGCCACGGAAACCCAAACAGAACTCCGTGGGGAGCGGGAGTCTCACCTGCGGCGGGCGCGGGCGGGGGGCGCAGGCCCAGACTCCCCTGCGTGGGTGGCGGTCCGGTGCCGCAAGGTGGAGAGAAAGACAATGTCGGTGCCCTCCTCCGACTGCGTAGACCGCTCCGGGCCCCGCGTCTGGCCGCTGCGCGGAGGCGGCGGTTCCAAGTGTCAGCGGTAGCAAAGGCGGCAGCAGCAACAGAGTCAGGCAAAGGCCCAGCCTCAAATTTCCTGAGACAGGCCTGTATTAGCGACAAACAGGGGTCGGGCGGGGGATCCCCGGGGGCCGCTTTTGCAGAATTTTCTGCCTGTTGCGTCGTAAGCTGTGCCCCACCCCCAGCACCAGCGAAAGTGGAAGGAAAGTGCACCGTCAAAGTGGAAGGAGAAATCGGTTTCCTCGTAATTTCTCAAAGCCGGCAACCCCACTCTTTCCCGGAAACCTCGAAACCGAGACCTCAAAAATGGCAACAGGATTATTAATTATCCTTATTTACTGAACAGCAAAAGATAGACGCAGTAAACCGGGCATGGGATACATTTGCCATTTGCTTTTGTCCCAAGGCCCCAGGACGTGAGCCCACTTAATGTTCTTAGCAAATCAAAGCACGTGTCCTTTGAAGAAGGTGTGTAATTGGAGTTTAAGGCATGTATGGAATTCCCAGATGTCTATAAAGTAAGAAGGAGCATGTGGCAGGTCACTGGAAGGTGGGGCAGGTTAAAATCACTGGCACAAAGTCCCCCCCCCCCTTTATATTCGCCTTCTTTGTAAGAGCCAGGGAGGTAAACCTTGGGGAAAGGATGGGACGGGATCGTAATGAATGTCCAGCTTCTCCTATCAGAGTCATAGTAACCATGGTAAAAAGCACATGGTCAGAAAACCTCAAAGAAAACACTCAATTATAGCCGGGATTTCGTGGGCGCCCTGCAATGAGATCGTTTGGGGTTTGCTTCAGCAAAGGCCTCCAACGGCTGTCCTTCTTGTTTACGTGGACTGTTTTCTTTTCCTTCCATTCCCCCGCCCCCCCACCACCACTAAGTTTGTGGATGTGTCTTCGTACTTATGCGTGAACAAAATTCCGGGTTAGGAAAAGAAAAAAAAAAATGTCTAAAAACATTCATTCCTAAAGGCAGCCTTCTTGGGGGAGGGGAGATTGAAGATTACGAGCAAGTGAAATTAAGTTTCTGTAAAACATGCAGTTTAAACATGGACCAGAAATGAGCGAATGTTCAATGAAAAGACAACCATCAGAATCAGCAGCACTCTTTTCTCATTTAACTGAGGAATATGTAGATGCATATGAGACTGTGGAATCCAAGCGCGAGTCTGAATATTGTTGAGTAGGCATTTTGTTTTGTTTTGTTTTGTTTTTGGTTTGAAGCCGGAATCGAAGGCAATATGACTTTTCTCCTTGGGTTCAAGATGGTGCTCTCACTTACCTGCACAGTGGAGCCAGAGGCGGACACGTAAGGATGGGGGTCTGCCAGAGAAGTTGGCCCTGGCAAAGGTTGGCCTCGGGAGGGGGTCGGTGTGGGGTCATCTGAGACTGGGGCCCAGAGCGTGGGGGCTGGAACAAAACGCGCCACAGACCCCGCCATTGAAGCAGGCGGGAGGGCTAAAAGGACGCGTGGGGGGAGGGGGGGACAAGAGTGTGACAAGTGAAAAGTTAAGCAGGTACCTGAAGGAAGTTTATCTTGCCCAGATGTTAGGGCTTTTATGAAATGTCACGTGAAGAGAACAGATGTACAATTTGCAAATGGGGCCACGCCTGTAAATACAAGGAGGCAAATGCTTGGAGGAAAATCCAGGCATAAATCATCAACCTCCTTTTCTAGTTATCTATTCTCTCCTTTAAATATTTGCCACCAGAAAGAGAAGACACGTCTTAAATCGTCAAGTGCCTCTTGGAGCAGAAGTCGCAATCCTATCCCCTCCCAGTACTCCCCATCCCCTAGGTGTCTTGGGTGCAGAGGGGTGGGGTGGCTGGCAAATATCTTCTCCCTTCGCGTTTTCCTTCTTCAGGTTCCCCATCCCCCACGTTTCTGTCTTGGCCTCTCAGAGACTTTTGATCCTGAGAAACGTATCGGATCTCGGTTAGGAAAAGCTGAAACTAATCAATTGCCTTTTTGAAGGGGTAGAGAGTGATAAGAAGAGAGAAGGAATGCCCGGCCTGACAGACCCTAAACCCCCAAGATGGTTGGATGGGCTGAAAGATGAGCAGATGAACGGGTGATCCCTCACTCCTGGGGCGGGACCCAGGCTCTGGGGATCCTTGCTACCCATGGGGTAGGGCTTTTAGGAAGTTAAATCATCGGTTTGATTGAGAAGGATTTTTAAAAATCACTTATACAAATAAGAGGCTTTTTTCTTCTTCCACGCAAGAAGGAAGCTCAGTTCATAAACAAAACTAAAATGAATTAGTAGTTGCCCAGTTGTGTGGAAGACAGTTCAATTCCTTTCTCTGTTCTTAAGAGAGATGTTCTAGAAGCTATTGTGACTATTAATGCGTGGCTCAGGCCAGGATCTCTGCGCAATTAAGGTTTTAAATATTTGTTGACAATACTTTTAAGACTGTACATTAAATGAACGAGCTGTTCCATGGCTCTTCGTTTAAATGCCAGAGTATTCCTAGTCTCTGTAAAATTGACATGGCACCTGGCTTATAATTATTATATAGCTGCCCATACAGCTCTGTATTTTTTTTTAAATTTAAAAGTTGGGGAACTTTCTTCCACAATATTAAATCTAAACTTACTGTCAGAGTTTATGTTAATCCTCTTTGGATTTCCAAAGAATTGAAATAAATTCAAAATGATCAACTTTAAGGGTGACAGTTTTAAAAACGACAAGAGCAGATAAACAGACATATCTTTTCTCTCTATGGCATTTAATCTAAATACTCATCCAGCTGTCCCTGGAGGAACTTAACCTTGAGTTATTACCTTTGGGTACATATCATATCTGGTTATGGCCCCCAAAGCGTCCTGGAGGAAGACCTCAGATCCCGCCCCTCTGGGTTTGCCCAGCCTGGATGAGCCCCCACACCCTGACTCTGATACCGGTTGCTTCCCTTAGGGATTTCCAGACTTCCATTTCTAAACATAGTACTGGACCAAACAGTCTAAATTTCTTTTCTTTTGTTTATGAAACTTAACACCAATCAAAAAATTGTTACTATTGTCGAAAACCAACATGCAGCAAAAAGAGACCATGCCAAGACGGCAAGTTTAGCAGTGATAATGAATCCTTCAGAGAGGTCTGCTGATGCCACCCCTGCAACAGTGTGCTCCATTCCTGGGCAGAACGCTACCTTGCAGAGCAGCCTTCTTTAAAATGTTCTTTTTCATTATGACTGAAGGAAATTTCTGTTAGCATCTTGTTAAGGTTGCCTCTCTCCTCATTCCACCCTTTGCTTCTCTTGCTACGCCCTCCCCCCCCTACCCCCCATCAACACACACCTTTTAAAACTTTTAACTTTGTAACATAAAAAAGAGACCTGGAGCAGAGAATCCTTCTTCCTCTTCCTTCTCTCCAGGCCTCGACTGAGTGAAACTTAAAACACATCTCATAGATCAGTTTTCCTTCTCTGAAGTTAGGCACAGTCCACGACCCGGATTTTCAAATAGCCCAGGCTGGAGTCTGCAATATTTAATCCAGTCAGCTATTAAATATCCTCCGGCTAAATCAAGAGTATAAGAATCCGTAGTAGGATAATGATACCAAGAGCAGTTTGGTAAAGGAAAGGGGGCTGGGAGGGGACACGGACTCCAGGGATTCTTTGATTTGGAAAATCCTGTTTTTAGAACTCCTGTCAGAGTAATAACAAAGCAAAGAAACATGAAAGAACAACTCTTTGTTCCAGGATATGGTTTTAATGAAATACTACTAACACACACACACACACACACTCACGAAAAGAAAAAGAAACAAGAAAGATCTATTAACAACGGCTTCTGAGACTCCACTTCTCCTTTACCCATTAGGGACTAGCACGCTGCGCAACGTGAACCCCTCTCCCCCTTTTCTGCCGCCTCATTCCCTCCCTAATTAAGCCAAAGTGATAGTTCAGAGGAGCCCCGGCGCACCTAACCACAGCGACACTGCCCTCCGCTACTCGTCCCTTCTCAGAGCACAGGCAGCGCCCTCCCCCACCCCTACCCCTACCCCCGCTCCCGCCTCCGCCCCGGGAACTTGACTGCTGGGGCTTTGCCTTCTCCCTTCCGAATGTGGGCATCCGCGCTTTGGGAGCTAGTTCTCCCGGTCCCTGGCGGGAGGCCTTCTTAGGACCCCAACACATGTGACACCAAGGGGATGGCGTGCCCCAAATCTGCCCGCCTTGGCTCCCAGCTGACCCTGCCCAGCGCTTTTTTGTTGACTTAAAACATCCGGAGGGACTGCAACTAATATAGCGGACGGGGCTGGGGGTAGGGGAGGAGAACGAAGAGGCAGGGGGTGGGGATCACCAAGAGAAAAAGCAACAGCATTGGGAAAGAGGGGGAGCAACATTTTAGGCAGCGGGAACCAGAGATTTGAGCAGCCGCGTCTGTCATCTGTAACAGCGGACAGATAAAAACCGTCCCAGATCAAAGAGGTTCGTTCATAAATCACCCATAAGAAACGGATTGTAAGGAGTAAAAGACACGTGTCGAATAATCTCAACCCTGGAGTCAGCTAGCTGCCAGCGCCGTTCCTAACGCCCCCTCTCGCGGTACCCGGGCAGCGAACGCGTCTTCCCGCAGGGAATGTATGTGGGGGGAGGTCTCTCCGTGCAAGTAACCACCCCCCCGCCCCGGCCCCCGTCAACCTCCTACCCTCAACCCCGCCGCCCCCTAGCTTCCGCCGTAGACGCCCGGCTGGGCCATCCCTGCTCCAGGCTTGAGATTCAGTACAATCGTTTGACTCTGGATTGACCAAGGAAGTCGTGGTAAAAATTGGAGTCTTTTCATTTCTGAGGCCAGAACGTTGCTCTTTCGGAATCGCAGACATCTCCCACTCTAGATCCCCTCTTAGTGTCCTTGTCCTTCTGAGGATCCCTCTGGGGAGAACTTGGACATTTGCAGCCCTAGGGTGCAAATGTAACTCAGCCCATAGAGGCAGTTCGGCAAGAGCACAAATTGCCTGGGCGGGTGTTTTCTGTTCCGAGTTTTCTAAGTTTCGGATGAACAGTGCTTTGCACTGACGTTTGCCGCACCAGTGTAATCTGTAAGGAGCACTTGCTGTCTCTAAACTCAGACCAAGCGAATTCCCTTTCTCCGCCTCCCATCTCCCAAGCCCCAGACTCTCTCGCACCTGCTTCTCTTGGTTGAAAAAACAAGCGAAAGCGAATGTCCAGTACCGCGTTCTAAACTCTCCAGCCAGCTGTTCGGAGGACCCTCGCAACGCGCATTGGGCGAGTTTAGAAATGCTGTGGTTGGCCATCCCCAAGAAAGCAGTTGACAAATCTAAGAAAAGATAGAGCTTGTGAATTTGTGCGAGGGATTTCCAGCGACAAATGCCTCTTACTCCTTCTCTCTCAGTTTTAGCATCCTCCAGATAAGTAGGATTTTGCTTATAATAGGTGTTTATGGTTCCAGGAATTGCACTTTGATCTAGGATTTTGGGGGTGGAGTGTCTAAGGGGTCTCTAGACGCTTGTCTGATTTGAATGCTTTTCAGGATGATTTATGGCAAAAGGCTCCTTTCTGACACTTCCAGATGCCAAAGCTCTTACCTTCCTGGAAGGGGTGAGGGAAACCTGCTTCCAATAGCCGCGAGGATGGGAGCCAGCGCGCCTACCGCGCCACCCTGCGGGTCACCTTAAATTGACAGCACACACCACCAGCCTTGGTGAGCAGCTGATAACCTTTCCCCTCCTTCCAACTTAAGGAGGAGGGAGAAACCTTTTCTTGAGAACCAAGCTGGGATGAGAAACCAAGTCACCTCTGTCAAGTTAGTCTCTAGCAGTTAACTCTAGTTTATGCAATTAACGAACCACCTGCTCTCGCCCCGTTGGTGGTTTGGTGTTAATGCGACTTGACCCACCAATGTAAAGCGGGGAGGGAATAAGCCCTCCGTTGGGACCCCTGGTGGTTTCACCCGCCGGCCTCAGTCTCTGGCCGAGGCCGCGTGGATCGCAATCCTGGTTACCGCGGGGCAGAGGCCGGGACCGAGCTCAGAAGCAGCCGGGGCGTCGGGGCAGGAGTCGGGGGTGGGGGTGGGGGTGGGGGTGGGGGTGGAAGCGATGTCTCTCGAAAGCTCCCCGCAGTCGTAGGACGGTGAGGCGAGGCCAGGAAAAATAACCCTCCCGACTCAATTACTGCGAGTTCCACCGTGAAGCTGAAAAGCTGAAATGTGCGGCGCTGCAGGGGGGCAGGTCAGACAGGGCGGACGCTAGTGCGATTTTAGGGGACCCCTAGGGCCCACAGAGCAGAGAGCGCGCTGAAGACATTTGTCAACCTGAAGCTAAAGGTGGGCCCGACCCACAGTAGCCTCTAGCGGACGCTTTTTCCCAGAGGAAACGACGGTTTCTAGCCGTTTCTTCTCCAAAATGTAGCTGATTGGGCACTGGGAAGGAGGAACTTTGTTTTCTTTCTTATTTCCCAAGGTGAAGGCAAATTAAGGAAGGAATTAGCGGAGCAGCCTCGAAGACCAGCGGTGAGGAGGGTCGAGGCCAGGGCACTGCTAGAAAATGTATGATTACAGAGGAAGGTTTAGCCCTGAGTGATATTCTGGTTATTTGCTTAGAATCCCACAAGGCTGGGAATCTGTGATATTTGGGAAAGAGTGTCTATTTCAGCCTTTCTCTGACGAGTCTCCACACTCCCTTCTCCCATGTCCCTTTGAGGTTAGTAACTACTACAAAGTCAAAGGTTTGCTTTCCCAATTGAGAAGTAAGCCTGATTTCCTAGGTGAAAGAGAATGGATTAACTCAAGAACCTGAAAAAAAAACAAAAACAAAAACAAACAAACACGTATTTTCCAAAGTACAAGCTTCCTTCATTCTTTATAACATTGCAAAACAAAGAACCAGATCAGAGTTTATTGGTTTATGCAGAAACGATCCTGATTTGATAAGCTTAATCATATGACAAAAGACAAACCGATTATTCCCCTCCTCTCTAAAGGCAGCCTGAGAGGTTTTGGAAGTCACTGCCTTTTTCCTAGAGTTCCAATCACTACATCAAAAGACTCAGGTCACCTCTTGTCTTTTCTGTATGTATACATTCAAGAGCATAAAAATATTAAATAAAAAACTTTTCCAACTTCAAACCTATCAAATGTTTAACAGCTGAAGGATATTCATCTTTAGGAGGCAGGCCAAAATGTCAATAAAAATTTAATTATTTCTGAAACATATGGGAGCACTTACAAGACCCAAAATGTGATACTAAGTATTGATATTGAGAGGAAACCAAACAATATACTTTCATATTTGCTGGTCAAGACCTTATACCCTGAAAAAAGTTCCACAAGCCACAGAAACTTTTATTCTTCCTGACAGGGTTTCTAAAACTAGCATGAAAGACAGGTTGGTGGTCAAAGGGGTCATCTGTATTCTGTGTAAGGAAAAATTAGTGTTGAACTCGTATGTGTTTGGCATTTGTTTTCTGGAGAAAACTGTGATGTCTATGGTAGCAAATTACATTTCAGTAGGGGATGGAGGGAAGGTGTACATTGGTGTGGCCATTTTTGATTTTTAATACCTAACACAAACTGCTTTTCTGAAACGTTACATCCAAAATTTCTTTCCAGCTTATAATTCTGCCGTATTGAGAGATAGCCTTTTATGCTGGAAGGGACACTGGTGGTATTATTTCTGCAGTTGGCTGTGATAAGACTGGTGTGCAACTTGGAATAATGTCCAAAATGTAATTAGGGTCTCTTAGGTAGCTACTTTTTTCCACTTAGAAGCATTAGCTTATTTTCCATTTACAGCTTCCATAGGACTTTTGCTTTCTAAAAAATGACATCAAACTTTAACTGTTGAATTGTAGGTTAATTTGCTGGTCAGCTGCCACTTTTGGACCAGTCCTCTGATAAATCCTGATAGTTGGTTTGATTTCATTGTCATCATTTCCAGGTTTCATTGTGGTTCACTTCACAATGCCCTGAAGAGTTTCTTTGGTACCTTGTTTTCTGCTTCCCTAGACAAGAGGTTCTCAGTGTCAACATTAGCCTGATGGTGATTTGCATACCTTCCTGGATTGATAACCCATTTAACTGACAGCGAAGGACTCTGGAGTACAAAGTGTTTAAGGTATTTGCCCAAGACTAACTGGGCCTAATCTGGTGCTCTTTTCTCTACTTAGGAGCATGGTTTTAAAATTTTAAGCAGGTTTGTAAACTCCAGAATTGGCCTGAGTATGAGAACTACCCATTTTCTTCTAGCTGATCAACCATTCCCCAAGGCTCACTATTTTTCTCTTTTACTACAGTTTTGTATAAACAAAGCAGATAACACAAGACCATGACTGTCTATTAACAAGTGAGGCAGGACACCATTCACTCTGTGTATGGATGTAACACCTGGCCAGCATCCTGTTTAGCTGTTTTATCCTTTCATTTCCTAAGAATGAAAATGAGTAGGGCTTTATTTATAAAAAATTCTAATAGTAATATTATTTATATGTGTACCTTTCGGAGTACTTGTTATTTTATTTTGATTTTTACAATTACTGGTACAAAGCCTTGTTTGTGGAAAAATGCCCCAAGACCATTATTTTTGCCTTTTATAAGGATAATTACCACTAAGAATACTCTTACGAATTTAAGACTGATGGAAAAAGAAAGATAATTTAACTAGCATGTGCAGAAACTGTTTGTTGGGCAGAAAAACCAGGAGTGTAGTTTGCCCCATGGAGTGATTATGGAATGAAGCAGAACCAAAGGAGAGTGATCATAAGTGGGTTTTCCTACTCTGTGCGAATGATCCCAGAGGTCTTTTCAGTTGGTGATCTGTGATGCTGTTCTTATGTCTGACATGCTTTCCTAGTGGGGTTTGTTTTCATGAGTTACTGATGCAAAGAACAATTTGAAATCAAGTTGTTAGTAGTAGAATTAAGAAAAGTAACACCCAGGTAAAGAGTGTGTGAAATTATTCGAATGTATGGCCACAAGTGACTCTCATTTACTCCTGTGAAAGATCTATCCAATTGTCTGATTGTACAGCTAGAGTTAAATATCATGTAGATCTGCAGAGGCAGTTTCAAAATGTTCATTCTTCCCCAACCGCTTTTCCCCAAGTGACAGGCTGCGTGGGTGGCCACTGTGACACTGCCTTCAGTTAAACAAATGCATGATTATTCAATCAACAAACATTTCTTGGGGGTCTCTGTAAAGCCTAAAGGCTATGTAGAAGTGACTGTGTCATGTTCATCATAACAAACAAAGGAACCTCTAATTACAGAAGGTTGGTCTCACCTGTGGATATTTGCTGCACATGTGCTGAAGGCCTCGCCAACTGTTTTTCTTTGATATTCTGGGGGGGTGCAGAAAATTAGAGCCCCCTACCTGTGGAAGAATAGGAGTGGAGAGGTAAAAGTGATTCACTCTGCATTTAGTATTCTAAGAGTGGAAACTTTAGAACAGACAGTAAAAGTGACTCTAAGAACATTGTCTTTTGGCCATTGCTACTTGTCTTTCTTTTCAATGGACACTTACCAAACTGTAGCAAAATCCTATATAGTTGCTTATTAGACTTTAAGATTTTTATGCCTATCCAGCTCACTACTATAATCTCAGCATCTTGCTTTAGGACCTGTCACATGGCATTTTTGTTGATTTGAATATCACTCCTATACTATTAGGGAAACTGAGGCAGAGAGGCAGAATTCACATCTAAAGAACCAAAGGAAAAAAAAAAAAAAGACAATATGACAGTCCCATACTGTGGTGGTGGGGAAATTCATGTACTTGTATCTCAGGTTTAGAATGAAAACCCAAATAAGCACAAAAGAAAATATTATTAAAACTTTGAGATTCAGACATTAATTTTAACTTACCTGTTTTAGAGTGCTTTCTATATGGAGCCCATAGCTGCCATTTGCCTATATGATTTCTTTGTGTGACTAAGTAAAGGGATCCCTTTTTCCCAGGGCTTATGTCTTGCCTGTCAGAGCAGGGCTGACATCAGGTCCCATTGCCCCATGGACCAAATGCCTTTGTTCAGTAAACATCCCTCACAACCGTGGGTAGCAGCCTTGGTACCTCAAGAGCAATAATTGTCAAATGTAATAAGAAATCTGGCTAGCTTGTTATCAGTATGTTTTCAAGTCTATGAAATTGATTCTACTTGATTTCTGTCAAAGACCCAAATAGAGAGTCTCCACATGTGCTTCTAAACCAAACTGGGATAGTTTACCCAGGAGGGTCTCTTCTCCTGATCCAGCCAGTTCTATTTTCCTATATTCCTGTGCTATAAAAAGCTCTATATTGTCCCATCACCTCCTAAAACAGTATGAACATTGGTAACTAAACAGTATATGTCAATCAGTATCTACTGAAAAACTGAAACTCCAAGTTACTTACTTATTGCATATATATGCATACATTATTCCAAACCCAAGAGTGGTGGTTTAGAGATTTAAATATAATTGATTGTGAATGGAAAAGAGGTATTCTAAAACTATTTTAGATTTGGTATGATTAGTATGAATGGAGAAAGCTGCTTCCCCACCCCCGTTCTTCTCCTGCCTTCCCCCCTCACTCCAGGGATGTGGTGAACTTGTGTAATTTAAGGCAGGTGGTCCACATAGTAGGCTGACCACAGAGGATGAGAGTGTGTGCATTTGATACCCTGACTGCTGCTCTTTAATAGACTTTAAATATACTATGACTATTATTTGGCTTTTGGCTATTACATTTATTTTCACTTTCTTTCAAAGGCTTCTCTCTTTCATTTCGTCATTTTCCGCACACTGAAATGCAACCCAGGTCCAGTGGCACCAACCAGAGAATTTATCTATGTTGTCATCAAACTGGATGCAAACGAAATATCAAAGGGGGGCAGAGGGCGCCACTATATAGGGCTCTTGAATGCTGACAGAAAATGCATGCATTTTTCTTTGCCTAGGTAATAACAATACTTTATTTTTATATAAAGCCTTTCATCTGAGAATCTCAAAGGCCTTCAAGATGTCGTTTGGGTCTGGCATTCTTCAATTGGCTGCCCTTTGTCTCTTTCAGTAAGGAAACATTCCTGCTGGATGTAGTTTCATAACTGATCTTGCACTTGAGTATGCACATTCAGGGGCCAAGGGCACTGAGTGTTTCTTGAATAGATCAAACAAATGGCCAGTTATGACATTCTCAAAACAACCCTGAGAGGAAGATGGGTGGCAAAGGTGATTATCTAATTTGCAGATGGAGCAGTTGTGACACAGCAGGTTAAGTGACTCACCTGAGGGCACACAGTGGAGTCTTTGTTACTGCTGGAAACAGTAGTAACATCTACCAGACCATTAGCAAGGCTCTGTTTCTTTGACATCCCACCTATCTGCTCCTTGCCCTTTCAGAATGAAAATCTCTAAGAAATGGCACCCTTGTGCGTATAAAAAAGGAGAATAGAGTAGCAACTTTGGAAATGTTTAAGATGAAATGTGTGGGCCTTACTTCTTCAGAAAAATCACAGCTTCTGTTCAAACTAGTGAGTCTAAAATATAAAAGAAATATCCCTTGCACATAGAAAGTGGAAGTATGATCTTTAAATTCCATTCCTTGTAAGTAAGAGAGCACATGTTGGTCTCAGCCAGGAAGCATAGCGTTAGTGGGATATGTATTTATGTATAGCTATATATGCAAATTCCTTAAGCTATTTGCACATTTTAAAACTTAAAGGAACTTACCTTACTTGTAACTGTCTTTTTCTTTCCTGGAATTTTGTTTTGCTCATCATTTCAAGCATTGCCACTGGCTTCACATCACAGTTATTAATCTGGAAGAGCCCTGAATCTGGATTATTCCTCTGTATAACTATATATAATTTACCATTAACTCCATGTTTGATAATTCTGACTGTGATATTACACTTAACGTTTATGTTTTAATGTCCTCTTGGGACACCATATGATAATTTACTTTTACTTTTAAAATTCATGGGGGCATGGATCCCAACTTTGCTTTTGCAAGTAAAGTCACTTCTGTATTTTATTCAAGTAAGAAAAACTAACAGACGGAGTATGTATATATATTTTTAATAGACAGTACTTCATAATAAATGTGACTGTAGTTTTCATGTGAGAATAATTATACATTTGAAACAAAATAATTTATTAAACAAAAACTTATTTGTTTTGTTTTTCTTTCCTTTATCTTATATTCCATTTGAGTTTCTAACATGGAACCTGTCTTTCAAAGTGAAAGATTTTTACAAAAAGTCAAAGAAAAAAGTTCTGGAGTGATTTCTATATTATATATCCTGAAGCTGTCATTAGTTCATTTTACTGACAGTTATATATAAAAAGAAAAAAAAATCTTGGGTGTGTGTCTTCCTATTTTTCTAAGTTTAGACATTCTCAGATCCAAGATATGTAATTTAGAAAGCTTAGAAAAAGCTGTTCCATATATAACATTGGTTTTACCATATCAGGGGTAGAAATCTCAGTGATATGCCCATTTTCTTTATCTGTACATACCATCTAGGTTCTCAGCCTCGTTTTGATCTACTCCAGAAGGAATATGCATAAACAAGCAGGAGAAATGATGAAAAAGTTAAAAACTCAGTGATCTTACTTTGCCTGAATTTGAGAGTCTAGAATCTGTACTGTAACTTGTCATTATCAGTCTCTCTCTTCCATGAAATCGCCATTGCTTTGTGCTCACTCTACAAATGAAGCCACATTTGAGAAAGAAGGTGAAGGTGTAACAATGTCAAACAATGAAAGGTGCTTGAGATTTTTTTCCTGCTTTATTAGATAGTCTGAGTATGGCTTTTGCTCTTCTTTTTCTTACACAGAGTAATCAAACCCTTAATGCTAGCCTTTTCATTGGCACATGTATCTTTGTTTTGAGGTTATGAGGCCTTCTTGCATTACTGATTTTGCCCTAAATAAAAGTTCCATTTCTGATGTATAGTTGAGTTGGTTTAGGTTATGAGTGAAAAAAAGAAGAACAAGTCTAGTGTAAGCTCCACCACTTATTAGCTGTGTTATTTGCCAATTAACTGAATTTATCTGGGCATCAGGTTCTCTAAAATTGGGGAGAGTGGTAGATTATATCACAAGCATTATCATTCTGTCATTGTACGACCTAATATCTCTGATGATGCTTCAATAAAATGCAGTTTTAAATTACCATTGCCAGCTAGCTTATCAAGACATTTTTTCTGTCAGATGCCAAATTTTACATCATAAGATCAAATAAGATGTATTTTCTAAAAAAATTGTAACTTCAAAATTGTGAAATAAAGCATTATTTATAAATCTAAAAACTCTTTCTGAACTTCAAATTACTATAGTTGAAAAGCAAAAATAAAAACTTGAAATCTGGGAGCAAATGCAAAAGTAGTGGTAAATTGATAACATCTCATTGCTTTTAAAAGTCATTTGCTAATAGTTTAACTTTACCATTTTCTTGTTAAAGGAAAGTATTTGTTATTTATCCCTTAATCAAAGATAATTCTATCTTAAATCATAAGGTATCTTTACTAGTCAATATTAATCTTATTCAACAGTTCGTAGCTATGGACCATGAGAGACAATGAGTGTATGTGTTTACACGTACAATTGGCATGCTTATTACTGATAATGAAAAATGATAGGTACAGGGATGTATATTGGCTTTGAGGATTCTTTAAAGTATTAGTTCACAATTTTTCATCAAAATTTTCTTTTTCACGTTATGACATCAAAGTAAGGGTTTAAAACTTGAAACTTTTCCTAGGACTCATTCTCTGAAGTATTTCTGTTTCTTGTTTTGTTTTGTGGTCACTAACCACAGAGAAATTTGTCTTTTTTACATATGCTGGAAATAATTTACTGCTTTTAGAAATATTAAACCACAAAAAAACCCCCAATGTTAAAGAAACATTATGGGTCTGCCGAAGCCCTCAAAAAGCCAGGAAATTGAGAGTTAATGCGGAAGCTCTGATCTGGCTCTATATCCAAGGGACGTTAGACCTCTGAAGAATGACAGGTAGAGCCCAGCCCACATACATGCAAATATTAAAAAAAAAATACGGTAGTGGCAGGATGATGTGGGAGAGGGCACGCATGATTAGTGCAATTTCTCTGAGACACCAATATTCACATTGACTTACTATAAAATAATATTTTTCATAAATACCAATTCTTACCTAACCTTAATATGTAGTCAAAAATCACAAATTCAATACACTTCTAAAATGACAGTGCAGATTTTGATCTGTGGCATAGATGTATTTTACAGTATTAACTTAACAGAAAGGATATTCTGAAATCAAGTTTTAGAGGTAATATTCACTTGTACAATCTTTGCATATGGTGTATGGATAAACAGTGCTTTCAAGTGTATCTATTTTACTGATTTCACTTAAGAGGCCAGGCTATTTACACAGACTAGGTCTCAGGAAATAAAATCTCCTGATGTACATAACACAGAAGGCAAAAATTCATGATTTTAGTGGATGTATTTTTTTAAAGTGTTGTTTTTCAAACATTACCTTACATATCATCATACAGAAACTAAAATTCATAAATCAATCAGGAGAGAAAATTTCTATTGATGAAAACATTTGATCCAGTTTGTAATTATATTGTATTTAATTGATTTAAACAATGTAATACTTTTCCTCAAGAACTTATACCTGCCTGTTGTTTCCATTTTAATATTTAATTATTACTTAGTGCAGAAAATATATTTGAATGAGAACATCTATATCAAAAGTGGTTTATTTAAATAATTAAATACATATTTTATTATCACAAACCTAATTCACAGCAAAATATATCATTGGATTGAGTCCAATGCTTCACATTTTTAAATCTACAAGTAGAGAAAGAATTCTAGTGCTTGTATTGTAGGTATGCCCTTGATGGTATTATTGGAAATGAATTGTCATATTAATGGTAACCATATACTTGTAAAAGTATTTCTGTTGAGCTAGAGTTTTGTCAAAATAATTAGACAATGATAATTAAGTAATGAATTAATATATTGCTTCATTTACTGTCATATTATTTGCTTTCTTTGTAAATGGAAAAGAAAGGTGAAAACCAATGTATCAGTTACTTAAAGTAGGCACATTTGGAATGAGAAAGATAAAGAATTTACATGAATCAGAAAGCATAAACTGCTTTCAATTTTAATTAAGAAAACTAATTTTTGTTTTTTGATATGACCATTAACTCACCAAATATAGGGGTTTTTTTTTCATTTTAGAGTTCTGTTTTAAAAGCAAATTGACTATAAGAATGAGACACAATGGATGATATATTTAATAAAAGCTCATTTCTCAATATATATTTTAATTCATTGAAAACTGATAATTTGCCCGCCTATGCTAGTGACTTCAAAAATTACTAGTAAAATAACAAACGTTTAATGAGAAATATTTAGCAACCTATTAAGTAGGAGTTGAATTATTTTTATACTGTGGAAAGGACTAATAATTACAGTCTAAAAATACTTTCCACACTGATTGAATTTTTATATATTAATTTAGATCTAAAATCTTGCTTTCTGCACTTGAACATAGAGATGTTAAAACATATTATTGAATAAAGATTATATAATGAAGTCTTTCCAGATTCAGGAGCCTAATTACAATTTTTCACATTACATATTCCAAATCATAGATTTGATCGGGTTGCAGTTCATGTATAAATAAATGAAATTATTCAACCTACTTTTTTAACATAATGTCCCCCCTAAAACACAGGAAATATGTTACCAGAGAGAAAAATTAGCACATGAACAAAAGTTGTCACAACGCACTTCTAAAGATTAAACTTTGTGAGCTTAAAAATCACAGCTTTACAAATAAGAATCATTTTGCCTTTCTATTCTGGGCTTAAAGGAAGGCATTTGACACATTTACATGGCAAACTTAGTCAATGTTTGGAAATGCTTTGTAGTGGCCAAAGGCTGTGCATTTCCTTCTGTTGACCTGATTTTTTTCTTCCAATAAAGTTAATTAATAGAAGATGCATCCAACAGGATTATTGCAGATGTGCACATACTGCAGTGCTAATTCCTCTTATTTTTTACAATTCTGTCCTGCACATGCTTTAATTTATATTTGCCTGAGTTAGCTTTTTAGTGAATTAGCGGCACTCTGCCACACACTGAATAGTAATGTGCTTGCATCACTCGATTATCTCAGATGTGTTATTGTCTAGAATCCATGCTCCTAATTTCCTTACCACCCACACCCATCTCTCTCCTCTGTTTGGAAGGCTGATTTGTGTTAAGAAGGGACCACCAAGCTATTAACTCTAGGACATAACTGGCATTGTTCATAGAGAGCGGGGCTTATGATCATATCACATTTTAACTCTTCCACCAGTATTATCCTTGTTTCCCCAATGCTTTCAAGAGGCAATAACTCCAAATGCCTCGCATGGAAATGATAAACTGCCTGTTGTGCCTTTTCTTTGAAGGAGTTCTCCTGCAGAGTATCATATTTAAATAAATTGCCATTGAGTTTAGCAAGCAGCACAATCATGCCCATTGAGGTAGAGTCTTTTGATCATATTTTGTAATGCAATCAAGGATCACATGAGGATTCTCGAGCAGGCCAGCCTTGCTGTGTGCTAAATAGGCGACAGGAGAAAGAAAACATTAATTGCCCTGAATCCCACTGACATAACAAAGCACACCTGTGTCCCAGATACTCCAGACCCTACGGCAGTGGTTACATGTACGACCAGAGGAACTCTTTCCACTTGATTGATCAGTAATTTCAAACTACCAGATTAAAAAAAATTTCCGATATATTCAGATTGTCAAAAAAGGTCAAATATGTGTACATAAGCACAGCATTTATGTATTTTTATGTAATGGAATGTACTAGATGGGGAGCATGAGACCTGGGTTCTAGGTCCACCTATTTGCTGCCTGAGTTAGTTGACATCTCTTTCGCTGGTCTCCTCCCCTGTCATACCCTCTCAGAAATTATTAAGACAGGGACATTAACTGCCTACTTACCGAAACAGTTGTCTTGAGGATTACATGAGAGAATTGTTAAGAAGAACTTTAGAAATACAAAGGACTTTACAAATGTACTATTCTGATAACTGTATGGGATGTGTGTGGCACAGACTGTGTATGAATGGAGTCCTAGTCTCATTACTGCTTTGCAAACTTTATTACCATATTAATGTTTCTGGAAAAAAGGACTTAGAGGTCTTTCATCTACCGAGGCACTAGTAGGCAATGTCTAACTGACAGATTAATTGAGGAAACTTGGGGACATTCTTGAACTTCACTCAATGGATTTAAATACAGGCAGCAGATGTAGAAGTAGGGGCTTGGAAGGAATTTCCTGCTCTGCTGGTCCAGCATTCTGACTTTCTGTTAAATTCTAAGATATCAATGAGCAAGAACTCGTCTATACCATCCCAAATCATTTCCTGCTGACAGATACTGTTTATTAACCTGTAACCCTCTCTGCCTTTTTTTCTTTCTTTCTTTTTTTTTTTTTTTTTGTTTTTTGTTTTGATGGTTGATGGTATAGGAGAGAGAAATGAGAGAGGGAGAAATGAAAAATCAAGGAAGTAATTAATAAACAAAATTATTTCAGTCTCTTTTAAGACAGTTTTGCAGTTCAGACTTATCTCTACCCCCAAGAATAGGATATAACTTTTATGTTGCATTCCAGTGAGATCTCAGAAATCATATGGGAATGCCATTTTTGTCAGAATGTTTCTCCTCTTTTATAGAGAAGAAAGGTTTGGTCCCAGTCTGATACCTTACCTCCCTGCCAAAAGGGAATTAAAAAAAGAAGAGAATTGAACTAGGGAAGCATACCTTAGGTCCTAGAGGGTGAAGACTAAGGTTCTTTCATAAATGTTAAAAAATGATTATAATTCTGCATCCTTATTATGAGCTGAAGTCAAATAACCTGAAAAATAAATGACCGAAGAGGGAAATGGGCTAAATGGCTTCCACATTACTGTGGAGCCTGTATCAGTTAGCTAGGGTTCCCATAAGGAAGGATCACAGAGTGCACTTAAATAACAGTTGTTTTCTCACAACTTTGGAGGTTATAAATGCAAGATCCACGTGTGGTAGTGTTGGTTTCTTTGGAGGCCTCTCTCCTTGGCTTGCAGGTGGCCTTCTCCCTGTGTCTTCCTGTGTGTTCCTATGGCCCAATGTCCTCTTCCTATAAGGACACTAGTCATATTGAATTAAGCCCACCCTAATTACCTCTTTTAATCTTACCTCTTTAAAAATTCTGTCTCAAAATACAGTCACATTCTGAGGTACTAGAGGGTTAGGACTTCAACATGTGAATTTTGGGAAGACACAATTCAGTGCATAACAGAGCTCCTTTTTATCCAAAGGAGAAAAGAAATTTCTTCCCTCAATTCCTACGGACACTGCAGAAAACATGAAATGTATTTGATTTACCATCCTGACAATTGTAGGTGGGATTCCTAGGAGATACGGTGACAAGATTTTTGAATAAAACTAAAAAACAAAAAAACAAAAACAAAAAACAACAAAAAAACAACAGTGAAAAAACTAGCTGGAGTAATTAATCAAAGCCTAAATTAAAATCAGAAGTGGTAAATCCACTAAATGATAAAAATTCAAATAATCTAAGAAACATTCTTTTCATTGTAAAAAGGAAGAGCTTCTTCAAACATCTGTTCTTTTTTAGACCAATCCACACAAATAGTCCACAGCCCTATCTATAACCCTGTCTTACATTTCCCCATAGCCTATTTCTTGCCTCTCCAACCTGGCAGCTCAGTCCCTGTCATTCCCACCCCATTTTGCATATGTAAATTTTATGGGGATAAGATATTGTCTGTTTTAGTCACCTCTGTAATACCAATGTTAGCCATACAATGAAAGTTAAGTAAACATATCATGAATAAGTAACAAGATTGTTGCTAAATATTATGGGCTAGGAATTTGGAGCTCCAAGTTCTATTACATCTTGTACTTTGTGTGTTGCAGGAACAACAAAAAGTATCTGAGTCTCCTGTAAGTCCAAAGTGTTTATCTAAAGCAGATCTTTCTAAAAGACTTGAAAAAGTCTGGTTGCAGTCTCAATCAGATCAAGGAACATTTTGATTAGTAGATAAACCTGTGAGCCAATCAGTTCATCAGATAAAAAATCAGTTGTTTATAAGTTAGCATATATCCTATCGATATATATATTACCTCTAATTCTTAAAGAAACCCACAGAGTGATGTATATATCTTCATTTTACAAGTATGGTAATAAAGTTCATAGAGGTTGAGTAACTTACCCAAGATTTCACAGCCATTAACAGACAGCCAGGATTTCAATTTTGGTTTTCAGGTTCAAGGTGCCATGACCTCATCCCTTATCCAACTTTGTTTCTAGTCAAAATGGCCACTCTAGTGGGGTTGGGGATACACAGCTAGTTAGAGCCTGATAATATTTTTAAATATCCTGCTTTCTTAGAAAGATAAAAGAATTTTCAAAATACTACTCTTCTCAGTAAAGTCAAACAAAAATATTGCCTTGTTGTTATAAATACAGCATGTGTAATTAAATACTGGGTGGTATTTTCTGAAAAGAAAGGAAAATCATCCATCCTTTCTCAACCGATTTTCTCATAACTTGACTTCAACTAACCTTATTAATCAGGACAATGAAGAAAAAATTCACAAGACCCATGAGTCAGCCCATTTCAGATTCTCAGTGTCAGCATATGGTCTCAAAGCCCAGACGCAGTATTTTCACATGATGCATCTTTGACTATTTATTACAGGGGAGGTAGGAGAAGAGGAAAGCAGTCTGTTTTGTTATCCATCCAGGAACACAGTTAAGTGTCTGCATTCCCAAAGGCAACTTGGCAGTTTTGGGCTTGGTGCCCACATTGTTCAAGCGGCGTTTGTTCTCAAGTCTCCAGAAGGGCTTTTAAAAAAAATATCTTAAATATTCCTGTTTCTTCATGTCCCCTTCCCATCCCCTAGAGAAATTGTTTAAATCATATGATTGATCTAATTTAGGCAACAACTCTGCTACAGCTCTTCAGCAGGGAGACTTGTTTTCTTTTAACTTTGTGGTACTTTCTATAGGACACTTTAGTCATTTTTATATAATCTCTAGCAATCTGAAGTCCCAGAGTCTCATCTGTTTTTTAAAATGCTTTATAAATTAAATTCTGTATACAAACTGAAAGTCTTTCTTTCCAGTCATAGCAAAATAAGTTCTAAAAATAAATTAAATTTTCTTTTCCATCCATATTTAATTCTAGTGATTGGATTTTGATATGGAATAGAGAAGACATGTTTTGGGTCCATGTGTATACTCACTGTATAGAGGAGGCTTGGGGCGCCTGGGTGGCGCAGTCGGTTGAGCGTCCGACTTCAGCCAGGTCACGATCTCACGGTCCGTGAGTTCGAGCCCCGCGTCGGGCTCTGGGCTGACAGCTCAGAGCCTGGAGCCCGTTTCCGATTCTGTGTCTCCCTCTCTCTCTGCCCCTCCCCCGTTCATGCTCTGTCTCTCTCTGTCCCAAAAATAAAAATAAACGTTGAAAAAAAAAATGTTTATAAAAAAAAAAAAAAAAAAAAAAAATAGAGGAGGCTTTCAGTAAATGATTGGTGAGTTGAACCAATATGCCAGCCATGTGCCTTGGTCACCTGCCCCAGATCCCTCCTTCACTGTCTCATATTAGTGAGGCCCATGGCCTCCAAAGTCTGTTTCTTTGATTCACATCTCCCTTGCGGCTGCCCAGAAATATGATATTCAATCTCTCTACACTCAGTTTCCCTGTTTGTTAAGTGGACAATAATGGTATGTGTCTCAAGAGGGTGTGCAAATTAAATATGATTACCTATCCTTGTAAAGGATAGACCGGTGTCTGTCACATCTTACCCTAATAACTATTCGGTTTTGTTATTATTTTGGTTACTATTATCATCATCACAGAAGATGTGAAAAATATCACTCTTAGTTTTTGAGGAAAGGAAGAAAAGCTATCTCTGAACGCTTTTTCTTATAGTTCTGTGCATGTTTGAAACTGAGAATCCCTCAGCTAATGCCAAGTTGGATGCAGCACAGTCAACATACAATCTTGCTACCCCAAGTCTGAATTTGGTGTTAGCTTTGCCACACTTTGAGTCCTTTCCCAGACACTCACAAACACTCACAAACACTCACAAATGCAAAATTGTGTGTGTATAGTGAGGGTGGAAGGTTGGAAGGTTGTACCTTCATTCCTAAATAACATTAGTTTACTGGGATGAATGGTTTCCCCCTTCTTCTCTCCCCCTTCCTTTGGTAAATCTGATTTACTTGCAGTAACTCTGGAACAATTGAGGTAAGGATGACTATTCCCCAGCAATGAGAAAGGTTGTAAAACTGTTTCTGACTTAATAATAGGAAGATTTCTATTGTGTCAGAGAGGGAGGTAGGCTGGGTCACTTGACATCTAGGACCAAGCATTAGTCTACAAATCTTTATGTGATTGATTATTTTCAGTATTTTTTCAAAACTTTTCTGACCACTCAAAATTTTAAGGGCAACAAAATAAAAACCCCTATTTTCTTGATTACTGATCACACTATCCATCCTGCCTCTTCAAGGAAGGACTCTTCTGCTAGCCATTCTCACTTCCCACCAATGCCTCGAGCACAAGAAAGAGAACTAGTGCAAAGCACATTTTGGGTGCTATGTGTTACTTGACATATGGCTAAAAACTTCAAGCGTTTGAACTTGCTATCTTGCTCATCGGTGTCACACGTAATCTACTTCATCATACAAATCAGAGGAAATAATATGTTCCGCATTTTTACAAAATCTAGGACTCCCTTGCAATTCCTGAGATCTGAGTTTGGAACTGGAAATGAACCTTTCCAGAACTAAGTTAAAACTAATGTTGTCAAGCACAGCATCACGGTTCAGAGGGAAAAAAGAAAAACATCCAACTAAGGTTCACCAAGTAAAAGGTTTACCAGTTCCCTTAGTCATCAAATGCCTCCTTAGAAACCATGTTAATGAGTTACATGTAAGTAAATCAGAAACAAAGGTATTATTAACACATGGCTTCACAGAGAAAAAACATTTGCCCACATATTCTTTCAAATGTTCTAAATATTGTTCAGTTCTACAAATGATATGTTGAAAAGTAGATTTTTTACAGCATTATTGAGCTATAGTTCACATATCATACAGCTTATCCATTTAGAATATACAAGTCAGGGCGCCTGGGTGGCTCAGTGGGTTAAGTGTCTGACTTCGGCTCAGGTCATCATCTCACAGTTCGTAGGTTTGAGCCCCGCATCAGGCTCTATGCTGACAGCTGGGAGCCTGAAGCCTGCTTCGGATTCTGTGTCTCCCTCTCTCTCTGCCCCTTCCCTGCTCACACTTCATGTCTCTCTCTCTCTCTTTCAAAAATAAATGAACATTACAAAAAATTGTAAAGTACACAAGTCAATGATTTTTAGTATATTCATAAATATATTCAAGGACTACCACAGTCAATTTTAGAATAGTTTCATCACTTCAAGAAGAAACCGTTTCTAATTTAACAATAACCTCCCAATGCCCCTATGCTCACCAACCCTAAGCAATTAGAAATCTACTTTTATCTTTACTGATTTGCTTATTCTAGACATTTCATATAGATGAAATTATGTAATATGTAGTCTTTTGTGACTGGCTTCTTTCATTTAGTGTAATGTTTTCAGGGTTTATCGATGTTGTAGCATGTATCAGTATTTCACTCATTTCTATGGCCAAGTAATATTCTATCATGGATATACCATAGTGTGTTTATCCATTCATCACCTCATGGAAAATTGTGTTCTTCCCAATTTTTAGCTATTGTAAGTAATACTGCTGTAAATGTTTATGTACAAGTCTTAGTTTGGATATATATTTTCATTTTCTTGGGGATGTAGCTAGGAGCAGGATTGCTGAGTGTTATATAATAACTCTATGTTTAACTATTTGAAGAACTGCCAGAGTGCTTTCCAGAGTAGCTGCACCATTTTACATTCCCCCCAGAAATGCCTGAGGGTTCCATTTTTTCCCACATTCTTGTGAGGGCTTGTTATAATCTGACTTTGTGATTGTAGCCATTCTAGTGTGGTTTAAGTACTATCTCATTGTGATTTTGATTTGCATTTCCTTGATGGCTATTGATGCCAAGCATGTTTTTATGTCCTTACCAGCCATGGTATATCTTCTTTGGAAAGTTGTGTATTGACACCCTTTACCCATTTTTTAATTGTGTTGTCTTTGTGTTATTGAATTATATGAGTTCTTTATGTATTGTAGACACAAGTCCCTCATGACATATATGATTTGCAGAAGTTTTCTCCCATTCTGTGGGTTATCTTTTCCTTTCTCAATAGTGTCCTTGAAGCACAATGGTTTTAAATTCTGATGAAGTTCAATTTACCTATTTTTTCTTTTGTTACTCATTCTTTTAGTTATATCTAATAATTCATTGCCAAATTCCAGGTCATTAATACTTATCACTGTGTTTTTTTCTAAGAGTTTTATACTTTTAGTTCTTACATGTATGTTAATTTTTGTATATATTATGAGGTAAGGGCTCAACTTCATTCTTTAGCATGTGGCTATCAAGTTGTCCATTTGTTGAAAGAACTACTATTTCCTCACTGAATGGTCTTAGAACTCTTGCGGAAAATCAGTTGACTTTAGATACATGGGGTTATTTCTGGACTCTCAGTCTTATTCATTAGATTTATATGTCTATCCTTAAGATACCATCATACTGCCTTGATTACTGTTACTTTGTAATAAGTTTTGAAATTGAGAAATGTGAATCCTCCTACTTTGATTTTTTTCAAGATTGTTTTGTCTATTCTGAATCTCTTGAATTTCCATGTAAACTTTAAGAATTAACATGTCACTTTCTACAAAGAAGTTAGCTGGGATTCTAATTGGAAGTGCATGGATCTCTACATTAATTTGGAGAATACTACCACCTGAACAATAGTAAATTTTCCAATCCTTGAACATGGGATTTTTTCCCATTTATGTAGATATTTTTAATTTCTTTCAAGTATGTTTTATAGTTTTCAGATTTAGTTTTACACTTCTTTTGTTAAATTTATTCTTAAAAACTTTATTGTTTTTGATGCTACCATAAATGGGAATTTTTCTTAATTTCATTTTCAGATTGTTCATTGCGAGTTATGAAAACACTACTGATTTTTGTAATGATGCTGCAACCTTACTAAACTCATTCACTAGTTCTATTAGTTGTTTGTGTGTTTGCTTGTTGTTTTAGTAAACTTCTTAGAATTTTCTATAGACAAGATCTCTATGTCTTTTATTTCTTTGTAGTACCTAACTCTTGGACCCTCCAGTGTAATTTTGAATAGAAGGGGCAAGAGTGGACATCCTTATCTTGTTATTGATCTTAGTAGGGGGAAGTATTGTGTCTTTTAACATTAGGCATTATGTTAGACTGTGGATTTTAAGTACATTCCCTTTATCAGGTTGAGAAGATTCCCTTCTGTTCCTAGTCTGTTGAATGTTTTTTGCTTTTTGGTTTTTGGGTTTTTTTTTTTAATCATGAAAGATGTTAGATTTGTCAAATTCTTTTTCTGAGTTTATTGAGACGATAATGTGGTTTGTTTTTATTCTACTGAAATGGTGTATTACATTAATTGATTTTCAGATACTAAACTGACCTTGCATTTCTGGAATAAATCTCACTTTGTCATGGTGTATAATTATTTTTATGTGTTCCTAGATGACAAGTATTTTGTTAAGGACTTTTGTATACATATTCATCAGAGATATTGGTCTGTAGTTTTCTTGTGATTGGTTTTGGTATCAGTATTATACTGGCCTCATAGACTGAATTGGGGAGTGTTTTCTCCTTTTCCATTTTTTTGAGAAGATTTTGTGAAAAATTGATATTAATTCTTCTTTAAATGATCAGTAGAATTCATCAATGAAGCCATCTGAGACTGGACTTTTCATTGTGCATAAAGTTTTTTTTTTGTTTTTTTTTTTTAAATTTTTTTTTTTCAACGTTTATTTATTTTTGGGACAGAGAGAGACAGAGCATGAACGGGGGAGGGGCAGAGAGAGAGGGAGACACAGAATCGGAAACAGGCTCCAGGCTCCGAGCCATCAGCCCAGAGCCTGACGCGGGGCTCGAACTCACGGACCGCGAGATCGTGACCTGGCTGAAGTCGGACGCTTAACCGACTGCGCCACCCAGGCGCCCCTGTGCATAAAGTTTTAATTACTAATCCAATCTCTTGTTATAGTTTTATTCAGGTTGTATATTCTTGAATTAATTTTGGTAGTTTGTGTCTTTCTAGGAACTTGTCCATTTCATCTATGTTTTCTTTTTAAATTTTTTTTTCAACGTTTATTTATTTTTGGGACAGAGAGAGACAGAGCATGAACGGGGGAGGGGCAGAGAGAGAGGGAGACACAGAATCGGAAACAGGCTCCAGTCTCTGAGCCATCAGCCCAGAGCCCGACGCGGGTCTCGAACTCACGGACCGAGAGATCGTGACCTGGCTGAAGTCGGAGGCTTAACCGACTGCGCCACCCAGGCGCCCCTCATCTATGTTTTCTAATGTATTGGCATTACAGTTTTTCATAGTATTCTTTTATAATTATTTTTATCTTTTTTTAATATCAGCAGTGATGTCCCCTCTTTAATTTCTGATTCTATTAATTTGAGTCTTCAAAATTTCTCTTGGTAAATATAACTTAAGGTTTGTTAACCTTGTTGATTGTTTCAAAGAGCCAGCTTTTGATTTTGTTGATTTGTTTATTCTCTGTCTCATTAATTTCCATTCTAATCTTATTATGAATACTAAGGTTTGACATAATCAAGCTGATGTGAGCGTAACTAAACTGCCAAACAAACTCTCGTTAAAGGACGGCAACAAAATTCAATCAACCACGTAATGTATAAAGGGAGCAGAAAATAGAAACATAAATTGTAAAGCTTTTACTTTCCTACACTATAGGGTATAATATTACCTGATGATAAACTCCAATATGTTAAAGATTCATAATGTAAATTCTTGAGCAACTATTAAAGAAATCACATCAAAACAAAAACTTTGGCATCATATTTAAGCTCAAGAAAATAAAAGACAAAAGAAACGAAAAAACAAAACGAAAATGTATACCTATTAAGCCAAACTAGGAGTTATTTAAAACAAGGCCAGAAAAGAGATTAAAAAAAAATGAATACATGAATAAATAAAAGACAGGAAAAATAGAAAAGGTAACAGACTTAAACCCAACCATATTGGTAGTTACATTAATTATAGTCTAAACATTCAAATGAAAAGGCAGAAATTATAAGAATGAATTTAATACATACATCCAACTGTAATGCAATTTAGAAGAAATGCATTATATTACCTAAAGATATAACAATAAAATATATGTAGTATTGTATTTACTATACATGGATGTTAAAGTAAAAGGGTGGAAAAAGATATACCCTGCATACATTTAAGCACTAAAGTGATTATATTCATATCTAACAAAGAAGACTTAATGACAGAGAATATTATGAGGGAGAAAGAGGGCCATTTCATAATAACAAAAGAGTTAATTCCATCAAGAGGACCTAAAAACTCAAAGTGTTTGCACCCAGTAACAAAGCTTCAACATATCTGCTTCTACTACTGAGAGAACAAAAGGGAAAAATAAACCAATCCACAGTTGTAGTTGAAAATGTCAGTAATTTACAGAAAATGTTCATAGCAAATCAGTAAGGATATAGAAGACTTGAAAACATTATCAACTCAGTGATGATTAATAAAACATAGTAACCAAAACAGTAGAATATATATTCTTTTCAAGAGTACATGGAACATTCACCAAGATAGACCTTATTCCCAACCATAAAACAATTCTCAAAAATGTAAAAGAACTGAAATCACATAGATTGTATACTTAATTCTTACCACAACTGAAATTAAATTGAAATCAAATAACAAAAGTTACTTTACAATAACCAAATATTTGAAAACTAAGCAATCCTCTTCTAAATAATCCCATACATGAAAGAACAAATCACAAGAGAAATTAGAAAATACTGTGATTTAAATAAGAATGAAAACACAAGATATAAGAATTTGTGAGATGCCATTAAAGTAGTGTTTAGAGGAGACTTCCTATTTTTAAGTGATTATTTTTGTAAAGAAGAAAGATCTAAACTCAATGATTCCAGAATTCACCTAAAGAAGACAAGAAAAATAAAAGAAAGCCAACTCCAAATTAAGTAGAAGAAAGAAACCAGACAATAAGTATCAATAATATGGAGATCAATGAATCAAAAAATATACAGTGGGTTTGGCTTTTAGTAGCTTCTTTCATCTTTCATTCTTTCTTAGAGTTTCCTTCTCTTTGCTTGCATTACCCATCTGTTCTTGCATGTTGTCTGCTTTTTCCAGTAAAGTCCTTACATATTAATTATATTTATTTTAAAATATCCCTTCTGTTCAATAATTCAAAATCCATGTCATATTTGAGTTGGGTTCTCTTGGATGAGAAGCATTATCTCTTTGGATGGTGGATTTTTAGACTTTTAGCATGCCTTGTGATTTTGTTGTTGAAGTCTGGATATGATGTATCCAGGAATAGGAACTGAGGTAAACAGGTCTTTAGTGTGAAGTTTTATGTTAACATTAAACATTAAATACATCCCAACTAGGAGTTGTCCCTTTTCTTCCCTGTTGACTTTGGCCTTCCCAAAAGTACTTCTCTTCAGAGAGTTTCTGTCCTGCGACTTGTTAGCTGTAATCCACTGTTACATTGGAGCCCTGTTACAAGGTGTAGTGGGGGGAGGGAAAGCATTCTATAACATTGTGATTAAATCAGTCTTTTAGTGGGCCTTTGACGGGGAGCTGTGATCTTTACGTATTTCTTACGTAAAGATCCCTTTCTCCCTTAGGTTAGACAAAAAGTCTAGAGGACACTGGAGTGGGAAAAATGCCCTTTCCTTGAGTTGGATCAGGCTCTGGTAAAGTCTTCTCCCCTGGGGAGTAGGAGCACTAGAGCTTTGTTATGGAGAATATTCAGAATATATTTCACAATGATTACCCTTCACCTTCCCTACCAGAGGCACAAAGGGATCTTTCTGTGCTTTTCATCATGAGACCTTGATGGGGTTCCGGGAGGTAAGTCCACAAATTGAGAGACCCTGCCTAAGATTGCAGACCCCTGAAGACTCTCACTCTCACACTAGTCCACACTCAGTCTCCAACAATTAATCAAAATAGTTAAGTGTTACTACCAGTTTATGGCTCCGCCAGCTTCTGCTTCTGGTAGGTAGATCTTAGCTGTGATGTTCTGGATTCTCCTGTCTCTCCAGATTCAGGGTGGTGATTTTTGCTCTTACACTTCAGCTCCACAATGGTTCCAAGAAAAGTCATTGATTTTTTTATTAGTTTATTTTTTCTTTTAAGGATGGTAGTGATGACTTCCAATCCCTTTACTTTTTTTCTTTATATCACTACTGTTGTTGTCCTTTTATTTTTATTTATATTTTTATGAATATAATTTATTGTCCAATTGGCTTACATACAACACCCAGTGCTCATCCCAACAAGGGCCTTCTCTTGAGATAAATCCAAACCCTTAATCACTGAGATTTTCAATTTTTGTAATTGTAATTATTATTTCTAAAATTTCCATTTTGTTCTTATTCATATAGTCTATTTCATTGTTGAGACTTCCTGTATTTTGTTCCTAGTGTATTTGTAATTGTTCATTGAAGCATTTTATTATTTTTTTTATTTATTTTTTTTTCAACGTTTATTTATTTTTGGAACAGAGAGAGACAGCATGAACGGGGGAGGGGCAGAGAGAGAGGGAGACACAGAATCGGAAACAGGCTCCAGGCTTGGAGCCATTAGCCCAGAGCCTGACGCGGGGCTCAAACTCACGCACCGCGAGATCGTGACCTGGCTGAAGTCGGACGCTTAACCGACTGCGCCACCCAGGCGCCCCATCATTGAAGCATTTTAATGATGGTTGCTTGAAAATTTTTGTGACATACTACCAACATCTGTGCCATCTTGGTGTTGGCATCTTTTATTTTTGACAACTTGTGTTTTCTCATTCAGTTTGAGATGTTCCTGAGTTTTTGCATGTCATATGAGTTTTGATTGAAATCTGGATATTTTGGGTACTATGTTAGAATACTTTGTATTTTGTTTAATTATTAGGTTTTAACAAGCTCTCTCTGACACCACTTCATTGGGTGAAGGAAGCTGCCACATCATTACTGCCAGATGTCAGTGGAAGTCCAGATTCTTCACTTGGCCTCCACTGACACCAGTGGATAAGGGTAGGGAGTTGCCCAATAGGCTTCTACTTATACTACTCTGTCCATTCCTTGTGTCCTAATGTCACTAGTTTGTCTGCCTACTTCTCTCCACCTTCTTATGTGTGTTTTATATATAACATCCATGCTTTTTAACTGAAGAAAATCTAAACATATCCTTGACTTGAATAGCATAGCTTCTAAATAGAGAATCATACAATAGTTTGTAAATTTCTTACTCTGGGTATATGAATATTTTTAAATGGACATAAATTAATAAAAAAAACAGGAATAAAGGTCATAAGCAATAGATAGTAGATAAAATAAATACAACTAAAATAAATACAACTAAAAAAATTTTAAACCCACTTATAATCAAAGGAATGCAAATTTAAAAAATTTCCAACTCTTGTATCTGAGATTAGCAAATATATCCTGATTGTTAAACAGTGTTGAAGGGCATGTCAATGATGTTGAATCTAAAGGGTTGGACCTTTTGGGCCAAATAATGATAGTTACTAGGCTTTTGTGTGTGTGTGTGTGTGTGTGTGTGTGTGTAAATGTGAATAAGAATTCACACTTAAAAATATTTGAAATCGAATTACAATATCAAGACTAGAACTATCTTTAATATCCTATATTAGGAGATAAATTATAGCACCTATTCACATGTTGGAATATTATGCAACAATCAAATTATTTTTAGAAAGGATTTTTAATATTGAAAGTAGTTATGACATAGTGAAAAAAGTAAAATGCAAAATTATTAGTATATTTAATCTTAACTGAATTTTTTTAAATGTTTTATTTATTTTTTGAGAGAGAGCATGAGTGAGGGAGGGACAGAGAGGGGGAGGGACAGAAGATCTGAAGTGGCTCTGTGCTGATAGGGTGACAGCAGTGAGCCAAACATGGGACTTGAACTCATGAACTGCAAGATCATGGTCTCAGCTGAAGTTGGATGCTCAAATGACTGAGACACCCAGGTGCCCCTTAATTATGAATTTTTAAAGTATTTGTAGAAAAAAGACTTTAAAATACAGGTATAATTATGAGTATTATTTTTTCATATTTTTTGTGTAATTTCAATTGTATTACTTTTCATTCCAATAAAAGTTATGTTTATAGCAATGCAAAATATACTGTATACACAATTATTTTGTTATGACCATCAAATTTGGGTTGGTATATTATAAAAACATTTTAGATGATTTGCATAAGTTGTTTTGTTTGGAGCTCATGAAAGGATTAATTTCATTAATATATTAAATATCTGGTTAGTTTAATAAATCCAAATAATTTTTCATGCTACTTTTTAAAAGTTTGGTTTGTATTTAGATGTGCTTAACACTAAAAACCAAATTCGTGTTTGATTCTTTCCACCTACACTAAAGAACACCAAGTTCTACAATGTGGAGGAAACAGGAAACTCTAGAATTATCTTTTCAAGATGAGAGATTTATTGTTTAAAAAATATTTTTAAGAGGCGCCTGGGTGGCGCAGTCGGTTAAGCGTCCGACTTCAGCCAGGTCACGATCTCGTGGTCCGTGAGTTCGAGCCCCACGTTGGGCTCTGGACTGATGGCTCAGAGCCTGGAGCCTGCTTCCGATTCTGTGTCTCCCTCTCTCTCTGCCCCTCCCCCGTTCATGCTCTGTCTCTCTCTGTCCCCAAAATAAATAAACGTTGAAAAAAAAATTTTTAAAAATATATATTTTTTTTTACCTCCAAGCCTTTATTTATTTTTTTTTGTATGAAGTTTATTGACAAATTGGTTTCCATACAACACCCAGTGCTCATCCCAAAAGGTGCCCTCCTCAATACCCATCACCCACCCGCCCCTCCCTCCCACCCCCCATCAACCCTCAGTTTGTTCTCAGTTTTTAACAGTCTCTTATGCTTTGGCTCTCTCCCACTCTAACGTCCTTTTTTTTTTTTACCTTCCCCTCCCCCATGGGTTCCTGTTAAGTTTCTCAGGATCCACATAAGAGTGAAACCATATGGTATCTGTCTTTCTCTGTATGGCTTATTTCACTTAGCATCACACTCTCCAGTTCCATCCACGTTGCTACAAAAGGCCATATTTCATTTTTTCTCATTGCCACGTAGTATCCCATTGTGTATATAAACCACAATTTCTTTATCCATTCATCAGTTGATGGACATTTAGGCTCTTTCCATAATTTGGCTATTGTTGAGAGTGCTGCTATGAACATTGGGGTACAAGTGCCCCTATGCATCAGTACTCCTGTATCCCTTGGGTAGATTCCTAGCAGTGCTATTGCTGGGTCATAGGGTAGGTCTATTTTTAATTTTCTGAGGAACCTCCACACTGCTTTCCAGAGCAGCTGCACCAATTTGCATTCCCACCACCAGTGCAAGAGGGTACCCGTTTCTCCACATCCTCTCCAGCATCTATAGTCTCCTGATTTGTTCATTTTGGCCACTCTGACTGGCGTGAGGTGATACCTGAGTGTGGTTTTGATTTGTATTTCCCTGATAAGGAGCGACGCTGAACATCTTTTCATGTGCCTGTTGGCCATCTGGATGTCTTCTTTAGAGAAGTGTCTATTCATGTTTTCTGCCCATTTCTTCACTGGGTTATTTGTTTTTCGGGTGTGGAGTTTGGTGAGCTCTTTATAGATTTTAGATACTAGACCTTTGTCCGATATGTCATTTGCAAATATCTTTTCCCATTCCGTTGGTTGTCTTTTAGTTTTGTTGGTTGTTTCCTTTGCTGTGCAGAAGCTTTTTATCTTCATAAGGTCCCAGTAATTCACTTTTGCTTTTAATTCCCTTGCCTTTGGGGATGTGTCGAGTAAGAGATTGCTACGGCTGAGGTCAGAGAGGTCTTTTCCTGCTTTCTCCTCTAAGGTTCTGATGGTTTCCTGTCTCACATTTAGGTCCTTTATCCATTTTGAGTTTATTTTTGTAAATGGTGTGAGAAAGTGGTCTAGTTTCAACCTTCTGCATGTTGCTGTCCAGTTCTCCCAGCACCATTTGTTAAAGAGGCTGTCTTTTTTCCATTGGATGTTCTTTCCTGCTTTGTCAAAGATGAGTTGGCCATATGTTTGTGGGTCTAGTTCTGGGGTTTCTATTCTATTCCATTGGTCTGTGTGTCTGTTTTTGTGCCAATACCATGCTGTCTTGATGATGACAGCTTTGTAGTAGAGGCTGAAGTCTGGGATTGTGATGCCTCCTGCTTTGGTCTTCTTCTTCAAAATTCCTTTGGCTATTCGGGGCCTTTTGTGGTTCCATATGAATTTTAGGATTGCTTGTTCTAGTTTCGAGAAGAATGCTGGTGCAATTTTGATTGGGATTGCATTGAATGTGTAGATAGCTTTGGGTAGTATTGACATTTTGACAATATTTATTTTTCCAATCCATGAGCAGGGAATGTCTTTCCATTTCTTTAAATCTTCTTCAATTGCCTTCATAAGCTTTCTATAGTTTTCAGCATACAGATCCTTTACATCTTTGGTTAGATTTATTCCTAGGTATTTTATGCTTCTTGGTGCAATTGTGAATGGGATCAGTTTCTTTATTTGTCTTTCTGTTGCTTCATTGTTAGTGTATAAGAATGCAGCTGATTTCTGTACATTGATTTTGTATCCTGCAACTTTGCTGAATTCATGTATCAGTTCTAGCAGACTTTTGGTGGAGTCTATCGGATTTTCCATGTATAATATCATGTCATCTGCAAAAAGCGAAAGCTTGACTTCATCTTTGCCAATTTTGATGCCTTTGATTTCCTTTTGTTGTCTGATTGCTGATGCTAGAACTTCCAGCACTATGTTAAACAACAACGGTGAGAGTGGGCATCCCTGTCGTGTTCCTGATCTCAGGGAAAAAGCTCTCAGTTTTTCCCCGTTGAGGATGATGTTAGCTGTGGGCTTTTCATAAATGGCTTTTATGATCTTTAAGTATGTTCCTTCTATCCCGACTTTCTCAAGGGTTTTTATTAAGAAAGGGTGCTGGATATTGTCAAAGGCCTTTTCTGCATCGATTGACAGGATCATATGGTTCTTCTCTTTTTTTTTGTTAATGTGATGTATCACGTTGATTGATTTGCGAATGTTGAACCAGCCCTGCATCCCAGGAATGAATCCCACTTGATCATGGTGAATAATTCTTTTTATATGCTGTTGAATTCGATTTGCTAGTATCTTATTGAGAATTTTGGCATCCATATTCATCAGGGATATTGGCCTGTAGTTCTCTTTTTTTACTGGGTCTCTGTCTGGTTTAGGAATCAAAGTAATACTGGCTTCATAGAATGAGTCTGGAAGTTTTCCTTCCCTTTCTATTTCTTGGAATAGCTTGAGAAGGATAGGTATTATCTCTGCTTTAAACGTCTGGTAGAACTCCCCTGGGAAGCCATCTGGTCCTGGACTCTTATTTGTTGGGAGATTTTTGATAACCGATTCAATTTCTTCGCTGGTTATGGGTCTGTTCAAGCTTTCTATTTCCTCCTGATTGAGTTTTGGAAGAGTGTGGGTGTTCAGGAATTTGTCCATTTCTTCCAGGTTGTCCAATTTGTTGGCATATAATTTTTCATAGTATTCCCTGATAATTGTTTGTATCTCTGAGGGATTGGTTGTAATCATTCCATTTTCATTCATGATTTTATCTATTTGGGTCATCTCCCTTTTCTTTTTGAGAAGCCTGGCTAGAGGTTTGTCAATTTTGTTTATTTTTTCAAAAAACCAACTCTTGGTTTCGTTGATCTGCTCTACAGTTTTTTTAGATTCTATATTGTTTATTTCTGCTCTGATCTTTATTATTTCTCTTCTTCTGCTGGGTTTAGGCTGCCTTTGCTGTTCTGCTTCTATTTCCTTTAGGTGTGCTGTTAGATTTTGTATTTGGGATTTTTCTTGTTTCTTGAGATAGGCCTGGATTGCAATGTATTTTCCTCTCAGGACTGCCTTCGCTGCGTCCCAAAGCGTTTGGATTGTTGTATTTTCATTTTCGTTTGTTTCCATATATTTTTTGATTTCTTCTCTAATTGCCTGGTTGACCCACTCATTCGTTAGTAGGGTGTTCTTTAACCTCCACGCTTTTGGAGGTTTTCCAGACTTTTTCCTGTGGTTGATTTCAAGCTTCATAGCATTGTGGTCTGAAAGTATGCATGGTATAATTTCAATTCTTGTAAACTTATGAAGGGCTGTTTTGTGACCCAGTATATGATCTATCTTGGAGAATGTTCCATGTGCACTCGAGAAGAAAGTATATTCTGTTGCTTTGGGATGCAGAGTTCTAAATATATCTGTCAAGTCCATCTGATCCAGTGTCTCATTCAGGGCCCTTGTTTCTTTATTGACCGTGTGTCTAGATGATCTATCCATTTCTGTAAGTGGGGTGTTAAAGTCCCCAACAATTACCACATTCTTATCAATAAGGTTGCTTCTGTTTATGAGTAATTGTTTTATATATTTGGGGGCTCCGGTATTCGGCGCATAGACATTTATAATTGTTAGCTCTTCCTGATGGATAGACCCTGTAACTATTATATAATGTCCTTCTTCATCTCTTGTTACAGCCTTTAATTTAAAGTCTAGTTTGTCTGATATAAGTATGGCTACTCCAGCTTTCTTCTGGCTTCCAGTAGCATGATAAATAGTTCTCCATCCCCTCACTCTGAATCTAAAGGTGTCCTCAGGTCTAAAATGAGTCTCTTGTAGACAGCAAATAGATGGGTCTTGTTTTTTTATCCATTCTGATACCCTATGTCTTTTGGTTGGCGCATTTAATCCATTTACATTCAGTGTTATGATAGAAAGATACGGGTTTAGAGTCATTGTGATGTCTGTCTGTTTTATGCTTGTAGTGATGTCTCTGGTACTTTGTCTCACAGGGTCCCCCTTAGGATCTCTTGTAGGGCTGGTTTAGTGGTGACAAATTCCTTCAGTTTTTGTTTGTTTGGGAAGACCTTTATCTCTCCTTCTATTCTAAATGACAGACTTGCTGGATAAAGGATTCTCGGCTGCATATTTTTGCTGTCTAGCACCCTGAAAATCTCGTGCCAATTCTTTCTGGCCTGCCAAGTTTCAAAAGAGAGATCAGTCACGAGTCTTATAGGTCTCCCTTTATATGTGAGGGCACGTTTACCCCTTGCTGCTTTCAGAATTTTCTCTTTATCCTTGTATTTTGCCAGTTTCACTATGATATGTCGTGCAGAAGATCGATTCAAGTTACGTCTGAAGGGAGTTCTCTGTGCCTCTTGGATTTCAATGCCTTTTTCCTTCCCCAGTTCAGGGAAGTTCTCAGCTATGATTTCTTCAAGTACCCCTTCAGCACCTTTCCCTCTCTCTTCCTCCTCTGGGATACCAATTATGCGTATATTATTTCTTTTTAGTGTATCACTTAGTTCTCTAATTTTCCCCTCATACTCCTGGATTTTTTTATCTCTCTTTTTCTCAGCTTCCTCTTTTTCCATAACTTTATCTTCTAGTTCACCTATTCTCTCCTCTGCCTCTTCCATCCGAGCCGTGGTGGTTTGCATTTTGTTTTCCATTTCCTTTAAAGCGTTTTTCAGCTCCTCGTGACTGTTCCTTAGTCCCCTGATGTCTGTAGCAAGAGATTCTCTGCTGTCCTGTATGCTGTTTTCCAGCCCAGCGATTAATTTTATGACTATTATTCTAAATTCACTTTCTGTTATATTATTTAAATCCTTTTTGATCAGCTCATTAGCTGTTGTTATTTCCTGGAGATTCTTCTGAGGGGAATTCTTCCGCTTGGTCATTTTGGATAGTCCCTGGTGTGGTGAGGGCCTGCAGGGCACTTCCCCTGTGCTGTGGTGTATAACTGGAGTTGGTGGGCGGGGCCGCAGTCAGTCCTGATGTCTGCCCCCAGCCCACCGCTGGGGCCACAGTCAGACTGGTGTGTGCCTTCTCTTCCCCTCTCCTAGGGGCGGGATTCACTGTGGGGTGGCGTGGCCCGTCTGGGCTACTTGCACACTGCCAGGCTTGTGATGCTGGGGATCTGGCGTATTAGCTGGGGTGGGAAGGCAAGGTGCACGGCGGCAGGGGGGGCAGGCTTAGCTCGCTTCTCCTTAGGTGATCCACTTCAGGAGGGGCCCTGTGGCAACCGGAGGGAGTCAGATCGCTGCCGGAGGTTTGGCTCCGCAGAAGCACAGAGTTGGGTGTTCGCGCGGAGCGAGCAAGTTCCCTGGCAGGAACCGGTTCCCTTTGGGATTTTGGCTGGGGGATGGGCGGGGGAGATGGCGCTGGCGAGCGCCTTTGTTCCCCGCCAAACTGAGCTCTGTCGTCCGGGGGCTCCGCAGCTCACCCTCCCTTTGTCCTCCAGCCTTCCCGCTTTCCGAGCAGAGCTGTTAACTTATGACCTCCCAGACGCTAAGTCGCGCTTGCTGTGGGAACACAGTCCGTCAGGCCCCTCCGCTTTTGCAAGCCGGACTCGGGGGCTCTGCTTGGCCGGCGAGCCGCCCCTCCGCCCCGGCTCCCTCCCGCCAGTCCGTGGAGCGCGCACCGCCTCGACGCCCTTCCTACCCTCTTCCGTGGGCCTCTCGTCTGCACTTGGGTCCGGTGACTCTGTTCTGCTAATCCTCTGGCGGTTTTCTGGGTTATTTAGGCAGGTGTAGGTGGAATCTAAGTGATCAGCAGGACGCGCGGTGAGCCCAGCGTCCTCCTACGCCGCCATCTTCCCAGAATCAAAAAAAATTTTTTTTTTTTCAACGTTTATTTATTTTTGGGACAGAGAGAGACAGAGCATGAATGGGGGAGGGGCAGAGAGAGAGGGAGACACAGAATCGGAAACAGGCTCCAGGCTCTGAGCCATCAGCCCAGAGCCTGACGCGGGGCTCGAACTCACGGACCGCGAGATCGTGACCTGGCTGAAGTCGGAGGCTTAACCGGCTGCGCCACCCAGGCGCCCCCCAAAAATATTTTTAATAAAACATTTCATTGGGTGGATACTGTTTAAATGCTAAAACCTTGCCAACTGTCACTTTTTGACATTGCTTTATTTCTTGTCTTTTTATGCTTGTTTTGTCATTGTATAGTCAGTTTGGACAGCAGTTTCTATTTGTTTTTTATGTTGTAACATGGATTTGCAGCATATTTAGAGAGTTCTCTAAAATGTTCTTAGCATGAGCGATTTAAAAAAATTTTTTTTTTCAACGTTTATTTATTTTGGGGACAGAGAGAGACAGAGCATGAACGGGGGAGGGGCAGAGAGAGAGGGAGACACAGAATATGAAGCAGGCTCCAGGCTCTGAGCCATCAGCCCAGAGCCTGACGCGGGGCTCGAACTCACGGACTGCGAGATCGTGACCTGGCTGAAGTCGGACGCTTAACCGACTGCGCCACCCAGGCGCCCCAGCATGAGCGATTTTAAATAAAGTTAAATTTTCTAACTTGTTACCATATTCAGGATAACTTAAAAAGGATTTAAAACACCAAAATCTTATAACATCATTTTAGATATTATTATAAAAGAAAGGCAAAAAAATAATTAAAAAATGAAAAATAAGGAGTTTGAAAGATACCATGTTAGAGTTTCAAAATGCTGGATCCTATTTCCTTTGAACCATTCCTGTACCAGAGGTCCATAGATATTATTGTTCATATATAAAACACTTCTAAAATTAATTATTGATTTACATACTTTTCATATTCACTAGGGATGGTAGATGTTTATGATAAGCATATAAATTTACATGCCACTTAAATCACTCTAAAGGATTCCTATCATATTTCTCAATATTTTTCTCTATCGAGGTTTCTTCCCATTTTATGCTTATTGTATTGTAGTCCTACTTTCCATGTATTTATCCAAAGAGGAAATGCCCCTGATGACATATACTGCCACAGTCTTCTTTCTATGCAACAGGGCAGTTTCCAGTGAAAGATTCAAAATGCAAACCTAGAAATTGGAAACAAGAAATCCAGACCAGTAATAATTGCTATTTACTTAGCATTTAGCACTTGCTTGTCACTCTGTTAACTGGTTTATATGCATTCATTTATTTAATCATCAAATCAATTCCAAGAGATAGAAAGCTGAGAAAACTGATAATTATAGAGATTATGAAACTGGTCCAAGGTCAATGTGGCCAGTAAATAGAATACCAGAGCCTGGAACCTGACTTTGCCTGGTTTCAGAGCCCAGCCTCTTAATCACTAAACTATGTTAAGAGACTGGGAAGTAGGCTGAAAGTCTGGAACTACCCACTTATTTGCTCTTCTTTTTGCCAGAGAGGTTGGACCTATCACAAAAGAATTACAGGTTCATACAAGAAATATATTAGTATCATATTCCAACCAATAAACAGAATCCCTAGAGTGAGGTCTTAGAACAACACCTAATTTCATGCTGAAGAGGAAGTATTCATCATATGGAAGACACTTGAAATTAGTCTGCCTCACAGGCTGTTGAATAGTGGAATTAAATGTGTTGATTACAAATAACGTGTGCAGTAAAAATCACATTAAAGACATGTAGAAATGTACAAGTTATATTAGTCAATGTGCATGGTAGAATGAGATAGAAATGTTATGGCCTATGTAATACAAGTCATAGCTATTCATTACTCACATTGTGGGTTTGGACAGGTATCCTCAACAATCCCTAGTTTTTCACTGCAACATGGCTTCATAATGCCTGTTGGGAGAGTTATTATGAGGATTAGTGACACTAGTTTAAAACCACCTAGCTTGGCATCTGACACACTATAAATTTTGGCTATTATTATTGTGTATACTAATAGGTAATAGGTACAATTTACAGAATTACGAGGGCTCTGTATGGGGTTCTACTAACACAAAAAGATGTTTTGCATTATATAAGGCAAAGAGGCACAAATGCAAATTCATATTTAAGCATCAAAAGTGATGATCCACATCTTAAAATGAACAATTTTCTCAGTATGGAAGGGTGGGCTGATAATGTGTATATGAAAAATGACAGCGTTCATTTCATCATTCATTCAACAGACAGTTATCCAGAGCCTAGTTTATTCTAGGTGATAGAGATATTTACTCAAATTCTTTATATGTAAGGCCTACAGGTTAGAGTGCTCGCCAAAGAAAAGTAATATGAGCATATATATATACCCAAGTCAGGCCATTTGTAATCAGTTTGTTCCAATTGCAAATTGACAGGCAAGGCCTGCTTAACAAAAATGAAAGGCTTACTTAAGGGCCTAAAAAACAATAAAATAAAATGTGACATTAATAAATAAGAAAATGTTTAAAATTTAAACTTAACTTGTTAGACACTGACTTAACTTTTTTGAAAATGAGATACTCCTTAAAAAATAAAGCCAGTGGATTTTAGAAGTGCATTATTTCTGACTGAAGATCTTGACATGTAAACATACTGTATTATACAATTCAGTAATTAAGGTTACACTTGTAATAGATGATCCTCCCAGTTTCAGTGATTTTATATAGAAATGTATATTTTTCACATATAAAGTTCAGTATAAATATTTATGTAGGAAAGTAAGGGACCTAGACTCTTGGCCCAACTACATCATCTTCAATCACATAGCTTCCAACGTCACTGCACATGGGGAAGATCATGGGAGATTTATATCTGCACTCCCTGGAAGTGGTAGACTTCCTTTCCAACCACATTCCAGTGGTTAGATCTTACTACAGGGCAGACTGTAGTCTAGGTAAATGGTATCAAAATTGTGGTTCATGGACTGGCTGCCCATCTTTAAACTATTTGTTACTGATATTTGGTAAGATAAGGACCTTGTTCTGCATGTAAATCGACTGTCACTAAAGACACTATTGAGTATAGTTACAACTTTCTTGATGAAGGAAGCAGTTTGTTGATTTACATTCTGGTGCTAGCTTCTAGTAGTGGACTAGCCCTTTGAGTAGCACTGGCTTAGTTAGCTGTGTGCCCAGGAGAAAGAGGAAATTGATTTGGCAACCAACTAGCCTGTCTCTGTCACATCCAACCAAATAATTCAGATAGGTATATTTGTGGGAATGATGGTTTGGTCTGGGTTTTAAATATCTTTAAGGTCTTTTAATAGTAAAATATGTTAACTAAATGAAAAATAATTTCCAAGAAATAACAATGCTCTTTGAAAATATGAAAGCATGTTGAGTTCTTTTCTTTCTTTTTTTTCTGTATCCACTTTCATTTTTATTTAAATTCCAATTAGTTAACATACAGTGTAATGTTAGTTTCAGGCTTGAATTTAGTGATTCATCACTTAATTACAACACCCAGTGCTCATGACAATAAGTGCCCTCTTTAATACCCACCACCATTTAAGCCATTCCCCTACCCACCTCCTCTACAGCAACCCTCAGATTGTTCTCCATAGTTAAGAGTCTGTTTTCTGGTTTGCCTCTCTTTCTTTCCCCCCCTATGTTTACCTGTTTTGTTTTTTAAATTCCACATGAGTGAAATCATACGGTGTTTGTCTTTCTCTGGGTTATTTTATTTTGCATAATACACTATAGCTCCATCCATGTTGTTGCAAATGAGTATCTTTTCATGTACCTGTTAGCCTTTCATACATCTTCTTTGGAGAAATGTTTATTTAGGTCCTTTGCCCATTTGTTTTTTTACTGTTGAGTTGTATTAGTTCTTTATATATTTTGGTATTAATCCCTTGTCAGATACATGTTTCATATATATATATATATATATATATATATATATAAAATATCATATATAAATATATATTTATTTGCAAACATTTCCCCCAACCATCAGCTGCCTTTTCACTTTATTAATGGTTTCTTTTGCTGTGCAGAAGGTTTTGAGTTTGAGGTAGTCTCATTTGTTTATTTTTTATTCTGCTTGTGCTTTAGGTGTCGTATCAAAAAAATCATTACACAGGCCCATGTCAAGGAGCTTTATTCCTAGGTTTTCTTCTAGGAGTTTCATGACTTCAAGTCCTACATTTAAGTTTATCATCTGTTTTCGTTATTTTTTGTGAGTGGTGTAAGGTAGGGGTTCATTTTCCTTCTTTTACATGTGAATATCCAATTATTTCAGCACAATTTATTAAATATTTTTTCTCCATTAAGTATTCTTGGTTCCTTTGTCAAATAATAGTAGACTGTATGCTTAGCTTTATTTCTGGGTGCTGAAGTCTATTCTGTTGGTCTATTTGTCTATTTTTATGCACTTACCATACTGTTTTGATGACTATAGCTTTATAGTATAGTTTGAAATCAGGTGTGATGCCTTCTGTTTTGTCCTTCTTTCTCATGATTCCTTGGGCTATTTGGGGTCTTTTGTGATTCCATATAAATTTTAGCAGTTTTTTTCTACCTCTGTGAAAAATGCCATTGGAATCTTATAGGCATTGTGTATTGAATCTATAGATCACTTTTGATAGTATTGACATTTTAATATTAATTCTTCCAATCCATGAACACAAGGTACCTTTCATTTATTTGTGTCTTCTTCAATTTCTTTCATCAATGTCTTATAGTTTTCAGAGTACAGAACTTTCAGCTCCTTGGTTAAATTTATTCCTGACTATTGTATTGTGTTTTATGTTATTGTAAATGGGATTGATTTCTTTATTTCTTTTTTCATAAAATTTGTTGTTAGTGTATAGAAATGGTACCGATTTTTACATGTTGATTTTGTATCCTACAGCTTTACCTAATTCATTGATGAGATCTAACAGTTTTTTGGTTGAGTCTCTAGGATTTTCCCTATATAAAATGATGTCATCTGCAAATGAGATAGTTTCACTTATTCCTTCTTGATTCTGATACCTTTTATTTCTTTTACTTGTCTAACTGATCTAGGTAGCACAGTTGTAGGACATATGGAAAAGTTGTGAAGAGAGTAAGTTCTTTCTATGAGTTCTCATCACAAGGAGAAATGTTTTTTCTTTTTTCTCTTTTCTTCTCATTGTATCTATATGGAAAGATGTATGTTAGCTGGTTGTGGTAATCATTTCACAACATATGTAGATTAAACTATCATGCTGTAAACCTTAAACTTATTCAGTGATATAGGTCAATTATTTCTCAATAAAACTGGAAAAAATATCAGCCACATTTCTTAGCTCAAAAAAGTGAAAGCATGACCAAATTAAGAATGATGTAAGATAAATAATATAGATTCACTGTAATTGTCTGCACTGTAAATTTTTATTTAAAAAAATTTTTTTAAATAAAAAATAAAAATATTTTTTTTTCTTTTGAGAGAGAGAGAGAGTGCATGCAAGTGAGGGAGGGGCAGAGAGAAAGGGAGAGAGAGAATCCCAAGCAGGCTTTGCACAGTGCAGAGCTTGTTCCGGGCTCAAACTCACAAACTGTGAGATCATGCATACCCTGAGCCAAAGTTGGATGCATAACTGATTGAGCCACCCAGGTGCCCCTGCACTGTAAACTTTTAGAATCAAATCTTATTGTAATTTTAATAGCTAACAGTTACGTTACATATACTCATATAACTCATGTTACATGAGTTAACTCAATTAACTCATATTAAATCTAAAGAAGTCGGACTTTTGATACTAAAAGATGCTACAAAAGGCATTACAGATTTGGCATGAGGAGTTTCATGTTCTAGACTTAGCAGTGTAGCTAGTCAGCTGTGTATTATCAAATAAGGATTGAGCATCATTGGGAAAAGTGTTTTTGACTACATCAGGAGTGTCAAATGGATTTTAATTCTTGTGTTAGTCCAAAACAACTGTCTGGGAGTGCTGTGTTGAGAAGGATTCTGAAGCGGAATTTAGGCCCGTTAGTCAAAAGTATCATGATCAATAAGAGATGTCTGCTAAGGGTGAAGGATAGAAAATAGCTACTTTTGAAGTAAATATTTGCTGTATCTCAACTATTTAGTTTATCAGGTTATTTATATTTTCAAAATAAGTGTTCTTTTGAAGATTTTAGACATACCTATTATGAAGCATATCAAAGGGAGGATATGAGATAGGGTATGGATAATTAAACAGCAAAAACAAGGAAAAGGGAGATATTTAGAGAGTGACTTCATTCGTTTGAGGAGAATTTTCAAAATATAATTATGTCCATGTTTTATGTTAGCACAAAACACATTACAAATTTAAATGTCTCTTGGATTAGTCACCATTTTGAAATTTCCACACCCTGTTTCCTTTCTTTTAATGTGGAGAATCAAGTGTTTTTATGGATTGCATGTTGTACCATTGTTGTGACCTATTAACTGGAGCATGGAAATGGACTATCATAATAATACTAGAGAGAGATAGTACTGCCACATCATTAAAAAGGGTGTATTAAATACATTTAAGGCAGGGGGAAGTGACTTTCACAATATAGGAAAAAGCAAAAGTGGCTGCAGATGGAATTAATGAGATAGGATTTAGGCTGCACATGCAGATGATGTTTGACATTCCTCCTTAAGACATCTCAGATGGAAAAGCCTGTGTGTTCTGGTTAATCTAGCTCTGACATACCCAGTGAATTGAAATCTAGATTGCAGAACATTTGCATTGGTCAAAACTATCTTAATGATTTATGATGAAATGAATGTCTTGGTCTCCCTGAGAAATTTTAAGGTATCATTTTTCTTTACATTGCTAAAAACTGCAGACTCAAGAGTCAGAAAGCCCAGATTCTAGCATGAGTTCTGTCATGATATGGGCAAATCATCTCACCACTCAAGATTTTAGTTTCTTCATCTGTAAAATTAGTTAATTCAAACCGATGCTTTCTGATACTTATGCTGTCCTATGTTTTAATTGCAGAACACCAAGAACTTTCTGGCTTGTGGTTTATAGGTAGAAATCTTGAGAATCACATGAAGGCAGAAAGCTAGAGTTCAGAAGCTTTTGGGGGGATATCTGTAATTCTTGCACAATACACTCAGATGTTAAGCCAGAAATTCTAGACTCACCTTTTATATTCTTTCAAGTGAAATCTATTTCCTCCTCAACATTTTTTGAGTTCACTCCTCCCCTAGCTTCAGCTTTATTGTCAATGTTTATTGAGGTTTCACCTGGAGGAATAGAAGACCTTTTGCTTCCTTTCTCTCAGGGCTCCTTCCTGTCTTCTAGCCTCCACTATTAGTGTTTGCTCTTACTCTACTTTATCACAGCAAGTCATTGCATGACTGCTTTGCTTCTCTCCCTGAAACAACACAAAGCTAACAGATTCATCCTCAGCCATCTCTGTCCCCCGAAACACTCGAATGTGAAAAAAACTATGACAGAATCTTAACAATTCAAAAGGCAACTATTTCATGAATGTTCCTCACTGATTTCCAACCTTTCTTCTTTTTTAAATTTCCCAGTGGTAAATCAGAATCCCTTGATGCCCTTTCTCATATAGTCAGAGTCTCTTTTAAGAACCAAGGTTTTCGAACCCTTTACTCTTAGGAAGTTTTCATACCCAGAAATTATTGAGCATCCCCAAAGCCTTTTGTTTATCTGGGTTGTATGTATTTACTTTTCTAGAAATGAAAACTTAGAAATATTTTCCTAAAGAATAACTTTATTTTCTAAGATTAAGAAATGTAGTGAAAAGAGTGACATGGTGTTAGTTTTGCAAATCTATCAGTGACTGGTTTGAAAAAAAGACAGCTAGAGCTTGTTTCTGCATTCAGCCTTTGCAATACATTCTTTCAGTGGGGATATATGGCAAAAATATGTTGTCACAAAGATGTGTTGTGCAAAGAAGTACAATGAACAATGTGGGGCTTAGGGTACCAACTCCCACACAGTTGAAAACTCACATACAACTTTGGACTCCCCAAGAACTTAACTACTAATAGCCTAATGATGACAGGAAGCCTTGCTAATGACATACATAGTTGATTAACCCACATTTTAAATAATATATGTATTATATACTATATTCTTATAATAAATTAAGTTATTATAAAAGAAAATGTTACTAAGAAAATCATGAGGAAGAAAAAATACATTTAAAGTACTGTAATGTATTTATTGAAAAAAAGCCATGTATAAGTGCATACACACCTTTCAAACCCACATTCAAGTTTGAGGGTCAACTGTATTTTACTACCCTTTTTAGATAATTGCCAACATTGTTCTTTGATACTATACCAAAACTCAACAACTGTAGTTTCTAAAAGATTAGTTTCCTTGTAGAATTTGAAATCACATCAATGCACTTTTCCCTTTATGTTATGTTAAAATTTATTAGTCTGTCTAGTACTTTGAATAGATCTTTTGCCAGTGTATGATTTTATAACATTATGCTTTGATCATATGAAAAACATTGGTTAACCAAGTTATGCAGAACTTCCGAATGTTGACACAGTTTATTATACAATATCAAAAGCATGCATTCATTAATATCACCAATCTCACCCAAAAAGTCTTAAGTATTGGGAAGCTGTCAAACTCAGGGTGTTTAATATAAGTTTTTCAAAAATCAAAAGCATTTCTGACAGATTAAATTTTATCATTAGCAATAAACATTTTCAGTTGTTTGGGAGCAACAGGCTCATTTTGGTAATTTTGGAGAAAATATTTGCAAAATACTCCAACTCATGTCTAAAGGACCAGTTTGTCTGCCAGTTATTCTTTTAAGTAAAAAAAAAAAATGACCCCATCTTATCTTTTCCTATCTCTTCTCTTGCTCCATAGACTTATCAGCAAGAAAGAGGGGTTGTTTTTACACCTATTATCCTACATAGAACACATGTTCAATAAATACTTCTGAATAAATACTGCATAGTATTGTAATTATGTACACACACACACACAGACACACAGTTGCTTTTAGGCAACATTTATTTAAAGGAGTCAAATTGCTCAGAAAAATGTTTTTCCCGTAAGAAACTTTGTTTGGTTAAGTCTAAATATACCTCAAATTTTGCTAAGAGACTAAAACTTTATTCCAACCACTAAAAAGAGAGAATAATTATGTAATATGATAGAGGTGCTAAATATTACTCCAACAAAAATCATATTAAAATATATAAGTATCAAATTAGCATGCCATATACCTTAAATTTACGGAATGTTATATGTAAAATATATTCAATAAAAAGTAAAGCTAAGAATGAACTAGAGAAACCTAATTAGGAATTTTGGTGTCTTCTATTTGAATATTTTCTTATTTTGGATAAAGATATTTAAGATCATTGTGATAATAATTGATACTATATTAAAAGCTTTCCATTATAAAAACAAATAAAATAAATCTCAAGCATGACACTGACATAAGTATTTATGTTTAGCATTACAGAAAAGTTTGCTTCCTATTATTTAAATCTCACAAAATCTCAAGCAAAATCTTTTAGCAACATCTTGAGGTTTATTTTATATTTTTAATCAGAAAGAAAATATCAGAAGAAGTAATCACTGATATAATGAGAAACTAAAGTAGTCCATTACATATGAGTTGAGATAATTGATAAATATAAAATCGGAGACAATTTGTGTCATTTCTTCAAATTTATAGAAGAGTTTCAAAAAACTTCATTGACTTTGTTTCAAAAGCTGTAGACATTATACTGAGCATTAATGTTACTGGCTCTATTTTAGATATCTGTATGCAAGTAAAGCGAAATGGAGAACTAAGCCCTTTACAGGGGAATTTGACCAATGCAGACAGGCAAACTCATTTTTTTTCCCTTAACAGAGACTTGGAGGCCCAATTTGGAAGATTGCCTCCACTCTTTTTACTTAATTCTGGTAGAAGGACAAATCACAAATGTCTAAATAAAAGCTATTGCTTTGGTATAACTGGAGTGAAGAGTGGTGTGTGTGTGTGTGTGTGTGTGTGTGTGTGTTCCTTCCCTGGAAGCCAACATGAAGACTTCGATTAGCATGGAAGATTTGTAGATGCAACTTGGGTATCATTTCTTGTGTCCAGAAAGCTAGGCTGGGGGAAAGATTGCTGGCTTTAGAAAAACATAAAACTATATTCTAGGTTAGGATTGTGCCTTCAGATATTTGGTAAGTAATATTTCCGACACTCTTATAACTTTCCTAAAAGTACACTTTTAGTGGTGGCAGTAGTATGATTCTCAACCTAATTGTCATATTCTTCTAATTTCACTTTCACCTAATAAATTGAATTAAATGTTGGAAAATGTGAACTGTTTCTACATACATAAGTGAATCGCCAAATAGATTTGGTACTATTAAATGAAAAACTGTAGAAACACTATCCAAACTTGTTTTTACTCTTTATTCATCATGGGTATTCAAAAAGCATGGATTAATGCTAACACCATACTGACTCTTGTTAAAGCCCAAAGAACCCATAGCTACAAAGGAGAATCAAATAAATTAAGGCTTGCAATTCACCTGGACTTTTATTTGTTATGTAATCTTAAGCAAGTTACTTAACCTTTTTGAACTTCAGGTTCTCCATTTTTAAATTATGAGTAATAATAGCTTGTGAACATCAAAGGAAATCTCATATGTTTAAATACATAGTATAGCCGCGAAACAGCATAGACATTTGGTAATATTCATTCTGTTCTCTTACATTTTTCAAGATAATATTCCAAGTAAAATTTGTCTTAATTAAATTGATCAGCTTTTATTAATTGGAATTTCAGGGTAGCAATGGAGCTAAAATGCTAGGGATTGCCCCCCATATCCCAAGAATTGAGAGTTTAGGAAAGTAAAAAACACAATTTGTGAACCTATAAGAAATTTACTTTTTTAATAGGAAAGCAACAACCTTCAATGGCTTTGGTTGCTTTCTGATGTATCAGAATTACTCTCCCAATTAAGCGGCAGTTACTGCCATTACACATCATTATGTTTAAATGGGAGTATCTGGAAGATGTCTCAATTAGACAGTCCTCCCAATTAAGTGTGTCCTATAGGTTAATAGGAATCACTTCCTCTCCCTTGAATAGGGCTGTTTGGGAAAAATACCTAAGGCCCAATCATTAAAAGGTCAAAATTATGCTTCTCAGTTAACACTCCATAAAATGGAACTGGGAAAATTGGCCATGACTGCTGTGGTTTTTGTCAGTCTGGCTGCAAATCAATCAAGAAACTACATTCTGAGTTACAGTATGGTATACACTAGGGGCCAAATAATGCATAGGGAGATCAACAATACTCTTTAAAAGAGCCCAAATCTGGCAGTTGTTGCAATAATTCACCATATTATTCTTGTTCAGGTTTGATACAATTCCTAAAATAATTTGTGATTTTAAAAAATTAGACAAGACGGAGCAAAAAGCAAACTCTGAGGTGATAAATTCTAGAAGTGAGAAAGAACACCTCACAGAAGAATAGTGAGTTCACAAGAAACCTTCTGTTTCTTTGGCTAAGAGGAAAAAAATTTCCAAGACAAAGATTGATGAGAAAGGCTTGAGAAAGATGATCTTTCTCCCCTCCCTGGAAATAACCTAGTTCCTTCAGTGCAAACACACACACAAAAGAAGATACAGGGTAGAACATTTCCCAAGAATATAATGTAATCTTGACAAATATTCTAAAAAATCACAGGATATTTGCATCTTTAATATGTTTGCACAACAGCCAAGAGTAGAAAATAGTATAAAAATTTTTTAAAAATAGTAATTTATTATAAATTCATAAAATTAAGTTTTACATTAATAAAAGGAATGTACACACATTACATGGGACAATGGAATTTTTAACTATTCTCCTACTTACCTCTCAGGAACTCAATTTACTCATTGGCCTTACTTATATGCATCCTTAATATACGTGTAATAAATCTTCATATATTCTATATAATTTTCTTTTCTCAAAAAAGCAAATATCATTTTTCAGAGTTAAGGAATATGACAAAATCTTTGTTTCTTCATTTGGCAACTTTAATCTTTTCTGATTCCCTAGGTGATAGTGATTCTTTATTGGCATTTTGTTTCTTTGTCAGAATATACACATATGCACACTTGATACGGAGACCCTAAATCAAGAATAACACTGTTCTGTTGATAAGGCAGGACCAATGCTGGGGAATTGGGAATTCCAGTCTCTAGATCAGGCAGAATCTTGGCAATCAACCTGAAGTATTTTAGTGGAAGCTTAATGGGAAGCTTCAGGGATGTGAAAATTAAACCAAAACATTTGTCCCCATCTTCTTAGAATGGCATTCTAAAAACATGCCCAATGGTACCATCCATGGAGCCTAACCTGGTATCAGGAGCTTGTTGGAGCCCTGTGGTGCTGCCCACACCTCATTTTGTGGGAGGATGCATTACTGTGTCTGTCAGTAGGCAGCCTCCAGCTGTCAGCCGCTTCAGGGTTTTCCTCAGTTACAGAGGACTCTCTGGGTCATAGCCACACTTTTCCTGAGGCAGCCCACAACTAATAACTTGTCAAGGTGTGACTATAAAAGGTTGACCATTTCAGCTCAATGCTGGATAATTCTGGAGGGCTATTATAATTTCAGACCTCCTTGTAGGGTTGGCTGAGGTTTTGTAGAGTCTACATCCCAGTCTGACTTCCCCTCTGGCCTGTTTGCCATCTCTCTCCCCCTTCCAAAGGTATTAGTCCCCTAAAATGTCATCTCAGCCTCTGCTTCCCGAGGATCTAACCTGCAAGAAGTGCAATACAAACGTGTTGCATTTCTGGGTTTCCATACCTCTATTTGCTACTTTTCTTTGATTGTTTGCTTTGTGTTTAATGGCTTCTGTCTACCTTAATTCTTAGGAACTGTTTTGCCTGAAGATAGCGTTCTTCCCTTTGAACCATGTAGCAAATCCTGTGTTCTCAGGCAAGACATTTTTAATTCTTTAGTGCTCTTATTTTTTGAACTGCACTAAGTAGGATCTGTGCCTATTGGCACTTATAAAATAATTATCCACAAAGTTACTTAAATCATTTTTTAAAGAGATGGACTAAACTGCACTTTAAGAGATAAATTTTATGTATCAGAACTTCTGGAATTCTAGTGGAGCACTATATTTGTTATTAGAAATAACAAAATATTATTTAAAATGTTGACTCAACAGATCAATGAAACCAAGAGTTGGTTTTTTGAAAAAATAAACAAAATTGATAAACCTCTAGCCATGCTTCTCAAAAAGAAAAGGGAGATGACCCAAATAGATAAAATCATGAATAAAAATGGAATTATTACAACCAATCCCTCAGAAATACAAGCAATTATCAGGGAATACTATGAAAAATTATATGCCAACAAACTGGACAACCTGGAAGAAATTCCTAAACACCCACACACTTCCAACCTGGAAGAAATTCCTAAACACCCACACACTTCCAAAACTCAAACTGGAGGAAATAGAAAGCTTGAACAGACCCAAAACCAGTGAAGAAATTGAATCAGTTATCAAAAATCTCCCAGCAAATAAGAGTCCAGGACCAGATGGCTTCCCTGGGGAATTCTACCAGACATTTAAAGCAGAGATAATACCATATCCTTCTCAAGATATTCCAAAAAATAGAAAGGGAAGGAAAACTTCCAGACTCATTCTATGAAGCCAGTATTACTTTGATTCCTAAACCGGACAGAGACCAAGTAAAAAAAAAAAAAGAACTACAGGCCAATATCCCTGATGAATATGGATGCAAAAATTCTCAATAAGATACTAGCGAATCAAATTCAACAGGATATAAAAAGAATTATTCACCATGATCAAGTGGGATTCATTCCTGGGATGCAGGGCTGGTTCAATATTCGCAAATCAATCAACGTGATACATCACATTAATAAAAGAAAAGATAAGAACCATATGATCCTGTCAATTGATGCAGAAAAAGCATTTGAAAAAATTCAGCATCCTTTCTTAATAAAAACCCTCGAGAAAGTCGGGATACAAGGAACATACTTAAAGATCATAAAAGCCATTTATGAAAAGCCCACAGCTAATATCATCCTCAATGGGGAAAAACTGAGAGTTTTCTCCCTGAGATCAGGAACACGACAGGGATGTCCACTCTCACCACTGTTGTTTAACATAGTGTTGGAAGTGCTACCATCAGCAATCAGACAACAAAAGGAAATCAAAGGCATCAAAATTGGCAAAGATGAAGTCAACCTTTCACTTTTTGCAGATGATATGATATTATACATGGAAAACCCGGCAGACTCCACCAAAAGTCTGCTAGAACTGATACATGAATTCAGCAAAGTTGCAGGATACAAAATCAATGTACAGAAATCAGTTGCATTCTTATACACTAACAATGAAGCAACAGAAAGACAAATAAAGAAACTGATCCCATTCACAATTGCACCAAGAAGCATAAAATACCTAGGAATAAATCTAACCAAAGATGTACAAGATCTGTATGCTGAAAACTATAGAAGGCTTATGAAGGAAATTGAAGAAGATATAAAGAAATGGAAAGACATTCCCTGCTCATGGATTGGAAGAATAAATATTGTCAAAATTTCAATACTACCCAAAGCTATCTACACATTCAATGCAATCCCAATCAAAATTGCACCAGCATTCTTCTCGAAACTAGAACAAGCAATCCTAAAATTCATATGGAACCACAAAAGGCCCCGAATAGCCAAAGTAATTCTGAAGAAGAAGACCAAAGCAGGAGGCATCACAATCCCAGACTTTAGCCTCTACTACAAAGCTGTAATCATCAAAGCTGTTTTTATTGGCACAAAAACAGACACATAGACCAATGGAATAGAATAGAAACCCCAGAACTAGACCCACAGAAGTATGGCCAACTCATCTTTGACAAAGCAGGAAAGAATATCCAATGGAAAAAAGACAGTCTCTTTAACAAATGGTGCTGGGAGAACTGGACAGCAACATGCAGAAGGATGAAACTAGACCACTTTCTCACACCATTCACAAAAATAAACTCAAAATGGATAAAGGACCTGAATGTGAGACAGGAAACCATCAAAACCCTAGAGGAGAAAGCAGGAAAAGACCTCTCTGACCTCAGCCGTAGCAATCTCTTCCTCGACACATCCCCAAAGGCAAGGGAAATAAAAGCAAAAATGAATTACTGGGACCTTATGAAGATAAAAACTTCTGCACAGCAAAGGAAACAACCAACAAAACTAAAAGGCAACCAACGGAATGGGAAAAGATATTTGCAAATGACATATCGGACAAAGGGCTAGTATCCAAAATCTATAAAGAGCTCACCAAACTCCACACCCGAAAAACAAATAATCCAGTGAAGAAATGGGCAGAAAACATGAATAGACACTTCTCTAAAGAAGACATCCGGATGGCCAACAGGCACATGAAAAGATGCTCAACGTCGCTCCTCATCAGGGAAATACAAATCAAAACCACACTCAGATATCACCTCACGCCAGTCAGAGTGGCCAAAATGAACAAATCAGGAGACTATAGATGCTGGCGAGGATGTGGAGAAATGGGAACCCTCTTGCACTGTTGGTGGGAATGCAAATTGGTGCAGCCACTCTGGAAAACAGTGTGGAGGTTCCTCAAAAAAATTAAAAATAGACCTACCCTATGACCCAGCAGTAGCACTGCTAGGGATTTACCCACGGGATACAGGAGTACTGATGCATAGGGGCACTTGCACCCCAATGTTTATAGCAGCACTCTCAACAATAGCCAAATTGTGGAAAGAGCCTAAATGTCCATCAACTGATGAATGGATAAAGAAATTGTGGTTTATATACACAATGGAGTACTACATGGCAATGAGAAAGAATGAAATATGGCCCTTTGTAACAACATGGATGGAACTGGAGAGTGTTATGCTAAGTGAAATAAGCCATACAGAGAAAGAGAGACACCATATGTGTTCACTCATATGTGGATCCTGAGAAACTTAACAGGAACCCATGGGGGAGAGGAAGGAAAAAAAAAAAAAGAGGTTAGAGCGGGAGAGAGCCAAAGCATAAGAGACTATTAAAAAATGAGAACAAACTGATGGTTGATGGGGGTGGGAGGGAGGGGAGGGTAGGTGATGGGCATTTAAGAGGGCATCTTTTGGGATGAGCACTGGGTGTTGTATGGAAACCAATTTGATAATAAATTTCATATATTAAAAAAAAATGTTGGCTCAAAAGAACCAAATATTAATGAATTAAAAATCCAGCTAGAGAGCCCAGGGAAATAACAGAAAACTCCTAAAGAAAGTATAAGTAATTAAAATAAATAAGAGCAGAATTACTGAAATAGAACAGAAGTAAGCAACGGTAGCCTACGGGCCAGTTGGCTGTTTTTGTAATAAAGTTTTATTGGAACATAGCCACACAAGTTCATCTAGAATTGAACATGGTTGCTTTCATACCACAATGTCAGGGTTGAGTAGTTGTTATACAGACCATATGGCCCACACAGTTGAAAATATTTACTATCTGACCTTTACAGAAATAGAAAATAACTATGATTCAAAGAAATAAAAAAAACATAAAGTTTGAATCTCTGAAAAGACATATAAATTGACAAACTTGTATTGACTCTGATAAGAAAATAAGACAAGACATAAATGAACATTATTAGAAATGATAAAGAAGGACATAAACAAAAAGAGTAAGGGGAAATTATAAAGAAATGTATCATTAAATGTGAAAACAGCAGCAATGACACATTCCTAAGACGGTGTAACTAACTAAACTGCTAAAATATATGACATATGAATGGTCTTGATAATCATTAAAATAAACTGAGTTAGTAGTTAAAAATTTTCCCAAATAGAAAACATTAGGTCCAGATGGTTTGCACATGCACATTCTTAAGACACTGAAGAAACAAAAAAGCTGATATTATATAAATTATTTCAGAGTAGAGAGAAATAGAAAACACTCCCCTATCCATCTTAAGTGGCTTAAATAATTATATTCCCAAGTGTAGATGAAGGTACAAGAAAGGAAAATTGTAGGCAAATCTCTCTTAGAAAGATAAATAAAAAAAATATTCTCCAGTTAAATATAACTATGTAATGTGAGTTTAATTCCTATTTACCATGGATTTTTTCCTACTTAAATCTACTTTTCTCTTTCTTGGAAAAAAAATGGTAAACACAAAAACTTGATAGAATATGAGCCAAAAAAATTCCCTCATGTATATAAAAAAAGTCATGAAGTAAGATTTATCACTAGAAAATCAATTACCAGTCATCATATTAACACACGACAAGAGAAGGTTATATGATCATCTCAGTAGATGAATGTGATAGTTAACTTCACCTGTTAACCTGACTGGGTCAAGTGGTGTTCTGGGTGTTTCTGTGAGGGTGTTTCTGAATGAGATTAACACTTAATCAGTAGACAGAATAAAGCAGATTGCCCTTCACAATGTCAGTGGGACTCATTCAATCTGTTGAATGCCTCAATAAAGCAAAAGGCTGACCCTCCCTGCGAAGGAGAGAATTCTCCAGCCTGATAGTCTTCACATGGAATATCAGCTCTTCCTGCCCAATATCAAACAGATAATGACTTTCCTGTTCCTACAGCAGTCTGTCACCTTTCAGACTCAGACTTGAACTAGGACATCAACTGCAGAGTTTGGACTTGACAGTCTCCATAAGTATTTGAGCCAATTCTTATTCCCAAGTAAGATATAGTTTCAATTTAATTGTAACAAAAATTTCAACAAACTTTCTGTAGAACTTGACAAGTTGATACTAAAATTTGTATGACAGAGAAAATGACCAAGAAATGCTAAGATACAGCTGAAGAAAGACAAACTAGTACAATTTGATATTGAAAGTTTTTATAAAGCTATAGTAACTAAGATAATGTGATATTTGTGTGAGGATTAGGAAAAAAACGATGGAACAGATACACATACAATAGAAGAAATGTGTAAGAATTTTCACAACATTATTGTTCACACTAGCAAATATGTGGAAATAATGATAGACTACATCAATTTGATAATGGATGAATGACACTGAAACATAAAACAATATGTAATTCAGCCATGTAATAGTATATGAAAAAGTATCAAAAATACAAACATTCTCTGCTTTTTACAAATTGAAAAAAGACTAAAATAAAATGAAGTATACTTTGAAAGGATTATTGTGGATGCACTAAATCTATAAAAAAAAGTAAAGCATGGGAAGAATGATAAACATAAGCTTCAAGAGGATGGTTACCTTGGATTGAAGAAGCCATAAGAATGAAATGGTAGGCAAACTATATCATTAAATTAGGTAATTTTTAAGATCTTGATTTTTGGGTGCTGGATTTTAGGTAGGGGCTTATGGGTGATAAATACAAATACATAAATAGCTATATAAATAAAAGCAGACCATGCAATGCTAAGAGTATGTTACAAACTAAAGATTATGATTAATTCAATTTTACATGCCCCAAACATCTAAAAGTTGAAAATAAAATTCTGATTTCATAGTAGAATCCCAACTGAAATATCTCAGATTCCTTTTTTAATTTAATGCAAATCAAATTGAAGTTACAAGAATAATTTAAATAAAATAACTAAAATAGATGCTATTTTTTTTGTTTATTGTTATGGTAGGTGTGTAGTACCCATCATTTTATCAGAATGTGATTCTATAATTTTAAATCCTAGATGTCACATATTTAGGATGAGCAAAAAATCATTCTGAAAAAAAATGTACCTCAAATAGAAGAGATACTGAATCATATTTGATATACTTTCTTCATTATGACACTACTCTCCCTTAACTTTTGTCCATTTTGTTATTCCTTTTCAAAAACTTCCTTTCTTAATTTCTTCTGTTGTTTCCAACCTAAGAGAACTAGTTGAAATGTACCACAATTAGGTCCTTGGTTCTCATCTATACTTACTCTATAGGCATTTTCCTCCAAACGTATGACATTAAATAGAACCCGTATTTTGGTGACTCCAAATTGTATACTCCCAACCCAGACCTCTCTCCCAACATTTTGCTAGTTCATGAGAGCGAGTTATTAAATATTTAGGAATTTTGCAAGCCATTTTTCAAATCTTTGGTAGCTTGAAATTAACCATAGGGGTAGTATTTTACCCTGGAAATAAAATCTACCCTAATGAACTTATTTAAAACTGCAGTTTCATACTCTTCCTCCTTAACTCCTGATTATCCTTATCTTGCTCTACTTTTTATTTTTTCCATAGCACTGCCATCTAATAGCTTACTGTTTAATTTATTTATTTATTACTTTTATTATTTGTCAGCTACCTCTGCAAGCTATAAGATTTACTAGGGCAAGGATCCTTGATTAGTTTACTGATATAGCCCAAAATACAATATCTGACACATATTAGGAAGTAAATAAATATTTGTTCACTGAATGAAAGAAAAGAAAAGGTGCTTTCTGTTACTGTGGGACAGGCATAAGTAAAAATTATAAGTAGCTCTCAATGTTTTTACATCAAGAACTTTAACTTGAATAAATGGCAAAGTGAGAGCAATGATTTTTCAAATTGCTTGAAAGCAGTTAGCTGCCCTGGCTTTGACCCTTCCAAACTTGTAAAGAATATTAGAGTTGAGATACAGCAAATTCTTCCTTATTTGTATTTTTTTTAATCCATTGCTTCATTGCTGGGGTTTCCATAAGCGAAGATTGGACTAAGTATCATGTTAACTGCAGACAATGTCACTTAGGGGCAACTGAAAGAAAAATGTATGTGTATACACATACATATCCCAAAATCCCACACTGTATTTGAAAACCCTTTCTATGAAATTACGTGTTTAATTGCTTTACTGTCTGAAGCACCTACTTTCAATTTGGTATTTCCACTTAACACAGGGTTTAATACACTTCTGATTTTTTGGTCTTCCTAATGGGTAACTGAGCTTTCAAATGACTCCAGTATGTTGCCCTGACAAGGAATATTTGAAAATGTAAAGAGATGGAAAAATAAAAAAGGAAGCACCTCAGAAATACTGTATTTATACAACTGTTTCTTGATCAGATGTCATGTCATTGAGATATCTTATATGCTAGTGAAAGTGACTTTTCTTTGCAGTGTGCTTTTAAATGTTCTCTTATTGGTCTCTCATGTACTCTCTAGCCAAGGTAAAGTTTAAAGTCATTTTCATATTGTGATTTGGGATACCAAAGCATTAAATTATACCCAGTTAAATAACTACATTTCTCTAGCTACAAATGATAATATAAACAGATCAATTCATGTACTTTGCTTGTGTTCTTCTCGAAGGTCAGAAAAACGAACAATATTTTAGGAATATTAAGCATTATTTTCATATTTTTATTTTGGGAAATAATACTTTATATAAACTAGAAGTTTTACACAAAAGCATATCAAACCATGGGAAGAAACTCTTTTAAAAAGACAAATGGCTATAAAAATAACTTACCCCTATTTCCAGGCACTTTGAAATTCAATTAAATACATAAAGTGCCTTTCAAGAATCTTGAATATGTTTCCCCAAAATTATTTCATTTTCTCTTTTTTTAAGCAGAGAGAAGTTCCCAAAATCATTATTTCTTTGGCTTATTACAGTGTCTGTGGGGAAATATCACAGATTAATAAAGCAAAGCCTGGAGTGGGAAGGGATTCATGCAAATCAGATTGTATATTAGAAACAAGATTCAAAATGCTTTGTGATGAAGATACTAAAGTTGTGAACTCTCTCAGAAGTCTAACATTAACAATTTATAACCAGAAGGGGACCTTTGTTCAATGAGTCTCATGCTTCCACAATTCCACCATTCCAAGTTCTTTTTCAGATGACTCAGTCATTTCTGCCAACATTACTATGGACCCTTTTCAAAATTATAGGTATTTATTGTTCTAAAGTGTATCATAAAATCTTAAATCAACCTGCTAGCCTTAAGTCCATGATATTTCATGACTTAAGCAAATACCCCAGAGTCGCTGCAAGTCATTATTGTGGCTCCTCTTTCCTCTGAATCTAAAGGCACTGAGTCTACTTCAGGACTCAAGCTGAATGACAAGGAGCTTGCTGGTACCCAGTGGTCGGATCAGCAAAGGTTTGAGGGCTTGTGATTTTTAGTTTGATAAGTACATCAACAAAATTATCTGCCAATTATTGTTATATGGGTCATGTTTTGAGACATTTTATAAATTAGCAACATATTCTGCCACAGATAAGTTAAAATCTACCTACAACAGCATAAAAGCTTACACACATTTTTTCCCCCTCCATAACATGAAAGTCAGTAGTAGGCTGTCCAAGGCTAATGCAGGTGTTCAACAACAAGTGTTGGGGATGCAGGTTCTCTCTGCATCCTTTGTGCATTACTATGCTTAGCATGCTTTCATCCTCATGCTTGTCATTTCTTGGTCACAACAAGATGGATGCACCAGCAAGCATTATGTCCACATTTCAGGCAAGAAGAAACTAAGAGGGACAAAGGTCTATGCAAGCCATGTCTGCTCCTTTTTATTGAGAAAGAAAAAGGCCTTCCAGAAGCTCAGTCCAGCAGACTTATTCTTATATTTTGTTGGATAGAAGTACGTTGCATGATTACTTCCAGATCAATAAGTGGCCAAGGAGAATCAGACAACTACAATGGTTTAGACCAAAGGAGATTTGCTTCCTAGCTTGGGGTAAGAGCTAAAAGTCTCTGAGATCAAGGTACCACAGGCATCACCTGAACAATCTTGTTCTCTGTCAGTAGGTAAAGGTTATCAGATATTGTATAGGCAATGGACAGAGGCCTTCATACCCACAACTCTGCCTTATTCCTAATCAAATTAAATCACTAGCATTAGCAAATAGCACATAAAGCCAGAGTACAAAGTACAGCAGTGGTTGGCTGAGAACATGCTTTGGCCTCTACTTTCATTTGCTACCTAAGTTTTAGGTATAAACGGTTCTAAATGACATTCAGATTTATTAATAACTTGATTCGTAAGTATGCCTCAGTCCCATTGTATAAAGGAAGAATAATACTCAAGACCTTGGCTTAGATTCTTGATTCTGACGTTTATTAGCTATAGGGCTATTTGAGACATATTAACTAAACCTTAATGCTCTCATTTGTAAAACAGGAATATTATCATTTATTTTGGGGACCTATACCATAGTGTGATTATAAGGATAAAATCTTTTTTTTTTTTGACAAGATGAAAATACGGGTTTTTTTTTTAATTTTATTTATTTTTCTTTTTTTTTTCAATATATGAAATTTATTGTCAAATTGGTTTCCATACAACACCCAGTGCTCATCCCAAAAGGTGCCCTCCTCAATACCCATAACCCACACTCCCCTCCCTCCCACCCCCCATCAACCCTCAGTTTGTTCTCAGTTTTTAAGAGTCTCTTATGCTTTGGCTCTCTCCCACTCTAACCTCTTTTTTTTTTTTTTCTTTTTCCTTCCCCTCCTCCATGGGTTTCTGTTAAGTTTCTCAGGATCCACATATGAGTGAACACATATGGTATCTGTCTTTCTCTGTATGGCTTATTTCACTTAGCATAACACTCTCCAGTTCCATCCACGTTGCTACAAAAGGCCATATTTCATTCTTTCTCATTGCCATGTAGTACTCCATTGTGTATATAAACCACAATTTCTTTATCCATTCATCAGTTGATGGACATTTAGGCTCTTTCCACAATTTGGCTATTGTTGAGAGTGCTGCTATAAACATTGGGGTGCAAGTGCCCCTATGCATCAGTACTCCTGTATCCCGTGGGTAAATCCCTAGCAGTGCTACTGCTGGGTCATAGGGTAGGTCTATTTTTAATTTTTTTGAGGAACCTCCACACTGTTTTCCAGAGTGGCTGCACCAATTTGCATTCCCACCAACAGTGCAAGAGGGTTCCCATTTCTCCACATCCTCGCCAGCATCTATAGTCTCCTGATTTGTTCATTTTGGCCACTCTGACTGGCGTGAGGTGATATCTGAGTGTGGTTTTGATTTGTATTTCCCTGATGAGGAGCAACGTTGAGCATCTTTTCATGTGCCTGTTGGCCATCCGGATGTCTTCTTTAGAGAAGTGTCTATTCATGTTTTCTGCCCATTTCTTCACTGGATTATTTGTTTTTCGGGTGTGGAGTTTGGTGAGCTCTTTATAGATTTTGGATACTAGCCCTTTGTCCGATATGTCATTTGCAAATATCTTTTCCCATTCCGTTGGTTGCCTTTTAGTTTTGTTGGTTGTTTCCTTTGCTGTGCAGAAGTTTTTATCTTCATAAGGTCCCAGTAATTCATTTTTGCTTTTATTTCCCTTGCCTTTGGGGATGTGTCGAGGAAGAGATTGCTACGGCTGAGGTCAGAGAGGTCTTTTCCTGCTTTCTCCTCTAGGGTTTTGATGGTTTCCTGTCTCACATTCAGGTCCTTTATCCATTTTGAGTTTATTTTTGTGAATGGTGTGAGAAAGTGGTCTAGTTTCATCCTTCTGCATGTTGCTGTCCAGTTCTCCCAGCACCATTTGTTAAAGAGACTGTCTTTTTTCCATTGGATATTCTTTCCTGCTTTGTCAAAGATGAGTTGGCCATACTTCTGTGGGTCTAGTTCTGGGGTTTCTATTCTATTCCATTGGTCTATGTGTCTGTTTTTGTGCCAATAAAAACAGCTTTGATGATTACAGCTTTGTAGTAGAGGCTAAAGTCTGGGATTGTGATGCCTCCTGCTTTGGTCTTCTTCTTCAGAATTACTTTGGCTATTCGGGGCCTTTTGTGGTTCCATATGAATTTTAGGATTGCTTGTTCTAGTTTCGAGAAGAATGCTGGTGCAATTTTGATTGGGATTGCATTGAATGTGTAGATAGCTTTGGGTAGTATTGAAATTTTGACAATATTTATTCTTCCAATCCATGAGCAGGGAATGTCTTTCCATTTCTTTATATCTTCTTCAATTTCCTTCATAAGCCTTCTATAGTTTTCAGCATACAGATCTTGTACATCTTTGGTTAGATTTATTCCTAGGTATTTTATGCTTCTTGGTGCAATTGTGAATGGGATCAGTTTCTTTATTTGTCTTTCTGTTGCTTCATTGTTAGTGTATAAGAATGCAACTGATTTCTGTACATTGATTTTGTAAAGGATAAAATCTTTAATTGCAAAAACTCCACAGAGTCTGTCATTTTCTAAGTGCCCAATAAATGTTTGCAGCAGTGAGGATTGCTCAGTTACTAGTATTCTAAGTTCAGAACATATTGAATGATTAAAGTGACCTCAATTTACCATTCACTGTGTAGTTTATAAAATGGGAGGAGGAAGGAGAAGCCATAGTATATCCATTTCAGAAATCCTGGCCTCACTTAAATTAGTAACTGAACTTGTTTTTTGATATTAGCCTATTGCTCACTTATCATGTAATTACAAAACTCAAGATCAAATAAACAGTTCTTCTCAACAAAATGGGGACCTCATTAGGAATCAGGGATACTCCATGAGGTTTTAAAGACTAGAGGACAGTGCAATTTTCTTGGATAATCTATTAAGGCAAATGGAATGTAATTGCATTTTTAAATTTAATATGAAAACCAAATCCTACCAATAAATAAATAAATTTATACATATAAATCAAATTGTGAGCTCCTGTCTATAAAGAAATAGTCCATCCTTAATGACATTTTTAAGGCAGTCACATATTAAACATAGAGCAGACATCACCCTCAGCCCATTAAAGAGGTCACCTGATAGCTTCATTTCTAAGTTAGAATAGTAGAAATTAGAACTGTTCACCCATCATAAAAGCAAATCACATAAATGACCACAGATAAAGCATAAAAAGAAAAAGGAAAAATTTCAAAGAGCAAAAAGAACTACATATGAAGCACAGAGAGCCTTGCAGTAATTCAAATTCACTAATTGGGGTGGTACAAGCATTGACCATAGCTCTGTCAGTTTTTCTTAGCCAGTTTTTAAAATATGGTAATAATAACCCTTCCAACTAAATATGCCTTGCTACAGGGATTTCACTCAATACCACCAAAAGATCATTAAGAGGAGAACCTAAGACAACCAAGGGACCACTCATCCAACAAGCTTTATTGGAGATGTATATATAAGACACTATGCAAAGTTTGTGGAGGGTAAGTTTTATATTTTGTCATTTATTAAAATGTATTAACTAAAGTTAGTGCTGAAAACTGTTAAGTAATTGCTTTCTCTCTCTGATGCTAAGTGTAAAATCTGTTACAGTCTTTATATAAATTTTCCAAGGAATTAAAAAAGGAAAACATTTGAAGTTACAGAACATTCCAAAGAGTGGAAGACAGCTTGCTTGGATTTTCTCTAGAACTTGAAAAATCTTATTATTACATGTGGGAAAATACATGTGGGAATAGTATGACAGGGTTTCTCTATGTTCATTACTTAGACAAAATACACGTCTTTGTATAAAATATGTTCCTTTCCTATTCTCCCAGGTGTTCACACAATTTCTATGCTCCCAGTTGAAAATCTTTCAACTTGTCTCCATCATTCTGGATAAGGGTTCTTATTTCCTAATCTAGTTCTTTGGTATAATTTTACTAGCATTCATTATGTGAAGAGAAGTTATTACTGCTTTCCTTTCTGTGACATCATCTTTCCTCCAAGTTGGCCTCTCCAAGCCAACACTCTGCACATCCTTTTGTGGTAAAGAGTGCCAACAATTTCAGCTTACTCTAGTCAAAAATTGGTCTTCTAAACCCTTTGATATCCAGCAGGTATTGCTTGAGCACCCTGAATAACCAGTCATTGGCCAGCCATGCCTGTCCTCCATCATGCTTTCTCACCTGTTTTTTCCATCTTTGTACCGCAACATCAAATTTCTTTCAGTGTTAACAACCAATGCCTCAAATGTCTATCTTTTATGATAACAACTGGTAGATCTGAAAACCTGGAGGTCTAATGAGAGCATGGTGGAGAAGACTTCCCATAGCAGCACATTTTCTTTTGTCTATGGTAACACAAGGACATTTACAGGGTCCTATAGAAATCATTTCTCTGCCCTTGTCATCCAACCCAGGGAGTAATCCTCTATTAAGAAATACTTAAATCCCTAGTTAGTACTGAATTTGCTGAATTCTTATTGGCCTAATAATAAGCTGTAGCTTATTTTTACTTATCTTCCCTATGTAAAATTTTTTGTAATTGCTTCTCCTTTCTTCTTATTGATTTACCATAGCTTAAACATCAATTATCTATGTACTGGATGCTTACGAGACCTTTGAGTTTTGAAACGGCAGTAGGAATAAGTAATCTCTCGGTGGTCAAAAGTTGTATTCCCCCTCCAAAACCTCTAACAAAATAGTAAAGTCTATTCAAGAAGAATGAATTTTTTAGCCGTTTCCTACTCACATTCTAATTACTTTCCAATATATTATTGAATTAATATGCGTTTAATAAAGATGTTTAAACATCATTTATGACAACCATAACTAGACCAACATTGGGGTGTCCTATACTAATTATTGAGGGTCATTTCAAACTGATTTAATCCATTTCAAGATTTTATTTGATTTAATATTTTATTTGATTTACATAATTTACCATTTCTATTTAATATTTTAATTTAAAAACATTTCTTAAGTAGAGTTTGAGGTAAATCAATTTTCTATTAATACATTTTATCTTCATAATCAGAAATATATTACTTACAAAACAAAATGACATTTCAAATTTGAGAATATTTGAGATTGTTTTCATTTTACAAGTTTGCAATTACTCATTATCATATAGCATCAGTCACTCATACTCACTAAAGATAGAGATAATGTTCAAATTTTCTTTCCCACCATCTGCCTTACCCCAGCTTCTACACAGCTAAGGCATATTCTATCCTCTTTTTTAAAATGATTTTTTGAAGTAAATATATTATTTGGAGACAAACAAAATGGTTTCCATGTTCAAATGAAAATATAAGTCACCGGTTCCTGGTAACCTGGCCTGAGGCTGTTGACTTCAGGAAACTCTGGCTTTGTTGGTCCTGGGAATTAAGACCTATAGTGGCACTACATAACCTACATGCATCTGTGGCAAAAATTTTCAATACAGACAGGCTAGTGAGGGTAATGAGTGTTTTATTTCTACTCTGGGGTGCTATCTGTTTCAGGGAAATCAGGGCCAATTGACCTTTTGCCAGTTATGTAAGAAATCCCATGTGGAAATCTGCATTAACTGGCATCATATTACTATTTTTTTCCAGTAATATTTTAGTACCTTTTATAGCTGGCTTCCAAAGCAGCTGCCTAGTTAGACTACCCCTTAATATGATTCGGCTCAGAACAATCATAGTTATCGAATTAACATTCCGGACAGTACTTCCTTCCAAAGGCAGAAAAACTCCACTGTGGCAACTGTCAAGGGCAGAAGCTCTTTGTAGAGAAATCCCTAGCTAATAGGCAGTGGTGTCATATCTATCATACATTAATCTGCACAGGCTTCACAACTTCTTAGAGCCTTGGAAAGCAAGACCACTCCTTTTTGTGTGGTTGGCTTTAAATGGAATCATTCAGTAGATCATAGATTCTCCACTCCCCCCCATGCCCTGGCCATGTGAATAGATGAATGTAAAGAGTTTTTTCTTTACTAAAAATTCTTGATTCAGTGCAGATGAACAGGAAGAAAAGAGATTCCATTTTCTACTAGAAGAAAGGTTATTAGTCATATCAAAGAGTAATAAATATTTCTTCCTTTTTAAGATTTTTCTACAGTCATGTTATAAAGCAGGTTTGCTCTTGGCTCTTTCAGCCTTCTTCTGAAGGCTGAAAGTGTCTTCTGCTCTCCTGGTGTTTTGTTTCAAGTGTTAGTAGGTATTTCTGCCTTCTAAATTCTGCTTGCACACACTACAACTGTGGGTAGATGAGTTTAAATTTAATGCACAGTTTCCTTAAGCGTATTTGTATTTTTTCTTATGAAGTTAAAGACTTCCCTTATTTTAAATACATTGTCTGCTGTGTTATTGGGAGGGTGATAATTTGGGGCAGAAGACTGATTAACCCTGATGACATAGTTTAGAATTAACTTTGCACAGAGTCCTACATATGAGTTTATCATACTTGACCAGCATATTCTTACCATAGCCTCCAGTGTGGAAATTGGGTCTAGAGAAATGCTGGGGCAAAGCAAAATGGTTTAAAATTTGGTGATATACTAAAATGCAACAACAGAGTGCATGCATCATGTACCAAGAAGACTTCCTGAAGTGCCAGGCCCTGCACAGAGTATGACCCTTTTTAAATATAGTAGTACTCTCAGTGCAGGACACATAACAAGCTTTTTAAAACACGCAAAAGATAGAAACTTAGCCAAAATGACAAAACAGAGGAATTCTCCCCAAAAGAAAGTTCAGGAAGGAATCACAGGAATTCAGGCCAGAGAATTACTCAAAACAGCTATGAACAGTATATCTAAACAAGAATTTAGAATAATTGTCATCAGACTAATAGCTGGGCTTGAAAAAAACATGGAAGACACCAGAGAAACTCTTGCTGCAGAGATCAAAGACCTAAGAACTAGTCACAATGAATTACAAAATGCTACAACTGAGATACAAAATAAACTAGATACAATAACAGCAAGGATGGAAGAAATAGAGGAGAGAATAGGTGAAATAGAAGATAAAACTATGGGAAATAATAGGAGCCAAGATGGCGGAACAGCATGGAAGCTTTTTGTGTGTCTCATGTCCATGAAATACAGGCAGACCAACACTAAATCATCCTACACACCTAGAAACTGAGTGGAGGATTAACATAACAATCTTTCACAACCTGAACCACAGAATTCAGCAGGTACGCAGCACAGAGAGCTGAACATGGGGAGCGAGAAGCCACAAAAAGTAGGGAACCACTTTTGTGGGTAGAGAGAGGACAGAGATTGGGGAGGGGGGGAGAATACGGGAAAAGCACCCCTCCCCAAAAGCAGCTGGAGAGAAAGTGGAAAATTGGAAACAGCCCCAAGGACTAAATTAAAATGGGAGAAAGAAGAAAGGAAAAAGGAAAGGGTTTAAGTTCCATTAAGACTGTAAACAAGGGGAGCGCAAAGGCTGCAACTCCGCAGCTTGATACCTGGCGGTGCTCTGGTGGGAAGGGAGAATCCCCAGGAACAGAGTGGGGTCTGAGATGTTCTCGGGTCACACAGGGAAAAGTGGTTCCACTGCTGGAAGGACATTTGGTAGAGACTGTTGAAGCCACCTGGTCACAGCAGACCCCAGAAGGCAGCCACATTCACTGGTGCTGGGGCAAGGTCATTAATGGTGAAGCCTGGTGCCAGATGTGTGTTGTGATCTTGCATAATCCCTGAAACGCTGCTGCTACACTGTCTCATGAACTTTTTCTGGGGTGGGCTGGCACCTGGCCGCAGTCCCAGAGCACCAGCAACAACAGGGTCCAGGGGGCGTTCCTGGGTGCAGCCATATTCAGCCATTGCTTGGTGAGACCCTCCCTCAGAGGGGCAGAATGGGTCAAAGCTACAGTCCTTCGGACATAAGGGGCTGGGTAAAACAGCCGCATCTGAGACAAAACTTGGGAGAGAGGTACTGCCTGGGGCCTGATCACGGAGAGTGAAAAAGCGGGGAGTGCAAGAGAGTTGGAGACAGAGGATGGGTGTACAATTGCTGATCCGGGAGAACAGACTGGGTAGCTGGGTAGCTGGGTGGCCATTTTCACCACTCCCGAGCATGCACATACACACCTATGAGCGCCATAACAATCCACCCCAGTAGGCTAGTAGCGCCACCTAGTGGAGAGCGGAGCTGTTACACTGAGCACCACCCAACTGGGCCAACTTCACTCTTCAAGAACAGAAGCCTCACCATCGGCTTAATTTATGGACTATAAAGAGCTAAATAGACTGACTTCTAGAGGAAAACGAAACAATTTCAGTCCTATTTCAATCTGTTAGCAGGTTCATTTATTCAATTTTTTTCTTTTTTTTTCTTTTCCCTTTTTCTCTTTTACAATTCTTTTCTTTTCCTTGAATACAGAAAGAGAAAAAATTCATTTTTATTTTTAAGTTTTATTAAAAATATTTCTTTAATTTTTATTACTATATTTTTTACTTTTGTGTCAATTTTTTTCAAATTCAACTTTACTTCCATCATTTTATTTTAGTCTACTTCAGTGTACTCACCATTTCAAATTTATAAACAATTTCCTTTTTTTCTTTCTTTTTCTTTTTTCTTTTTCATTTCTTTTCTTTTTCTTGAATGCAGAAAGAGAAAAAAATCATTTTTATTTTCAAATTCTTTTTAAAATTAAAAAAAATTTTATTACTATATTTTTTGCTTTTATGTAATTTTTTCAAATTCTATCTTACTTCCATCATTTTATTTTAGCCTACTACAGTGTGTTCACTTTTTCAAATTTTCAAACGATTTCTTTTTTTTCTTTTCTTTTTCTTTTTTCTTTTTTTATCTTCTTTCTCTTTTTCATTTCTTTTTTCTTAAATACAGAAAATGAAAAAATTCATATTTATTTTTAATTTTTATTAAAAATATTTTTCTTTAATTTTTTCCTACTATGTTCTTTACTTTTGTGTATATTTTTTCAAATTCTATTTTATCCCCATCATCTCATTTTAGTCACTTCAGTGTATTCATTTTTTCAAATTCTCAAACGATTTCCCTTTTTTCCTCCTCACTCCCTTTTTTTTCTCTAATCTGTCAAACCACTTTCAACACCCAGACCAAAACACACCTAGGATCTAGCATCATCTATTCAATTTTTGTGTGTGGGTGTTTTTAAGTTTTAATTTTAATATTTTTTAAATTTTAATTTTTTTAATTTCCATTTTTCTACCTCATTAATTCATTTTCTCCCTCCAAAATGACAAAACGAAGGAATTCACCCCAAAAGAAAGAACACGATGAAACGACAGCCAGGGATTTAACTAACACAGATATGAGCAAGATGTCTGAACCAGAATTTAGAATCACGATAATAAGAATACTAGCTGGAGTCAAAAATAGATTAGAATCCCTTTCTGCAGAGATAAAAGAAGTAAAAAATAGCCAGAATGAAATTAAAAATGCTATAACTGAGCTGCAATCATGGATGGATGTGTGGCAGCAAGGACAGACGAGGCAGAACAGAGAATCAGCAATATTGAGGACAAACTTATACAGAATAACAAAGCAGAAAAAAAGAGGGAGATTAAGGCAAAAGAGCACGATTTAAGAATTAGAGAAAATAGTGACTCATTAAAAAGGAACAACATCAGAATCATAGGGGTCCCAGAAGAGGAAGAGAGAGAAACAGGGGCAAAAGGGTTATGTGAGCAAATCATAGCAGAAAACTTTCCTAACCTGGGGAAAGACACAAGCATCAAAATCCAGGAAGCACAGAGGACCCCCATTAAATTCAACAAAAACCAACCGTCAACAAGGCATATCATATTCAAATTCACAAAATACTCAGGCAAGGAGAGAATCATGAAAGCAGCAAGGGGAAAAAAGTCCCTAACATACAAGGGAAGACAGATCAGGTTTGCAAAAGACCTATCCACAGAAACTTAGCAGGCCAGAAAAGAGTGGTGGGATATATTCAGTGTGCTGAATCAGAAAAATATACAGCCAAGAATTCTTTATCCAGCAAGGCTGTCATTCAAAATAGAAAGAGAGATAAAAAGTTTCCCAGACAAACAAAAATTAAAGGAGTTTGTGACCACTAAACCAGGCCTGCAAGAAATTTTAAGGGGGACTTTCTGAGGGGAGAAAAGATGAAAAAATATATAGAAATAAATAAATGCCAAAAGCAACAAAAGATTAGAAAGGACCAGAGAACACCACCAGAAACTCCAACTCTACAAGCATCATAATGGCAATAAATTCATATCTTTCAGTACTCACTCTAAACATCAATGGACTCAATGCTCCAATCAAAAGACATAGAGCAACAGAATGGATAAGAAAACAAGATCCATCTATATGCTGTTTACAAGAGACCCACTTTAGACCTAAAGGCACCTTCAGATTGAAAATAAGGGGATGGAGAACCATCTATCATTCTAATGGTCAACAAAAGAAAGCCGGAGTAGCCATATGCGTATCAGACAATTTAGACTTTAAAATAAGGACTGTATCTAGAGATGCAGAAGGGCATTATATCATAATCAAGGGGTCTATAGACCAAGAAGACCTAACAATTGTAAACATTTATGTGCCAAATGTGGAAACACCCAAATATATAAATCAATTAATCACAAACATAAAGAAACTCATTGGTAGTAATACCATAAAAGTACGAGACTTCAACACCACACTGACAGCAATGGACAGATCATCTAATCAAAAAATCGACAAGGAAACAATGGCTTTGAATGACACAATGGACCAGATGGACTTAACAGATATATTCACAACATTTCATCCTAAAACAGCAGAATATACATTCTTCTCCAGTGCACATGGAACGTTCTCCAGAATAGACCATATACTGGGACACAAATCAGCCCTAAGTAAGTACAAAAAGATCGAGATCATACCATGCATATTTTCAGACCAAAATGCTATGAAACTTGAAATCAACCACAAGAAAAAATTTGGAAAGGTAACAAATACTTGGAGACTGAAGACCATCCTACTAAAGAATGAATGGGCTAACCAAGCAGTTAAAGAGGAAATTAACAAGTATATGGAAGTCAGTGAAAATGATAACACCACAACCCAAAACCTCTGGGATGCAGCAAAGGCGGTCATAAGAGGAAAGTGTATAGCAATCCAGGACTTCTTAAAGAAGGAAGAAAGATCTCAGATACACAACCTAACCTTATGCCTTAAGGAGCTGGAAAAAGAACAACAAATAAAACCCAAAACCAGCAGAAGACAGGAAATAATAAAGATTAGAGCAGAAATTAATGTATTGAAACCCCCAAAAAAAACAAAAACAGTAGAACAGATCAATGAAACCAGAAGCTGGCTCTTTGAAAGAATTAACAAAATTGATAAACCACTAGCCAGTTTGATCAAGAAGAAAAAGGAAAGGAAATAAATAAATAAATAAATAAATAAATAAATAAATAAATAAATCAAAATAAAATAAATAAAATCAAGAATGAAAGAGGAGAGATCACAACCAACACAACAGAAATAAAAACAATAATAAGAGAATATTATGAGGAATCATATGCCAATAAATGGGTAATCTGTAAGAAATGGACAAATTCCTAGAAACATATATACTACCAACACTGAAACAGGAAGAAATAGAAAATTTTAACAGACCCATAACCAGTAAGGAAATCAAATTAGTAATCAAAAATCTGCCAAAAAACCAGAGTCCAGGTCCAGATGGCTTTCCAGGGGAATTCTACCAAACATTTAAGGAAGAGTTAACACCCATTCTCTTGAAACTGTTCCAAAAAATAGAAATGGAAGAAAAACTTCCAAACTCTTTCTATGAAGCCAGCATTACCTTGATTCCAAAAGCAAACAGAGACCCCACTAAAAAGGAGAACTACAGGCCAATTTCCCTGATGAACACGGATGCAAAAATCCTCAACAAGATATTAGCCAACCAGATCCAACAATGGATTAAAAAAATTATTCACCACGACCAAGCAGGATTTATACCTGGGATGCAGGGCTGGTTCAATATCTGCAGAACAAGTAACGTGATTCATCACATCAATAAAAGAAAGGACAAGAACCATATGATCCTCTCAATAGAGGGAGAGAAAGCATTTTACAAAATACAGCATCCTTTCTTGATAAAAACCCTCATGAAAGTAGGGATAGAAGGAGCATACCTCGAGATGATAAAAGCCATATATGAATGACCCAACACGAATATCATCCTCAATGAGGAAAAACTGAGAGCTTTCCCCCTAAGGTCAGGAACAAGACAGGGATGTCCACTCTCACCACTGTTATTCAATGTAGTATTGGAAGTCTTAGCCTCTGCAATCAGACAACACAAAGAAATAAAAGGCATCCCAATTGGCCATGAGGAGGTCAAACTTTCACTCTTTGCAGATGACATAATACTCTTTATGGAAAACCCAAAAGATTCCACCAAAAAACTGCTAGAATTGATTCATGAATTCATCAAAGTTGCAGGATATAAAATCAATGCACAGAAATCGGTTGCATTCCTATACACCAACAATGAAGCAACAGAAAGAGAAATCAAGGAATCGATCCCATTTACAGTTGCATAAAAAACCATAAAATACCTAGGAAGAAATCTAGTCAAAGAGGTGAAAAATCTATACACTGAAAATTATAGAAAGCTTAAGAAAGAAATTGAAGAAGACACAAAAAAATGGAAAAAGATTCCATGCTCCTGGATAGGAAGAACAAATATTGTTAAAATGTCGATACTACCCAAAGTAATCTACATATTCAATGCAATCCCTATCAAAGTAACACCAGCATTATTCACAGAGCTAGAACAAATAATCCTAAAATTTGTATGGAACCAGAAAAGACCCCAAATAGCCAAAGCAGTCTTGAAAAAGAAAACCAAAGCAGGAGGCATCACAATCCCAGACTTCAAGCTATACTACAAAGCTGTAATCATCACGACAGTATGGTACTGGCACAAAAACAGACATTCAGATCAGTGTAACAGAATAGAGAACCTGGAAATGGACCCACAAACCTATGGCCAACTAATCTTTGAACAAAGCAGTAAAGAATATCCAATGGAATAAAGACAGTCTCTTCAGCAAGTGATGCTGGGAAAACTGGACAGCGACATGCAGAAGAATGAACCTGGACCACTTTCTTACACCATACCCCAAAATAAACTCAAAATGGATGAAAGACCTAAATGTAAGATAGGAAGCCATCAAAATCCTTGAGGAGAAAGCAGGTAAAAACCTCTTTGATCTTGGCCATAGCAACTTCTTATTCAACACGTCTCTGGATGCAAGGGAAACAAAAGCAAAAAGGAACTCTGGGACCTCATCAAAAAGCTTCTGCACAGCGAATGAAACAATCAACAAAACTAAAGGGCAACAGACAGAATGGGAGAAGATATTTGCAAATGACGTATCAGATAAAGGGTTAGTATCCAAAATCTATGATGAACTTATCAAACTCAACACCCAAAAAACAAATAATCCAGTGAAAAAATGGGCAAAAGACATGAATAGACACTTCTCCAAAGAAGACATCCATATGGCCAACCAACACATGAAAAGATGCTCCACATCACTCATCATCAGGGAATACAAATCAAAACCACAAGGAGATACCACCTCACCCCTGTCAGAATGGCTACCATTAACAACTCAGGCAACGACAGATGTTGGCAAGGATTCAGAGAAAGAGGATCTCTTTTGCATTGTTGGTGGGAATGCAAGCTGGTGCAGCCACTCTGGAAAACAGTATGGAGGCTCCTCAAACAACTAAAAATAGAACTACCCTATGGCGCAGCAATTGCACTAGTAGGCATTTATCCATGGGATACAAGTGTGCTGTTTCAAAGGACACATGCACCCCCATGTTTATAGCAGCACTGTCAACAATAGCCAAAGTATGGAAAGAACCCAAATGTCCATCGATGGATGAATGGATAAAGAAGATGTGGTATATATATACAATGGAGTATTATTCGGCAATGAAAAAGAATGAAATCTTGCCATTTGCAACTACGTGGATGGAACTGGAGGGTATTATTATAAGTGAAATGAGTCAGTCAGAGAAAGGCAAACATCATATGACTTCACTCATATGAGGACTTTAAGAGACAAAACAGATGAACATAAGGGAAGGGAAACAAAAATAATATAAAAACAGGGAAGGAGACAAAACAGAAGAGACTCATAAATATGGAGAACAAACAGAGGGTTGCTGGATGGGTTGTGGGAGGGGAGATGGGCTAAATGGGTAAGGGGCATTAAGGAATCTATTCCTGAAATCATTGTTTCACTATATGCTAACTAATTTGGATGTAAATTTTAAAAAATAAAAAATAAAATTAAAAAAAAAACTATGGGAAATAATGAAGCTGAAAAAAGAGGGAAAGATCATGAGGGGAGAACTAGAGAACTAAGTGATTCCATGAAACAAAACAACATCCATGTCCAAGAAGTTCCAGAAGAAGAGCGAGACAAAAGGTTTATTTGAACAAATTATAGCTGAGAACTTCCCTAATCTGGGGAAGGAAACAGGCATCCAAGTCCAAGAAGCACAGAGAATTCTCCTCAAAATCAACAAAAACAGGCCCACAACATGACATATCATAGTGAAACTGGCATAATAGAAAGATAAAGAAAGAACTCTGAAAGCAGCTAGGGACAAATGGTCCTTAACCTACAATGGTAGATACATAAGGTTAGTAGCAGACCTGTCCCCTGAAAGTTGGCAGGTAAGAAGGGAGTGGCAGGAAATATTTAATGTGCTAAATAATAAAAAAAATGCAACCAAGAATCCTTTATCCAGCAAGGCTGTCATTCAGAATAGAAGGAGAGATAAAGACTTTCCCAGACCAAAAACAAAAACAAAAACAAAAACAAAACAAACAAGCAAACAAACAAACAAAAAACTAAAGGATTGTGACCACTAAACCAGCCCTACAAGAAATCCTAAGGGGGACTCTGAGAGGAAAGCAGCAAAGACTACAAAGATCAAGAGACATCATCACAAACATGAAATCTACAGATAACACAGTGGCACTGAATTCATATCTTTAAATAATCACTATGAATGTAAATGGACTCAATGTTCCAATCAAAAGACATAAGGTATCAGAATGGAATTTTTTAAAAAAGAAAAAGATTCCTCTTTATGCTACCTACAAGAGACACTTTAGACTGGAGGACACCTGCAGATTGAAAGTGAAGGGATGGAGAATCTATCATGCTAATAGACATCAAAAGAAAGCTGGAGTAGCCATGCTTCTATCAGACAAACTAGATTTTAAAACAAAGACTGTAACAAGAAATGAAGAAGAGCATTATATCATAATTAAGGGGTCTATCCACAAAGAAGAGCTAACAATTATAAATATTTATGCCCCCAACATAGAACACCGAAATATAGAAATCTATTAATCACAAACATAAGCAAACTTATTGATAATAATACCATAATCATAGGAAACTTTAATACTCCACTTACAACAATGGACAGATCACCTAGGCAGAAAATCAATAAGGAAACAATGGCTCAGGATGACACATTAGACTTAATAAATATATTCAGAACATTTCATCCTAAACCAGCAGAATACACATTCTTCTCGAGTGCACATGGAACATTCTCCAAAATGGATTACATACTGGTTCACAAAACAGCCCTCAACAGGTCAAAAAATCGAGATCATACCATGCATATTTTCAGATCACAATGCTATGAAACTTGAAATCAACCGCAAGAAAAAAATTGGAAAGCCCCCAAATACATGGAGGTTAAAGAACATCTTACTAAAGAAAGAATGGGTTAACCAGGAAATTAAAGAAGAAATTGAAAAATACATGGAAGCAAAAGAAAATGAAAACATTACAATCCAAACCCTTTGGGATGCAGCAAAGGCAGTCCTAAGAGAAAATACATGGCAATTCAGGCTTATCTCAAAAAGCAAGACAGGTCCCAAATATACAACCTAACCTTACACCTAAAAGAGTTAGAAAAGGAGCAGCAAATAAAGCCAAAAGCTAGTAGAAGAAGGAAATTAATAAAGATTAGAGCAGAAATAAACAATATAGAATAAAAAAAATACAGTTGAGTAGATCAATAAAACGACAAACTTTTTTTTGAAAGAATAAACAAAATTGATAACCCTCTAGCCAGACTTACCAAAAAGAAAAGAGGACCCAACTAGATAAAGTCATGAATGAAAAAGGAGAGAGAGATCACCACCAGCACCACAGAAATACAAACAATTATAAAAGAATACTATAAAAAATTATATGCCAACAAACTGGACAATCTGGAAAAAATGGACAAATTCCTACCCCTCACACACTACCAAAACTCAAACATGAAGAAACAGAAAATTTGAACAGACCCATAACCAGCAAAGAAATTGAATTGGTTATCAAAAACCTCCAACAAATTACAGTCCTGGGCCAGATGGCTTCCCAGGGGAATTCTACCAGACATTTAAAGCAGAGTTAATACCTATTATTCTCAAACTGTTCCAGGAAATAGAAATGGAAGGAAAGTTTCCAAACTCATTCTATGAAGCCAGCATTACCTTGATTCCAAAACCAGACAAAGTAAACAATCAACCAAACTTAAAGGCAACTGATGGAAGGGGAGAAGATATTTGCAAATGATATATTGGATAAAGGGTTAGTATCCCAAATCTGTAAAGAACTTACCAAACTCAACACCCAAAAAACAAATAATCCAGTGAAGAAATGGGCAAAAGACATGAATAGACACTTCTCCAAAGAAGACATGCAGATGGGGCACCTGGGTGGCTCATTCAGTTAAGTGTCTAACTTCAGCTCAGGGCATTATCTTGAGGTTCATGAGTTCAAACCCCACATTGGGCTCTGTGCTGACAGCTTAGAGCCTAGAGTCTGCTTCTGATTCTGTGTCCCCCCCCCCCGCCCCTCCCCCACTTGTGCGTACACACTCTTTCTCTTTCTCTCTCTCAAAAACATATAAACATTAAAAAAAAAAAGAAGACATCCAGATGGCAAACAGACACATGAAAATTTTTTTTTCTATATTAATAGAGATGATCATGTGGGCTTTTCTTTTCGTTCTGTTAATGTGGTATATTACATTGATTGATTTTTGTATGTTAAATTATCCTTGTATTCCAGGAATAGATCCCAGTTGGTCATGATGCATAATCCTTTTTTTAAGTTTATTTATTTTTTTGAGAGAGAGAAAGTACACACAAGCAGGTGAGAGGCAGAGAGAAAAGAAGAGATAGAATTCCAAGCAGGCTCCACGCCATCAGCGCAGAGCTTGATTAGGGGCTAAACTCATGAACTATAAGATCATGACCTGGGCAGAGATCAAGAGTTGGTGCTCAACCAACTGAGCCACCCAGGTGCCTCAATGCATGATCCTTTTAATGTTATGTTGAATTCTATTTGGAAATATTTTGTTGAAGATTTTTATATCACTATTCAGAGGGAATATTTGCCTTTAGTTTTCTTTTAGTGTCTTTGTCTGGCTTTGATATCAGGATAATTCTGGCCTCACAAAATGAGTTAGAAAGTCTTCCCTCCTCTTAATTTTTTGGGAAGAGATGGAGAAGGATAGGTATAATTCATCACTGTAGCCATTTGTTCTTGGGTAGAAAACCTTATTGTTAGAAGTGTTTTGGTTATTGATTAACTCTCCTTACTAGTTCTAGGCTATTCAGATTTTCTATTTCTTCATGATTCAGTCTTGGTACATTGTATTTCTAGAATCTTGTCCATTACATATGGGTTATCCAATTTGTTCGAGTACAATTGTACACAATACTCTGTTACAATCCTTTTTACTTGTATAAAATTGGTAGTAATATCCTCTCTTCTATTTCTGATTTAGGTTTTTGTGGGTTTTCTCTCTTTTTTCCTTAGTCAATCTATGTAAAAGTTTATCAATTTTGCTGATTTTTTCAAAAAACCAATTCTTGGTTATGTTAATTTTCTGTCTTCCTATTCTCTATTCTATTTATCGCCACTCTTATCTTTATTATTTCCTTCCTTCTGCAAGTTTTGAATTTAATTTGTTCTTCCTTTACTTTTTATTCCTGAAGGTATAAAGGTTGTTGATTTGACACCTTTATTCCTTTATAATGTAACTATTTAAGTTATAAATCTCCCTTTGGCTCTGCTTTAACTGCATCCCATATATTTTCATGTTGTCTTTGCTTTATATATTTGGGTGCTCTGATATTTCATGCATATATATTTATAATTCACCTAGAATTTATATCTTCCAGGTGAATTGACCATTTTATCATTATGTAATGTTATTTGCCTTGTGATACTTTTTGACTTGGGATCTATTTTGTCTGATAAAAGTATAGTGATCTCTGCCCAGTTGCTATGTGCATGAGATATCTTTTCCTATCTTTTCACTTTCAACCTATGTGTGTCCTTAGATCTAAAATGTGTCTCTTGAGTTGAAGATAACACAAACAAATGGAAAGATATTTCATGCTCATGGTTTGGAAGAATTAATATTGGTAAAATGTCCATACAACCCAAAGCAATCTACAGATTCAATATGATCCCTACCAAAATATCAACAGTGTTTTTCATAGAACTAGAAAAAATAATACTAAAATTCGTATCGAATCACAAAAGACCCTGAATAGCCAAAGCAACCTTGAAAGGTATTACAATCCCAGATTTTAATATATACTACAAAGCTGTAGTAATCAAAACAGTATGGTACTGACACAAAACCAGACAGATTGGTCAGTGGAACAGAACCAAGAGTCGAGAAATAAACCCATGCTTATATGCTCAATTAATCTATGACAAAGGAGGCAAGAGTATACAATAAGGAAAAGGTAGACTTTTCGGTAAATAGTGCTGTACAGCTATATGCAAAATAATAAAACTGGACCACTTTCTTAGACTATATACAAAAATAAACTCAAAATGGATTAAAGACCTAAATGTGAGATTTGAAACTATAAAACTAGAGGAAAACATAGGTAGTAATTTCTTTGACAATGATCTTAGCAACATTTTTCTAAATATGTCTCTTCAGTCAAGGGAACAAAAGCAAAAAGACACTACACTATGCTAAAATAAAAGACTTTTGTATAAGGAAATCTTCAACAAAATGAAAAGGCAACCTATTGGATGGGAGAAGATATTAAAAAATGATCTATCAGATAAAGGGTTAATATCCAAAAATATATTAAAAAAACCCCTATACAACTCAGTGCCAAAAACTTCAAATAATCGGAATAAAAATGGGCAGAGGAGCTGGATAGACATTTTTCCAAAAAAGACAGAGAGATGGCCAACAGACAACATTACTGGCAATGAGCATTATGAAAAATATGCTCATCACCAGTAATCAGTGGGGAAATGCAAACCAAAACACATGAGATATGACCTTATACCTGTCAGAATGGTTAGAATCAAAAAGACAAGAAATAACAAGTGTTGGTGAGGATACAGAGAAAAAGGAACCCTTGTGCATGATCGGTGGGAATGCAAATTGGTACAGCCATGGTGGACAACAGTATGGAAGTTCTTCAAAAAATTCCCCCCCCAAAAAAAAAAACCAAAACAAAAACACTAATTTGAAAAGATATATTCACCCTTATGTTTATTGCAGCATTATTTACAATAGCCAAGATATGAAACCACCCCAAATGTCCATAGGTAGATGAATAAAGATATGATATATATAATGGAATATTATTACTCAGTCATAAAAAGGATGGGATCTTGCCATTTGTGACAACATGGATGGACCTAAAGGGTTTCACACCATGTGAAAACAATCACAGAAAGGCAAATACCATAGGATTTCACTTATATGTAGAATCTAAAAAAACAATCAAAATAAACAAAAAGCAGAAACACACCCATAAATACAGAGACAAACTGATGGCTGCAATAGGAGACGGGGTTGGGAGGATGGGCAAAATGGGTGAAGGGGGGTGGTAGATGAAAACTTCCATTTATGGAATGTGTAAGTCATGGAGATGAAAGGTACAGCATGGGGGATTTAGTCAGGGGTATCATAATAGTGTTATTGGTTACAGATGGTAGCTACACTTGTGGTGAGCACAGTATAACATATAGACTTGTCAAATCACTATGTTACACATCTGAAACTAATGTAACTATTTGTGTCCACTATACTTCAATTAGAACAATTTATTTATTTATTTATTTATTTATTTTAATAATTTATTCACATTAGCTAACATACAGTGTATACAATGTAGTCTTGGCTTCAGGAGTAGTTTCCCATGATTCATTACTTACATTCAACACCCAGTGCTCATCTCTACAAGTGCCCTCCTCAATACCCATCTCCCATTTTCTCCTCAATGCCCCCCCTCCCACTCTCATCAACCCTCAGTTTGTTCTCTGTATGGTTTGCCTCCCTCTTTGTAACTTATTTTTCCTTCCCTTCCTCTATGGTATTCTGTTATGTTTCTCAAATTCCACGTGTGAGTGAAAACATGATTATCTGTCTTTTTCTTACTGGATTATTTCACTTAGCATAATACCCTCCAGTTCCATCCATGTTTTTGCAAATGGCAAGCTTTCATTCTTTTTAATTGCCAAGTAGTATTCCAGTGTGTGTGTGTGTATGTGTGTGTGTGTGTGTGTGTGTGTGTGTGTGTGTATCCATTCATCAGTTGATGGACATTTGGGCTCTCTCCATAATTTGGCCATTGTTGATAGCACTGCTATAAACACTGGGGTATGTGTGTCCCTATGAATCAGCACTTCTATATCCTTATCCTTTGTATAAATTCTTATTAGTGCTATTGCTGGGTTGTAGGGTAGTTCTATTTTTAATTCTTTGAGGAACCTCAGAGAATTCTGCTGTTTTCCAAAGTGGCTGCACCAGTTTGCATTCCCACCAACAGTGCAAGAGGGTTCCCCTTCTCCACATCCTTGCCAACATCTGTTGTTTCCTGAGTTGTTCATTTTAGCCACTCTGACCAGTATGAGGTGGTATCTCAATGTGGTTTTGATTTGTATTTCCCTGATGATGAGTGATGTTGAGCATCTTTGTATGTGTCTGTTAGCCATCTGGATATCTTCTTTGGAAAACTGTCTTCATGTATTCTGCCCATTTCTTCACTGGATTATTTGTTGAGTTCACTATTATTATTGTTCATGGGTGTTGAATTTGGTAAAATTTTATAGATCTTTGATACTAATACTTTATCTGATATGTCATTTGCAAATATCTTCTCCCATTCCGTTGGTTGACTTTTAGTTTTGTTGATTGTTTCCTTTGCTGTGCAGAAGCTTTTTATCTTGATGGGGTCCTAACAGTTCATTTTTGCTTTTATTTCCCTTGCCTTTGGAGACATTAGAAAAAAAATTTTTTAATAAAATAAAATGTGTCTCTTATGGACAGCTCATATATGTATCTTGGTTTTTTTTAACCCGTTCCACCAATCTATATTTTTCTATTGAGGAGTTTAATCCTTTTACACTGCCACAACTTTATAATTTCCACTGTGCTTTTTCTAGCCCAAGGGAGGGAACTAGGAACTGGCCCTGTTATAGACTGAATTTTCCCCTCTCCTGAATTCATAGGTTGAATCACTAACCCCCAATGCGATGGTATTAGGAATTGAGGCCTTTGGGAGGTACCAGGTTTAGATTATATAGGTCATAAAGGTGAAGAACTCATGATAGGATTGGTGCTCTTATAAGAGAATGAAGAGACACCAGAGCCTTTTCTATCCACCATATGAGGATATGGTAAGAAGGCAGCCATCTACCAAGTGAGGAAGAAGGCCCTGACCAAAACCCAACCATGCTGGTGACCTGATCTCCAGTCTCCAGAATTGTGGGAAATAAAAGTCTGTTTTTTAAACCACCAGTCCATAGTATTTTGTTATAGCAGTCTGAGATTAACACAAGCCACGTCCTCCTGACCTTAGTGCAGAGAATTGTGCAAGGATGTGAAGGGGCTGAGGCAAAGGTGAATAAAAACACCAGGAAATTTACTGCCATTCTGTGGCTTTTCCTTGATTGGGCATTTGCTTGGTTGCTGTAATCTTTAGCTGTTTTCCAGAGTACCTATAAAGTTATTTTAGTCAGTCTGAGGATGTTTATTTGATAATTCGGTAAGAGAATGAGGCCCAGGAGCTTTCTAGGGCAATATCTTGCTAACACTAACCCTCCTCCCCTTAATTCAGAATGTTAATTTTGAGAAATGAGGGATAATGTACACTGAATTCAAGTATGATACATCAAAGTGAGTATATTCCTTTACTTGAAAGTTTTGAAAGCTGATCACTCATACTGAATATATTTAATATTTTAATCATTATTTTATAAAAATACTTTGTTTCTAATTATTCATAAATTTGATTCCATGGTTCACTATGTTCACTGTCAAATATCCTGAAGTGCACATGATAAATAGCCAAGTTTCATGCCTAAGTATATATACTATACATATATACAGAGACATTCCTGAGCAGTTACAAAATATGGTTTTGTAATAAGCACTGTGTTTTTTCATATATTACAAATGCATTATTTCCTTGTGCCCAAAATGCAAATTTGCAAATTACATCCAGGAACTCATCAAATCTGCTAGATGAATTATGTAATTCAATTTGGCAAAATTTTTGCTCACAGCACAAATAGTTTTCTTTGGTTTTCTTGGATTCTGTTCTAAGAAGGAGGTAGCTGGAAAAAAGTGAAAAATTACAGGATATGATTCATAAAAATCCCACATCTTTTTTGTGTGCTTGTACATTCTTTTTTGAGGGAAAATGTTTTTGTCCCACAGCAATGATTCCTCTTCCTTCTCAGTAAGTACTTTTTAGTTGGAAAGATACCCATGCACAATATATCCAAGGTATTCAAAAAACAGGGTAGCCAAAATGAGAGAAAGATGCATGTCATTTAGCAACTAGAGGAACATGTAGCATATTCATTAAATCCCTTTTTCACCAGAAAGGAATGTGAAGCCTGAACTTTAACACGGCCACAGTATGTACTAGAGAGCAAAGAAATGAAACCTCAGCTATGTATGTTGTTGCCAAGCATTAGCCCAGATCTTTCACTCTCTGACATGTGATGAGTATCTGTTTCCCTGTCATGTTTTGAGAGACATGAAAATGATGCCCATGTAACCATATCCTCATTTCTAAGGTTCAGACAAGTGGAACTCACTGCTATTCCTTCCTCTTCATATTTGCTACCAACAGTGAGAGTAAGCACATATGACTCAAAGAAGGACTACCAGCACTGCATTGTCTGAGGTCGTTTTCAGGGGGTACAAGAAACACCAAATAATTAGGAGTAGTTACATCTCTGCAGATAGCATGAGTACTTGTAATTTCCTTTTCTCTCCTAAAGCAGTCTGCGAACTCTTATCATTGTAGGTTTGTGAAAAACTCTTATGGCAGTAACTCTTATTACCTGGAATGAGGAGTTCTCTTAAGCAGTGGAATGACCAGCAGTTTCAGAACTAAAGTGTTGATTTCATGCATATGAAGAATTCATGGAATATCAGAACTAAATGAAACCATAGAGATTAGATATCCAGTGCTCTCATTTTATAAAAAAGAGCCTGAAACCACTTTCAATATTGTCAGTGTGAAGGACCAGTTAAACTGTAGCACTCCTTTTCTTAAAAAAATTGTTTTAAATGTTTATTTATTTTTTGAGAGAGAGATAGAGCATGAGCAGGAGAGGGCAGAAACAGAGGGAGACACAGAATCCGAAGCAGGCTCCAGGCTCTGAGCTCCGGTGTGGGGCTCGAACCCACAAACTGTGAGATCATGACCTGACCCGAAGTTGGATGCTTAATCGACTGAGCCACTCAGGTGCCCCTAAACGATAGCCCTTCTGCCATAAAGATCAAGAAAACTAGATAAAAATTTCTTTCAAATGTATAGATAAATTCACCCAAGCCAGCAAAAACTCCAAGTATCAGTAAGGAAGAAGGCATCGAAAATAAGAGGGGCAGGTAGGAGAGATGATGTTGCCATGGGTTTAGGATGGCATCGCAGGGAGTGGCCAGTGTAAGTAACCCAAGGGTTTAGGTTTTAATACCTATGCAGAGACAGGAGACGAACACTTGGGACTTCTTGAGACAGCAAAAGGGAACTGAAAAACCCATCCTGCGCATACATGCTCACAAATAGGGAGGATCCTTGAAAGGCTGACCTGCTAAATGGTAGGGTAGACTAAAAAATATATGTATTTGCTCACTGACAACAGAATGACAAGGAAGCTGTAGTGTGTTTGTGGACACTGGGTGGGCAAAAACATTTCTCCTGATGATTTGTTAGCTTGCACATAGACTTGAGATTTAAATTCATATTAGTCATAAGGTCAAAGAACCTATAAGCAGCGGATGGAACATCAAAATGGTCCCACATAATAAAACCTCTGAGATCCTTCCCAGAAGAAAATTTGAAATTGCTCAAGAGGGATATGTCCTCAATCCAAGTGACATGGAATTCACACAGGTAAAAGCCCACTGAACATGAATTCACAATAAAACACTTTCAAAACAATAAATAAACCAATTTAAGCAATGCTTGAGTATTTGAGATCATAGAGAACTTAGACACCATAAACTAGATGTGTAGAACATTATTAAAATGCAAAACAAGAAGTCTGAGCAATAAGAAAGTAAGACACAAGAACAATGTAATATTGAAAAAGAAGTGAGCATATCTTTTAAAATTAATAATATGGTCTTTGAAAGTTAAACTTCATAGGATGGAAATGCATAAAATTAGACCTGAAAGATTGGAGGCAATTTTGCAGAGGGCAGCATAAAAAGACAATGTGATGCAAAAGGTAAAAGGAAAGTTTATGGTCAAAAAGTGCAGAGTGAGGCCTATCAGTATGGGTCTAATAAGAGTTGTATCCAATGAGAATTAGGGAAGAAGGAAATAGAAGATTGAGGGGCTATTATCAATCATAAATAACTTGGAATACTCAGAATAGAGGAAGGAGTTTAATTTTCAGATTTATGAAATACATTAAGTCCCTTACAGGATAAACACAAAGATAACTCTCGCAGATGATCTTAATATATCTTAAGAGAAGAAAAGAGATTACTTTCAAAATAACAGTAGACAACTACAGACATCTTGGTAGTTAAAGCAGAGGTGAGACTATGATAAAATGATGTTATCATTGTGCTGACAAAAATTAATTTGCAAGCTAAATTTTAATACTCAGCTAACATATTATTTGCAAGTGAGGCCCCCCAAAATAATAAATACAGTTCAGACAGAGAGAGTAGAACATTAACCACCCCAAGCCTAAAAGGAGAAAGAAATGGAGTACCTTTAAAATTATTGAGCAAAAAAAATTGGCAAACATAATGAAATCTCAGTAAATATTACTGCTTACTATAATTGTTGGAAACAGAAAATATTAATAATCTAAAGCAATAATTGTTATAAATAAAATCAAGGTTTAAAAGCAGCAGAAATAAATCCTATCCAATAATAATACACGATATAAAATAGGGTAGAGAGGAATCAGTGTAATTTAAGGCTCTTGAATTCTGTAAGGGGAAAATAGAGATGTATGATTGAGACTAAGCAACTTTAAGTCAAGTGGGCATTTTAATAATACGAGTAACCACTAAAATAATATAAATATAATGTATAGTTTTCCTAAAATAATAGAAGTATAAGGTTTAACTTTCAAAGCATTAAAGGGAAAAAAATAAGTTAAGACCATGAGAAGATAATGGTAGAAATGGGTCTGGAAACCAAAAGTCTGGATTTCTAGTTCTGCATTTTTTTCTCTGGGAATACTTTGGGAATACATCAAGCAAACTTGAATCTTAGAGTAAAAAAGATTTATATATACTTGGAAGCTTTTAAAATTGTTTTGGAAAGTTCTATATACCTGACTTGGCTTGATCTCAACAGAAGACAGTGATTTTGTAACACAGATTACAGTATGGGGCTCCAAACACTTTTCCATTCATTTTCCATGGAGCTAAAAGCAGTAGTGACCAGAAGGCACTATTTCATTGTATCTAGCAATCTTTTTATAATATTCACTAATTGCAAAGCAGTGCTTTTGACTGTGTCAAAAAACATATATGTCTATATATATGTATATATGTATATGTATAGACATATATGTTAACCATAAGAAAAGAAGTTAGAATGTATTTAGTTAAGTATGGGCTAAATTTTAAACTGGGGAAATTATGGGGCACCTGGGTGGCTCAGTCGGTTAAGCATCCGACTTCGGCTCAGGTCATGATCTCACGTCCGGGAGTTCAAGCCCCGTGTCGGGCTCTGTGCTGACAGCTCAGAGCCTGGAGCCTGTTTCAGATTCTGTGTCTCCCTTTCTCTCTGCCCCTCCCTGTTCATGCTCTCTCTCTGTCTCAAAAATAAATAAACGCTAAAATTTTTTTTTTTTAATTTAAACTGGGGAAATTAAAACTTCAAGGTGGCAGCATAGTTCAATGGCACAGAGACCCCCTATAAATACAGTCTGTCTGATGAGAGTGGTACAGTCTATCAGGTCTTGGGGTCTGATGAAAGCACTAAAAGTACCATTTATCAAGATCAATGCTTTAAAAAGTAAGAGGTTGGAAATTGTTTCATTAAAGGGCAAATTAAATAAAGCAGAAATTGTCATTGAAGAACATGATTATCTGGGACTTGATGCACCAGAAATTATAATTAACTGATTTTTTCAAAAGAAATAGTGACTAAAATGCAAATGATTACAATTTAGAAGGCAATTTCTAAGGGGTTTTTAGGATCTCTACAAATTTAATCTCCTCTTTCTAATTTTCAGCATTATATACTTTTATTTTATTTTATTTTATTTTATTTTATTTTATTTTATTTTATTTTATTTTAATGCTTATTTATTTTTGAGAGAGAAACAGAGACACAGCATGAGCAGGGGAGGGACAGAGAGAGAGGGAGACACAGAATCCGAAGCAGGCTGCAGGCTCCAGGACAGGGCTTGAACTCACAACCTGTGAGATCATGACCTGAGCTGAAGTCTGATGCTTAATGGACTGAGTCACCCAGGCACCCCTGTCAGCATTATATTCTTTTAATTGAATGTTGACATTAGGGATGGTAGACATTAGAAATGAAATGGCATTAACATACACCCTAAATCATATCAATGCTTTTGATAGATCTTTGCCCAAATCTTCCTGTGAATATAACTATATGTAATTTAGAGAACAAATATTTCTCATATGTATTCTATGTCTACCTCTATAATTCTATGGAGAAAGAAGACAGGTCATAATTTTTTAAAATCCTTAGTATCACACAATTCTAAACCCACATGTATTATCTGGTAATACTTCTTTTGTTGCTATGTAAGTGGGAGCTTTAATGAAATTTTCATTTCTTTTATGTAGACATATTGCCAATTTTCTCGCTATCCCCCATGCTATTATGAGAACAGTACTGAATACATGTGGCATATTGTAGGCATTCAGTGAATGCTGATTACATTGAATAAAATTGTTTGGATAGCAGTAAAGAAGATGGGTTTTCTTGTCTGGTAATTAAGCCTCAGTTTGCTCATCTATTAAATTACTCCTCTCACAGGAGTGTTTTAAGACTTAAATGAGAGCCCAGGTTAAGTGTTTAATAACTATTAATATATTTATTTAAAAAAATAAACAAGTAAAAGAAATGTTTAGCAAAGGAGAAAATTTAAAAATAGCATACTAGAAATATGGATTCTTGAAGGAAAAATCTCATCTATAACATGAATATAAAGTCTTCACATCTCATTAAATATTCATAAATAATTTATTAAAATTAATTTTATTCCATCATTAAATTTATTTACTTTATCACATCTTAAGGTTTTAAATATTAGTCTTTTGCAATAATTATTTTTAGGGAAAAAGCAAAAAATATATGTGAGACTGTATCAAACTTCACATGCCCTATATAAGCTTTCAGTAGGAAGTTAATAGTGCCTTTTTAAAATATACTAAGAACTCAAAAAATGTGACTTAATATAAGGTAAATGCAATCTTTATTATATCTCCAGCTTTTTAAATACTAAAAACAGGAATTCATTCACTTCTCTGAATCTTATTCCCCTATTCTTGTGACATTTAAAAGAAGAAGTATCAGTCTTTTCCAAAGTACTAATTAGGATATGTGGGTAATCATCCAATTATGGTCGACTGTGAGGACCATGGGAATTGATACTGATATTGATATTACAGAGCTGAGGAGAATTGCAATATTTGGAAGTACTTTGAGTTAAATAATTCCAAAAGTGTAAATAGTAAAAGTTCTTTAGATTTCTAACTGCAGACTTTTTTTTTTTTAATTTTTTAACGTTTATTTATTATTGAGAGACAGAGACAGACAGAGCTTGAGCAGGGGAGAGGCAGAAAGAGAGGGAGGCACAGAATCCCTGAAGCAGGCTCCAGGCTCCAAGCTGTCAGCACAGAGCCCGGCGCGGGGCTTTAACTCACAGAACGCAAGATCATGACCTGAACAGAAGCCGGACACTTAACCAACTGAGCCACCCAGACGCCTCAAACTGCAGACAAATTTTTAAAAATAATACAACACTCTGGGGTGCCTGGGTAGCTCAGTCAGTTAAGTGGCTGACTTCGGCTCAGGTCATGATCTCATGGTTTATGAGTTTGAGCCCCGTGTGAGGCTTTGTGCTGATAGCTTTGTGCTGTGCAGCTTGGAGCCTATTTTGGATTCTGTGTCTCCCCTTCTCTCTGTCCCACCCTTGCTTGTGTGCACTCTCTCTCAAAAATAAATAAATAAACTTAAAAAAAAATACAACATTCATTCTAGTTTTTCAATTGTACTCCCCTTTTTCAATTGTTCTTTTTTTCACCATGGAAACTTAAGGAAACAAAGGACCATGAAGTAACATTTGCTATTTGACAAATCTGATTAAACCAAAGGTGTTTACCACTGAGACCTACTCTACCCACTCATTCCATCTCAAGTTTACTTTCTCTTAGACAAAATACTACTATCTTTTCCCAGAAGGAATCCAAGCCATTGTCCACTGGAAACAGTTATGTTTTAGACTGTTAAACACTGCAGGGGTTTATAAAATACAAAAATAAGTATTAGTTTTGGAATAGATTTCAAGAGTTTTTGAAATATGTATTCCAAAGACATTTTAGGGTTATTGGCTAGATTAAAGAAAGATGTTGAAATAAGGAAAAAAAAAGTTTTGTAACTTGTACTTACTGTACAAACCTACCCACAATTACCAAATCCATTTAAAATGATAATTTAATAAAATCATAAGGTTAGCAAAGACTGAGCATATAGTCTATTCTGAATGTTAGTTATAGTTTTATAGTTAAAAAATGCTTTTTGTCTACTCTTCTTTGTCATATCATGTATGCCATTTGGACACAGATGTAGGTAAGGATTTAAGCCTATCTTTTACTATCTGTAACAATGGGTAAGTAAATGAGTTAATCTTTTCATGTTCCATGCTTTATCTGTGAATGGGAGTCTTAATACATGATGTAGGGGTTCATGTGAGAATACTATAATTATGGTACAGTGCTCAGTAGAGTAACAGGTACAAGTTTGGGATAACCAGTATTAGCTACTTTTATTTTTTATCTTGATCAGCACATTCCATTCAAACACTACTACGTTTAACCTACCTTTTTCTTCTTTTGTTAATTCTCACATTATAAAGGAATTTATTTGCAAAGAACCCTTTCACTTTTTGAAAGTGGAACACAGTAATTTATATTTTATTTACTCAATAAATATTTGACACATAATGGTTTTATTTCAAATAGCTTTTATTCACACTAGGACTAGAGGAAGTCTAATTCAGTAGAAAACACAAGACAAAAGGGGATCTTTTATCCTCTTCGAAAGAGAATCACAACATTAACAACATAGACAATTTGGAACACACCATTGAATTACCCATTCAGTATTTTCAAATACAAAAAAAGGAATCAGAAAGAAGGTAAACATTCCAGGAGCATGTTCAACAATGGTATTGTTATAAGGTATTAATCCTTTGTTAGATAATTATTTTTCACATCTGGGAAAATATCACTGGCAGCACAATTTTAAGAAAAGAAGTTTGGCAACATGTATTTTTCTCAGCAGCTCTGGATGACAGATTTTGGTGAACGCTAGCCAAAAAAATTAAGGGCAAAACCACTGTTGCACAGAGGACAACAAACTGATCTTATTACAGAAACAGATATCAGACCACAATAGAAAAGACATTTTAATTTTACACAAAGCCAGAAACTCCAGATTATTGGCATACACATCAACAAGCCTGGTCTAAAGTGTTTAATCATGAGAGTAATAAATATTGGTTTCCTGCCTGCTCTGCCCACTTTGTTTAAAAATATCAGGATATTTGCTTTCAAATGACAAAAAACTGATGAGGCTATAATCCACAAAATGGTCATTCACTTGTAACAGAATGCTTCTTATGCCTAGCAACCACTGAAAGGGCAATTTTATATAACCCAGCTGTTGTGGAGATAAGACACTGACATTGCTTACCTAGAAAAAGTTTGAGAAACTTAAAATTTAGAAAAAGCATATGGAGACTTTTATCTAAAAACAATTTTTTCATACCCAAGGAAGTGTGATTCCTCCTCAGATCTTAGAATTCTTAATTCCCAAGTTGTTTTATTACTTCATTCCTACTCAATTTTAAGTTAATAAAAGCAATAGCCTGAAATTGCTGCAAGATCTCTGTCAAGTGTCATAAAATGCCAACTCCAAGAAAGGGCACCACAATGAAGCCTAAAGGACATGACTACATTGTCCCACAAAAAATTTGATCCTCCTTATTTTATTTGATGTTGCAACATTTGCCTCTAATGTGCCTAAGGCCCAAACAGAAAAATAAAAGAAGTCCAATTTTCTTTGAATAGTCTGGAAATAATATCTTATTTCCAAATTATATTGATTTAAAATTACTCTTCAGCCATCTTTTCTTCAGGTTAGAGTTTATGCCGATGAGTCTGAATCATAAAGACATCATCCAAAGGGTAAGAAAAGTATATGTACAATCTTCTCTATGTGATAATGAGCATGACACAATTAGGCAGTAGCAATAATGGTGGAAAACTATATTTGACACAAAAGAAAAAATTCTGCATTAATAAAACAAAGTGCCAGGTCCAAAATTGTAGGCCAAAACACAATAACTGGATCTACCTTTTAAAATAAGTGTAGGAAAAAAGTCAAGTGGTTCCTGAAAAGGAAGAGATAAAAAGGAAGATAAAAGAGTATCTAGTAAAGTGTTTGTATAAATTGGCACGAATCAAAGTATACCTAGTGGTGTCTCAGAAAATAAGTTGCCAACGTTGTTTCTACTTACTAAACACAGAAATTTAAGAAATTACCCTGATAGTTTAGATATGGCAATTTGGCATTGGGAGTTGGACAATGGAAGGAGAGAAGGGTAAAATGAAATTATTGGTTAGAAAGACTGGCACGGTATGGTGAATTCACCATGTATTTGCTAAACATTCCAGTTAGAGAATTAAGATGGTTAGAAAAAAAAAAGAGAGAGAGAGAGAGAGAGAAGATGGTTTGAGAAATTGTTACAACTCCATTACTCAATCATTAAGATCAAGTCCAAAAAGCTCCAGGTCAATAGTCTAAGTTTCAACTGTCTGACCCAGCTATTTCAAGCATGTTTTAACTGACTCAGTTGTTGCATAAACCATTATATAAAACTAGCCATGTATATCATAAAAAAAAAAAAAAGGCTGCCGCTGATTTGGAGAAATCAAGTTCTAGAGTCCTGTATCCCATGTTCATCTACACAATTTATACTCTGGACCACATGACAAGCATGTTTTGTTTCATAAAGCATTTGATGAAGGAAAAGCAAGGTGTTAAGATGCAAGGGCTATGATTTTCAATGTAAATATGACAGGGAAAAGAAGTCACGCATAGGCACATATTTTAGTGACGGTGTTGATTTAGGTGATGTAATAATACTCGTAATACTTCATTCAAAAGGCAGTAAATAGTATAAAATACTGTTGGAGACCAAAATGTAATTGTGCCCTTTGGGAACACAAGAGATATTTGATGAAGATAACGACCATGCTGATGATCAGTTCTGAAGACAACAATAAAATGCCCCCATTTCTTAGTTTTAGACCATCTGGTTTTCATTTCTTTTGGAGGTGAAAACGCCCTCTTTATGGTATGGAGTTGAATCGGTGTTTTTCCCTATTTCTTATTTTTTTTTCATATTTTCTCTGCTAGTCTAGTGATTTCATTCCTGAAGCAGGAAAAGAATGTTAAGATAGATGCCACTAGAAATGACAATGTCAAACTCTGACAGAGTGGTTATTTGAAGCTCAGAATGAATTGCTTTTAAGATAAAAACCTTTGGTTTGTTTGTTTTGTGGCTATTAGACATTTAATACTTTCACTGAGACAAACTGAGTATAAACTTTCAAAAGATAAATACTAAGAAATACTTAAATAAACTGTCCTAAACATAGATGCTGCCATAAAAAATAAGTGTGAAAGTGCTGACTGAAATTTTCTCCCAGGAGACTGTCTTCATGGTCATTCTATTTTACTTCCATATGGAGTCTGTAAAGAAACCCAGTAAATCCACAAAGCTTTATGAATGACCTTTGGAAATATAAGAGTACTAAATTGTTAGGAGAGACCAGCCCCATAGTTTCTGAAATTGTGTGAGGAGACGTCCTGCTTTCAAATCCACTATGTTTGTTTGTCTGTTTTTTAAAGGTTTTAAGTAATCTCTATACCCAACATGTGGCTTGAACTTAAAACCCCAAGATCAAGAGTTGCCAGCCAGGTAGGTTCCTCTGCTATGTCCTCAGTGAGAGGTTTATGAGAGTTTTGCAAAGGGTTATAGTCAAAACTGAAGGCAAGATTTCAGTTCTTATGACTGGTAATGGAAATGTGATTTGTAATAGTTTTTCCTGTGTATCTCTGTTTTTCTCAAGAGCAGATTTCTATCTCTAATATTGATGTTGTAAATATGTTTAAAAATATTTCAAGATATTTCATCTCAAAATGTTCTTCCCATTTAGTAAGCAATAATTAAATAGCCTCTATTACCATTTGAGGTCCATTTTACTTATTATCCTAATAAAATTGTCTGTTTTTCAGACACTGGGTTGTACTATATAATTGAGAAAACTAACTTTCCTTTTGTACTTATTATCAAATATTATTAAAGTCCTAGAATTATTTGCTAATTGATTTCTCAAAAGTCATCATTTTTACTCATCATGTATGTGATCTATTAGATTGTGAGAAAGCTTATGTATTTAAACTTCAGAAAGAGAGTAGTTCTAATAATCTCTTACTATTATGAGCAATAAAAATTAAATGTATAAGCGGAGTAAACTATTACCAAGTGAAACCACCCTTTCAAAAAGTGCTGGTCTATTTCAAAAGAAGTGTTGATGTTCTCAAAAAGCCTCCACTCGGTCCCTGAGGAATACACTAGAGCTTGTAAGGGTATAATCAAAAAGCACTTGCAGTCTCTTCTTACAACTACATTCAGCTGTGATTAATCTTCTCCCTACCTTATCTCCCTCTCCATGATCCTAAAGACCCTAACTGCAACCAATTGGGTACCACACAGAAGAATGTGTGATTAACTCATTAATGTGTCATGTTGTAAATCTAAATAACCATGGAGGTGTCCTAGTAATTTGGCTTTATCAGACTGATGGCTGTGTATATTAAATATGTGGCAAAATTATTATAGGAAATGTTAGTAAATTAGTATGCTTGCACTATACTGTTTCATTTTCTTACTCAACATCTAAAAAATATCTGGGAAGACCGAAAGTAATAACTGAGATTTGTAATTATGAAGCTGAGTTTAGAAAGTCACAATTATGTTTCCAATTAAAATATGACATAACTTTCTTTTTAAGGGGGAGAGGTGTCTTTTTTTTTTTTATTAAAGCCTTTGGCTCCACTATTTGGTTTTCTGTAAGTAAGTCTCCTCAAGCAATTACAGAAAAATTGCAATAGCTAGCAAATATGATTGGCATCAATTTCTCTGAAAATATGATTTTTTAACAAAAATTCATTATTATTGTGAATCTAGATTGACCTTACCCTTATGCACTAAAACTAATTTTTACCTAATACTGAGTTACATTCCATTTCAGATTTCCTATTTCAAAGGGTGTCTCAAATTTCTAAGATGTTAAACCAAGTATTGAGCCATTTTTGTATATGTAATAAAAGTCTTTAAAATTAAAATGGTAATCCTAAAAAAACCAAATGCATGAAAAATATGGTCTGACTGTATAACAAAAGGGAGTTATATAATTCTACTTGAGTGAGATCTTTCATCTTTGATTTACAGGTTAGAGTCCTCTTTAACTAAAACCATATTGTTTTATATCTTTCATATCATGGCCTTTCCTAAAACCTTGTTTTAATTAAGGTTTCTTTCAGATTTCTGAATAAAAGCATGACAATCTTCACTTATGGCTTTAATATATCCTTTGACTTAGGAAAATATATAAAAAGAAACATCAACTCTTTCAAAAGCATTGTCAGACATTAAATACTGCGAGGTATTCTACATCAGTGTCTTTAGGTGTTTGAGTTATACATTGAAATAAAATTTTGGGAGGTAGGGTATAACCTACTTATATTTAGTAAATTGATTTTATTCTCAGAAATAAATGTCCTTTATTTTTAGCCTTTGACATTAAGGTAACATGTATGAAGGTTAAGTGTATTTTTGTTCCCCCCCTCCCCACAGGAAGGCACAACTTCATGGTTAACTCAATTCAAGGTGACTTCAAATAGGCAATGCCTTCATTAACACATTTCAAAGATCTAGAAAATTCAGTAGCATTCCTTCACCTCAGTGGTGTCAGAGTTAAAAGAACACATCAAGCCAAACAACTGTTAACCTGAAAAATAAAAATAAAATAAAATAAAATAAAATAAAATAAAATAAAATAAAATAAAATAAAATAAAAATAAATGAAAGAAAGAAAGAAAGAATCAAAGAAAGAAAGAAAGACTCAAAGCTCCTAAGTAATTGGGAAAATTATGGGTAATCTTTAGCTTTTCTATAGGAAGGAGGGATGAAAGGTAAAAAGAATGGATGTGATGGAGGAAATAAAATAAAAAGAGAACAAAGTTCTTGATAGATTTGGAACAAAGTAAGACCATCCTCTATGTAGCATATGCTTGAAGTGACTATCATTAGAGCAAGGGATGTAGGAGGCAGATAGAAGACTCATCCTCAAATACAGTTGAAATCTTCCATGTGTGAGAACACACAGAGGGAGGTTAGGGAAATAGGGTTATTTTCCTCAAGAAATGTGACATAAAACATCGCACCATTACATACAGTTTGTGAAGATCCTTTGGCATTTGGACTTTGAGAGACAGCATGGTTTATTCCATTGAACAAAGCCTCATCCCAGTTCCTCCATCTTGAACTCTTACGAGTAAGAGTTGAACCATGTGTTAAAGGCCAAAAAACAACAAAACAAAACAAAACAACCCCCCCTGCCCCCGCAATATGTCAAGAACTGCTATCTGTTCATACCCAAAAGCAAATCCTGTAAGCAATTTAAGACTGACAAAAATGCAATAAAAAAAACTGATCAGAATGTCAGGAATGAATATTTCTTAGGTTTTGCCCAAAATTTTGCTGGCTGTTGTAGCATCCACAATTAACAGTATCTAATGCTGTACTGGATGTTACTAGTTTAAACTTTGGGCGTGGGGGTGGGTCACTCAGCATATTAAAAGTATGCTGGAAGCAGTTTCTTCCAATCATGGTTTACTGTAACTTTAGACTCACAACGGTTATGTTTAAGGAATCTTTAATGCCTTTTCAAGTCCATCCAAAGAACAAGTGAAGCTGCTGTTCAGAATTTTGTGCCCAGTGTTTATGTTACATCGAATCTGTGCCACCCAGGCAGCAGACAAGACATGTCTGAGGGTGCTGGGTGGGGGGATACACAATGATGTCACACACAGGAAATATGGTGGGGGGGGTGTGCTTGGCACTTCACAAGGCTGGCTCCTCTTCCATAGGCTCACCAGCAGTTCTGTAAAAATAAACAGGCAATCAGAATACGGCATAAGAGTACACAATGACATTGTAGATTTTCATGCATAATCAAAGCTGATTTTTCAGCTCTCTCTAATGTTTATTTGTGTTATTCAGTTATCCATAAATAGAGTTTCTTTCCTAGGAAGTATAAACAAATGTCAAGTGGAAAAACATTTTAGATCCAAGCAATCATTGGAAATGTTCCTGTTTATATTAAAACATGTCAAAATATTTTATAAGTCTAGATTCTGAAATGTACATGTTTTGTGTCTAGTACAGTCCAATAATTTATTGAAAAAATTAACTACAATATTTTATTTTAGGAGCAATCACAATTATTTCCTATGGAACCAGTTTGCTAATGAGAGCAAAGGACCCATCTAGCTTCTGGAGGAGACTCACCAGGGCTCTAGTTTTTGCTTCTGTTCTTTCATAACTGGATTGGCTGCCTGCCGGAGGCATTTCAAATCAAATTCTGAATTTGATTAGTAAATCGCTGCTACAGACCCAACATTTTTACAAGAAATGCTCTATGGAAGTGTGTAAATAGTTTTTATTCGGCATCATCTGTGGGGTGTTCTGCTCAGGCAAAACCAAAACTAATTGCTTGGAAATTTATACTTGATATTTAAACTTAATTTAGTAACACTCTGAGGGTGTTTTAAGGCAAACTTTTAGAATGATTTTTAATTTAGTCAAAAGGACAGATTGTAGGAGAAATCCAAATACATGAGGTAGTTGGATTGTTGAGGAAGACTACTGGGATTTGAGACGCCGAGAGAAGTGAGTTTGAGTCTGAGCTCTGCGATTTGCTAATGTTGTAACTGCTAATGTTGCACTCCCATGAAGCAGTGGCTTCAGGTTCAAAACCAGAGGGAAAAAATGTTCCTTACAGAATTAGGTAAGGTTAAAAAAAAAGATACAAACTTGACTTGTAAACAATAAACACTATGAGACATTAGTTATTTAATACTTTGGATCTGTCCCTTTGTCATCTAACATATGCATACAATTGTGTGAATGGTTCAGAGATACAGAGTTATGCCTATGCTACCACAGGAAACTAAGGAAACAATATTTGGATGATGGTTCTCTTTGGATGGTGCAGTAATAGATAGGTGGTTTTCATTTTTTTCATATAGTTTATACTTGCCATGATTCTATGAGTTACTTTCATAATGGAAAAAAAATGCTATGTTTAAAACAAAGCTGCTCCTGAAGACAAATTAACTATTTAGCCATGTTGTTTTATACATTTATAAGGAAAATAAATCAAGATTTCTATGCATCTATAAATAAAGTAGTTGCCATTAAAAAAAATTTTTAGCGTTTATTTATTTTTGAGAGACAGAGAGAGAGAGAGAGAGAGAGAGAGAGAGAGAGTGCGAGCAGGAGAGGGGCAGAGAGAGGGAGACATAGAATTGAAGCAGACTCCAGGCTCCACTGTCAACACAGAGCCCGGCACGGGGCTCCAGCTCATGAACCGAGAGATCGTGACCTGAGCTAAAGTCGGACACTTAACCGACTGAGCCACCCAGGTGCCCCAAGTAGTTGCCATTTTAACTTAGTGTTTTTATAATATCAATGAGATGGTAATAAAAAGGATTTTAATGCATCCTCTAAAGCATGAGAAATATCAGATATTCATTATTTGACATTTCCTAAAGGGGTGCCAAATCAGTCCACGTGAGTACTAAAAAAAAAAAATCATTTCTTAGGAAGTTATAGCCTGTCCAAGAGTATACTGGATAAGGAGGTTGTGAGAAAGCATTTAGCATTGTTATATAAGATTAAAAAAAAACTATTTAAATGAGTCATACTCTATTAAAATCTTTCCAAACTAAAATTATCAGCATGCTGAGAAGAAAACTCTAATGGAAACTGAGTTTTCCTATTTTTTTTTAGCTTTATTGAGATCCAACTGACATACAACATTGTGTAAGTTTAAGGTGTAGAATGTGATGACTCGATACACAAATATATTGCAAAATGTTTACCACAAACACACATCTTTCACTTCATGTAAGTACCATCTGGTTGTTGTTATGGTAAGAACATTCAAGATTTAATCTCATAGCAACTTTCATGCATACATTACTGTTAATTATAGTCACCTTGCCTTACATTACATCCTTGGAATCGATTCATCTTATAAATGAAAGTGTGTACCCTTTGACCGACATTGTCCCATTTCCCCCAACTCCCAGCCCCTGGTAACTAACAATCTATTCTCTGTTTCTATCAGTTCAATGTGGGCTTTTTCCAGTTTTACTGAGAAATAATTGACATATATAATTGAATAAGTTTAAGGTGTACAGTATGATGGTTTGGCTTACATATATTGTGAAATGATTATCATAATAGGTTTAGTTAACATCCATCATCTGGGGGCCTGGGTGGCTCAGTTGGTTGAGCGTCCGACTTCAGCTCAGGTCATGATCTCACAGTTCATGGGTTCAAGTCCCTCATCGGGCTCTGTGTTGACAGCTCGGAGCCTGGAGCCTGCTTCGGATTCTGTGTCTCCCTCTCTTTCTGTCTCTCCCCTACTCTTGCTCTTTCTCTGTCTCAAAAATAAACATTAAAAAAAAAGAATCCATCATCTTATATACATACTGAGTTCAATAGGTTTAGATTTCACATATAGGTAAGATCATACAAATGAGTATTTATCTTTGTCTGCCTTATGTCACTTAGCCTAATGCCCTCAGGTTCACTCATGTTGAATCTCTTTTATGGCTGAATAATATTCCATTGGAAGTTTATACCACATTTTCTTTATCCATTCATCCATCAATGGAGACAGGTGTTAGGTTGTTCCTTGTCTTGGCTGTAGTGAGCAATGCTGCAATGAACATGAGAGTGCAGATATTTCTTCAGGATACTGATTTTGTTTCCTCTGGATTATATACCCTGTAGTGAGGTTGCTGCATCACATGGTAGTTCTATTTTTAATTTATTAAGCAATCTCCATCACTAACATTTATTATCTCTTGTCTTTCTCATGCTAGCCATTTTAACTGATGTAAAATGGTATCTCATTGTGGTTTTGATTTGCATTTCCCTAATGATTAATGATGTTGAACATCTTTTCATATACCTGTTGGCCATCTGTATGTTTTCTTTAGAAAAATATCTGTTCTGGTCCTTTGTCCATTTTTTAATCAAATTATTACTTTTTGCCATTGAATTGTATGAGTTCCATATATATTTTGAATATCAACCCCTTATATATGTATCATGATTTGCAAATATACCATATATCACATATATACATGTGTTTGCAAATATTTTCTATATCATAGGTTGCCTTTTCATTTTGTTGATTGTTTCTTTTGCTGTGCAAAACTTTTAGGTTGATGTAGTTACACATGTTTATATTTTTGCTTTTGTTGCTTTTTCTTCTTTTTGTCATATCCAAAAAATTCATTGCAAAAGACCAAAGTCAAGAAGCTTTTTTCCTTATTTTTTTTCTAAACTATAACTATGTTTATAGTTTCAGGTCTTCATGTAAGTCTTTAATCCACTTCAGGTTAATTTTTGTGAGTGGTGTATGATAGGGTCCAATTTCATTCTTTTTCATGGGAATGTCCAGTTTTCTCAATACCATTTACTGAAGAGATTATTTCCCCTTTGAATATTCTTGGCTCCCTTGGTAATATTAGTTGACTGTATATGTGAGGGTTTATTTCTGGGCTGACTGTTCTGTTTCATTGGTTTATGTTTGCTTTTATGACAGTGTCATACTGTTTTGACTACTACAGCTTTGAACAGTTTTAACTCAGGATGTGTGATGCTTCCAGCTTTGTTCTTTCTCAAGATTGTTTTGGCTATACAGGGTCTTTTGTCATTCCATATGAATTTGAGGATTTTTTTTCTTCTATTTTTGTGGAAAATGCCATTGGAATTCTGATAGGAATTTCACTGACTCTATAGATGACTTTGGTGTATGGACACTTCCAAACAGTTAAACCTTCTTTGTGTCATTTTCAGTTTCTTTCATCAGAGTCTTCTTTTTGGTATATAGATCTTATTTTGTATTCTGCAACTAGCAAACAGAGATAATTTTACTTCTTCTTTTCTTGTTTGGATGCCTTTTGTATCTTTTTCTTCCCTAATTGCTCTTGGTAGGACTTCCAGTACAATGTAGAATAGGAGTGGTGAGAATAGGTACTCTTATGTAGTTTCTGATCTTAGAGGGACAGTATTCAACTTTTACTGTTGAGTATGATGTTAGCTGTGGGTCTGTCATATGGCCTTTATTATGTTGAGGTATGTTCCTTCTATACCTAATTTGTTGAGAGTTTTCATTATGAAAGGATGTTAAATGTTGTCAGTTGTTTTCCCTGCACTTATTGAGAGAATCAGATGATTTTTATCCTCCATTCTATTAATGTGGTGTATCATGGTGATTGATTTGCATATGTTGAACCATCCTAGGGATAAATTCCACTTGATGATGTTGTATTACCTTTTAAATGTGTAGTTGAAATTACTTGGTATTTTGTTGAGGATTTTCACATCAATGTTCATCAGGGTGTTGGCCTATAATTTTCCTTTTTTTGTAGAATCCTTGTAGTATCTGACTGTGATATTGAGGCAATATGGGGTATATTAAGAGACGTTTGAGAGTATTCTCTTCTTTATGATTTTTTGGACAAGTTTGAGAACTGCTGTTAATTCTTCTTTAAAGGTTTAGAAGAATTCACCAGTGAAACCATCTGGGACTGGAATTTTGTTTGAGAGGTTTTTGATTACTGATCCAATTTCCTTACTCATTATTGGTCTGTTCAGATTTTCTATTTCTTCATGATTCAGTGTTGGTATATTGTATATTTCTAGGAATTTATTAATTTCTTGTAGGTTATCCAATTTGTTGGCATATAACTGTTCATAGTAGTTTCTTATGCCACTTGTATTTATATGGTATTAGTTGTATCCTGTTTCATTAATAATTTTATTATTTGAGTCTTCTTTCTTGGTAAGTCTAGCTAAAGGTTTGTCAACCTTTTTAGTTTTCAAAGAATCAACTCTTAATTTTATTCATCTTTCCTATTGTTTTTCTATTCTCTATTTCATTTATTTCTGCTGTGATTTTTGTTATGTACTTTCTTCTAGCAACTTTGGGCTTAGTTTGTTTTTTTTTCTAGAAGTTCCTTAAGATGTAAACTTGGGTGTTTTGAGATTATTTATTTATTGAGGCATTTACTGTTGCAAATTTGCCTCTTAACACTGCTTTCCCTTTATCCCATAAGTTTTGGTATATTCTGTTTCCATTTTTGTTTGCTTCAAGATATTTATTTCAAGACATTTTTTAATTTTCTTTTGATTTCATCCTTGAACAATTAGTTCAAGAGTGTGTTAAAATTTCCATATATTTGTGAATTTTCCAGTTTTCCCCCTGCAATGGGTTCGGAGTTTCATACCATTGTGGTCAGAAAACATACTTGGTATAATTTCAGTCTTAAAATTTGCTAAGACTTGTATTGTGACATAACATTTGATTTGTCCTAGAGAATGATCCTTGTTCACTTGAGCAAAAAATGTATATTTTCCTGCTGTTGGATGAAATGTTCTGTTTATGTTTGTTAGATCCATTTGCTGTAAAGTGTAGCTCAAGTCCAATATTTTCTTACTGATTTTCTCTCTGAATGATGTAACCATTGTAGAAAGTGGAGTACTGAAGTCACCTACTATTATTGTATTGTTGTATATTACTCCCTTCAGACCCATTAGTATTTGCTTAATTTATTTAGGTGTTACAATGTTGGTGGCATGTATATTTATAATTGTATCCTCTTGATTAGCTGACCTACTTATCAACATATAATGACCTTTGCCTCTTATTACAGTTTTAGACCCAAAATTTATTTTTTGTTACATACATACTGCCACTCCTGCTCTATTCTGTGTTTCCATTTGCATGAAGTGTCTTTTCCATTCTTTGACTCTGAGCCTATGTTTGTCCTTAAAGCTAAAGTAGTCTTTTATAGGCAGTATGTAGATGGTATTGTTTGTTTGTTTAAATTCACTTAGCCATGCTACGCCTTTTGATTGAAGAATCTAATCCATTTACATTTAAAATAATTGTTGATAACTAAGAACTTACCATTTTGTTAATTGCTTTCTAGCTGTTTTGTAGTCCCTTTGTTCCTTTCTTCCTTTCTTGATGTCTTCACTTTGAATTGATATTTCTTCTTAGTGGTATAGTTTGATTCCATTCTCTTTATCTCATGTGTACCTACTATAGCTTTTTGTTTTGTGGTTAGTCTGAGGCCTACTTGAAACATCTTGTACATATAACAGTCTATTTAATCTGATAACAACTTAACTTTGCTCACATGCAAAATTCTACCCTTTTACTCCTCCTCCCTACATTTTACGCTTTTTATGTCACACTTTACATCTTTTTATACTATGTATCTGTTAAGAAATTATTGTACCTATATCTATTTTTAATACTTTTGCCCTTTAACTCTTACACTAGAGTTAAGTGGTTAATACAACATCATATTACAGTATTAGAACATTCTGATTCTGACTGTATTCTTACCTTTACTAGTATACAGAATATTTTCATGTTTTCAAGTTATTCAGTATCATTCTTTCTCTTCAGCTTATAAGAAATACTTTCAGCATTTCTTCTAAGGCAGGTGTTGTGTGATGAATTTACTCAGCCTCTGTGGTTTGGAAAAAAATTTATCTCACCTTCATTTCTGAAGGACCACTCTGCTAAATAAACTATCCTGGTTGACAGTTTTTTATTTTCAGCATTTGAATATATTACCCCACTCTTTCCTGGCTTACAAGGTTTTTGCTGAGAAAACCACTGATATCTTTACTGAAGTTCCCTAGTATGAGATAATTTTTTTTTCTTGATACTTTTAAATTTCTCTTTGTCTTTGATTTAGAGAGTTTTATTATAATGTGTCTTACAGAAGGTCTTTTTTTTTTTGGTTTTGTTTTGTGGTGAGAGAGAGACAGAGACAGAGAGAGAGAGCGCACAAACATGAGTGGGGGAGAGGGGGAGAAAGAGATGGAGAAAGAGAATCTCACTACCACGAGATCATGATCAGAGCTGAAATCAGTTGGACACTTAACTGACTGAGCCACCCAGGCACCCCCAAGAATATAATTTTGTATTGGAATTTTGAGCTGACCTATTAGTCTCATGAACCCAGGTTATCTAAATCTTTCCTCAGGTTTGGGAAGGTCAGCCACTACTACTTTGTATTTTTTAAGTTTATTAATTTTGAGGGTGGGAGAGGCAGGAGAGAGGGATAGAGATAATCCCAAGCAGGCTCCACAATGTCAGTGCAGAGCCTGACGTGGGGTTTGATCCCACAAACCACGAGATCACGACCTGAGCAGAAATTGATTTGGACTCTCAACTGAATGAGCCACCCAGGCACCTTAAGCCATTATTACTTTAAATAAGCTTTCTGTCACCTTCTTCTACTGAGATTCCAATAATTCATAATCACTCCTGTGATTACAAGGCCTTCCCAGGGGCGCAGCAGTGGAGGCCAATGCTGGGATTCAGGTTAGTGGGGTGCAAGGACACAGCTGAAGGGGCTAGATGCAGTTGAGCCCAATGGTTCAAATCACTGGGTCTGAGTCAGGTTTAGATGTGGGCCTACATGAAACTTTGTGGGCCTTGACTTTTGGAGTATGCTCCTGTGGCTGCAAGGCCTCACCATAGGTATAAACATGGCAGTTGAGGCTAGTGAGTTGGCCAGGAGTATGCAGGTACAGAGTTGAAGGGCCTAGCTGCATCTGGGCTCAAGAGTTCAGGCCAGAGACAGAAGATAGGGCTGAATCCTGTCCTCTGCCAGTTATGGGGGCCATGACTGTCAGAATGGACTCCCATGGCTGCAGGGTCTTGCTATGGGTGCACAAATGGTAGTGGAGGCTGGTGATGGGAGTCAGGCCAGCAGCGTGCTGGTGCACAGCTGGAGGGGCTATCCCTGAGTCTGTGCATGGTGGTGGATGAATGGCAGGGGTCCAGGTTGGTGTCTTGCACTGGTGCAGCCACAGAAGCTGGGGCTGCTGCCAGTATAAATCCCAGGCTGCAGAGGCATGGGGGACAGAGGGAAGAAATGAGGAGAGACTTGGGAAACTAGATAACATGAACATGAAAACCTCTGGGGTAAAAGCCTGGTGTAAAATCTCCAGGGGGTCTGAAGGAGCTGTTTTGGACATTGGTTTCTTCAGCAGTAAAAGCTACTGGGTTCCCTGCAGAGCATGTCACTGGGAACCACGATCACTCCCATTGCATTTCTTTTTTTTTTTTTTAATTTTTTTTTTTTTACATTTATTTATTTTTGAGACAGAGAAGGACAGAGCATGAACGGGGGAGGGTCAGAGAGAGAGGGAGACACAGAATCTGAAACAGGCTCCAGGCTCTGAGGTGTCAGCACAGAGCCTGATGCGGGGCTTGAACTCACGGACCGTGAGATCATGACCTGAGCCGAAGTCGGTCGCCCAACCGACTGAGCCACCCAGGCGCCCCTCCCATTGCATTTCTGATACTGGTTGTGTCCACACTTCTTCCTTGTTCCAGGCCATCTCTACATGTCTCAGCTTTGCCAGTTCTCTGGGTGGGGTGAAACTGAAGTAGGTCCTTCCTGCAGTGTCCCAAAAGGGTGGGGATGCTGGTCACTCATCCCACTCTCCTCTTCCCAGCAAGGGGAACTCTTTCTAGCTGAGGCCCTCCTGGTGCTCAGTAGTGTCAGTCTGGAGAATGGATGACTCAGGCAAAATGAAGCTGTTCTTCATTCCCTTTTTATGTGGTTATTCTCAGGTTTTCTGTTCCACTGTTCTGCTAAAGTTTGTGAGTAGACTGCTAAGCTCTCCCAGAGCTGTTTTTGTTCGTGGACAGGTATCCAATTATTGATCTTTGTTGGGGGAAAAAAGCTCAGGTCTCTGCTCTCCCATAATAGTGACATCATTCCCCTAACCTGAATTTTCCTATTTCTAACCCAAATCTACAATAAGATGATCTTTACCCCCATACCCAGGACTCAATTATGGCTGGAATTTCAGAGACAATAGTATAGAGAGAAAACATTCCATGGGTCACAGATGTAAGTAACACATATCTATCCTTGGTGGATGATCTGTGCATTCTTCAGATACATATATGTCCAGCCTAGACTCTGAGGACATGAACAGATGCTTCTCTTCTCTTTCCTCCCTTCAAAATCATTTCATGCTTTGGGGCACCTGGGTGGCTCAGTCAGTTGAATGTCCAACTCTTGATTTCGGCTCAGGTCCATGATCCCCGAGTTGTGGGATCAAGCCCCATGTCTAGCTCCGCACCAAGTGTGAGTCCTGCTTAAGATTCTCTCTCCCTCTCTCTCTCTCTCCCTCTCTCTGTCTCCTTGACTCATGAACTTTCTCTCTAAAGTAAAAAAAAAAATTATTTCATACTAACCACTTTTTTGGAAATAGTCCACTTACTAATCCCCACCTTCTACTGAATCAAATATGCATCCACATAACTAACCAATTCTCTCTGTGTCTTGCTGCATAGAGATAGTGTTAGTAGCATAGAAAGTTGTAGAATCTCCTGGATTTCAAGGCAAATGCTCTGTGCTTAAGTCCCAGCTCTACCACTTTCTAAAATTTAACTTTGAGCAAGTCAACATTTGTAGAGTCTCAATTTTCTCTTTAAAACTGAAATATTCCTTGACTTGCCCTCAGGGATGTAATTTAAGAGAACATGCTTTATACACTGTAAAGTGTTGAACAATTACAGAAGAACTGTATTATTTACATCTGCCACTGTGATAATTTATAGTATTTCCCTTTTCACATACATAGCTTTCAGTGGAGGTGGTATTGTCTTTATTTAATTCCTATCCCCTAGATATCTGTTTTATAGTCTACATATTTCTTTAAAAGGATTTTTTAAAAAGAAATCATCTTTGTGAAACACTTAGAAAATGAACTTGGTGAGGAATGACCTTTTAATATATTTTTTTAAAAAATTTTTTAAACGTTTATTTATTTTTGAGACAGAGAGAGACACAGCATGAACGGGGGAGGGTCAGAGAGAGAGGAAGACACAGAATCCGAAGCAGGCTCCAGGCTCTGAGCTGTCAGCACAGAGCCTGACGCAGGGCTCGAACTCACAGACTGCGAGATCATGACCTGAGCCGAAGTCGGACACTTAACTGACTGAGCCACCCAGGCGCCCCATTAATGTATTTTTTTGTGTGTGAAACAGTGAGAAGCAATGCTCTGGAAATGTGGGGGCTCCCCACTTCCATAATTAATGTACATATACACCAAGCTTACCTTGATTAGCAAAAATACAGTTGTGGAAAGAGATAGGGAAAGGGAAGAGATGCAATCTTTACATTTTTAAATTTAATTCCACTTGTAAGTAGGTAAGATGCAGATACAGTAAGGTCAACAATACGTATAAAATAAAACCTCCAAAGATAAATTTTAGTACAATAGTTTGGCTAATTGGAAGACATAAACTTCTACTCTAGCCAGCCAACTTAACAGTGAACACTGATGATTCTCTGTCAATAAAGGGTGAAGATTACATATATTTAAGAGAAGGATCTGTTCAGTCCAGCAATCACAGGTTAAGATAACTTACAAAAATATAAAGCAGAAAGTAAACAATTTAACTTGAGAAAATATATAGCATAAATTTAAATTCTTGTATTTGCCTTACATTCTTGTACATTTCCCAAAATGTATTTCATTTCCTATGATTTTTAAAACAGTATTTCTTTGTTTATATGAATAATGTCATTTAGTAATATGTGTTTTCTCTTGTTTCATTGACTTGTTTGAATCCCATTATTATCTTACTTTTTCTTCCTCCTTCAAGGCAGACAATCTAATGCCTGTTATGTACATTATTTTGTTTGTAGGGTACTCTTCAGAGCTATATATTATTGTTTTGTGAGCATATATTTTTATTTTATGTAATTAATATATTTATATATTTACATATTATGTATAAACTTACATATTTATATATATTATATATAATATATATATTATATATATAATTTCTGTTGCTTAATTTTCTCACTTAGTTCTGCATTTACTAGATCTATCCATGCAGTTATGTTTATCTAGTCTGTCACTGCCAAGTACTACATGGTATCTCCATGATATATATATATATATATGTATATGTGTGTATATATATGTATATGTGTGTGTATATATATATATATATATATATATATATATATATATATATATATATATCTGCCACATTTTAACTATTTCATTCTCCCAATAATGGACCCCAGGTTTGACTCCCTCTGTCTACCCACCATGAATAAAACTGTAGTGAACTTCCTACTATATATATACTTTAATGACTTTAGACAAGACCATCTTCAGAAGCAGGATTACTAGTTAATATGCTGTGTGTATAGTAAATAGTACTAAACTGCTTTCCAGAATGGCTGCCACACTTACCTTCCCACAGCTCCCAAAGCTCCACATGTCTACTAATTCTGGCACTCCACAGTTTACTGAATCTCTCACTGATTCAAATTATAATTACTGCATGTCTATTATGCACCCTGGCTCTGTTCTAGGTACTACAAGTATTGAGGAGACAGAAAATAGAACAGGGGTACCTGACCTAATTTGGGGACTGATGGTCAGTGAATATTCTCCAAGAAGAGGAGGTGATATTTGATCTGAATTTTTTGGATAAGTGGAAGAAAATGGGGAGGCCAGTACATGGTCAAGTGGGAAGAAAGGGAAGAAAAGTATTCCAAACAGTATGGAGTATATGTGCCAAGGGGCATGATATTAACATGAATATAGGTCTTTGGAAAAAAATATAAAAACCACAGTAAGATACCATTACATATCCGCTAGAAAGGCTAAAATTATAGACTGATTTTACAAAGTGCAGGTGAGGATATGAAGTAATTGGAGTAGTCATTCATTGCTGATGGGAATGAAAGATGGCACGACCATTTTGGAGAGCAGTTTGGAAGTGTATTACAAACACATGGCTTCCCTACACCTTGGCGATTCTATTCCTAGGTATATATCAAAGAAAATTGAGTGCTGTGTTCACAAAATAAAAACTTGTACAAAAATTTCATAGAGACTTAGGTTCCTCAAAAAATTAAAAATATAATTACCATATGATCCAGCAATTCCAGTTCTGGGTATATATCCAAAAGAATTGAAAACAGGATCTTGAAGAGATAATTGCATACCATATTCATTGAAGCATTATTCGCAGTGTCCAAGAGGTGGAGGCAACCTAAATGTCCATTAATAGACGAATGATAAAGACAATGTGGCATATGCCTACAATGGAAAGTTATTCAGCACTAAAAAGGATAGAACCTAATCATATACTACAATATGGATGAACTTTGAGGACATTTTGCTAAGTGAGGTAAGGCAGTCACAAAAGGCAAATACTGCATATTCCACTTAAATGAGGTATCAAAAGCAGTTGAATTGTTAGAAACAGAAAGTAAAATAGTGGTTGCCAGGAGCTGGGGAATAGGGGAAAGAGAAATTGCTGTTTAATAGGTATAGACCTTTAGTTTTGCAAGATGAAAAAATTCTAGAGATATGTTGCACAATAATGGGCATACAGTTAACACTACTGTATACTTAAAAATGGTTCAGAAGGAAAATGTTATGTTACATGCTTTTTACCACAATAATAAATTTTCATAGCTTTATTCATAATAGCCCTAAATGGCAGAGGACCTGAGTAGACATTTTTCTAAAGAAGACACACAGATGGTTGACAGGACATGACAAGGTGCTAAACGCCCAGTAATCATCAGGTAAATGCAAATCAAAACCACAATGAGATACCATCTCATACATGTTAGAATGGCTATTATCAAAAAGACAACATATAACAAATGATGGCAAGGATGAGGGGAAAAGAGAACCCTTATGCACTGATGGTGGGATTGTACATTGGTGCAGCCACTATGAAAACATTTTATGGGAGTTCCTCAAAAAATTAAAAATAGAACTGCTATATTATGATCCAGCAATTCCACTTCTGGGTATTTATCAAAGGAAATGAGAAACTAACTTGAAAAGATATATTCAGCCCCATACTCACTGTGGTATGATTTAAAATAGCCAAGACATAAAAGCGACCTAAGTATTTATTAGTGGATGAATGGATAAAGAAAATGTGGCACAATGGAGTATTATTCAGCCATAAAAAGAAGAAAATCTTGGCATTTGTGACAACTTGGATGGACCTTGAGGACATTATGTTAAGAGAAATAAATCAGACAGAGAAAGCAAATACTATATGATCTCACTTACCTGTGGAATCTTACACAAACCTCTGAACTTACACATACAGAGAACAGACTGGTAGTTGCCAGAGATGAGGGTAGGGGTAAGAGGAAGGTAAAATGGGTAAAAGTGGTCTAAAGGTACAAACTTCCAATTATAAAATAAATAAGTCCTGGGGATGTAAGGTACCTCATAGTGACTATAATTAATATCACTGTGGTTTTTTGTTTGAAAAATGTTAAGAGAATACATTTTAAGGGTTCTCATGACAAGGAAAAAATCATAACTATGTGTGCTAATGGATGTTAACTAGGGTTATTGTGGTGATTATTTCACAAAATATACATATATTAAATCATTATGTTTTATACCTAAAATATAATGCTACATGTCAATTATGTCTCATTAAAAACCCCCAGAGAAATAAATTAATAGCCCCAAGTAGGTAACAAGCCAAACGCCCACCCACAGGATAGAGAGCTTATGGTGTGTTTATACAGGAGGATACTGCACAGTAACAAAAATGAACAAGCTACTGACTATATGGGTCTCAAAAGCATTATGCTTAGTGGAGTAAAATAAGACAGGCAAAAATCTGTATGACCTACTGATTCCCTTTAAATTAAACTTAATGTTTGGCAGAACTAATCTACAGTGTTGAAACTATTTTAAAAAACCAAAAAACAAAAAAACAAAAAAACCAAGTTACCTCTGGAGGAAATGGCGTTGACTAAGAGGCACAAGGCAACTTGCTGGCTGAGGAAAATATTCTTGATCTTGTTCTGAGTGATGTTCATTTGAGTATGGAATAGGTAAAAAAAAATCTGTTTGTGCATACTAGTATATGTAAGGTACGTTCCAGTTTGAAAAAAAAAATATCGCTTCTCGGCCTTTTGGCTAAGATCAAGTGAAAAAAAAATGAAATAAGTTCACTGATCATGGAGGCTTATGAGTCCTGTTAAGAATGATAATGCTAATGGAATGGAATGGAAAGGCAATGAAGGGTTTTAAGCAGAGGCATGACAGGATTTGCTCTCCAGTTGTTTTTTTTGTTTTGTTTTGTTTTGTTTTGTTTTGAAGAGCTCCCGGATTGCTCCGTAGAAACTGGATTAGAAAGGAAGCAAAAATGGATATGGGAACTAGTAAGGAAACTACTATAAGAGTTTGGACAAGAGATGAAGGTACTTTGGACTCAGTGTTGGCAGTAGAAGTTTAAAAAAGTAGATGGTTTGCTCAAGCTATTGTCTCTATCTCAAGATACCTTTCTTCTTATTTACTAGGTGAAATCCTATATATTTTCCTACCCTGGCTCAGTTGTTCTGCTCTGTGATTTGTTTCCCATTTCTTGGTCTGTGTTAGGTCTTCTTTTTTTTCTACAGCTTAATATAGCAAATTACTTGTCACTTATTATAGTTGGTTGCTCATGTCTAATCCTATGGTAGGAAGAATAATAGCCTCCAATGGTGTCTATGTTCTAATCCTGGGAAGCTGTGAATATAGTCACTTTGCATGGCAAAACTGACTTTGAAGATGTGATTAAAGTTAAGTACCTTGAGATGAAGAAATTATCTTAATTATCCTAGTGGAGCTAATCTAATCATGAGTCTTCCAAAGCAGGGAATCTTTCCCAGTTTATAAGCCAGCTTTCCCAGCTTTCTTCTTTCAGTCAGATAGAGACGTGATAAGTGAAGAAAGGTCAGCAGGATGTATATCTGCTGGTTTTGTAGATACAGAAGGGGGTCATGAGCCAAGGAATACAGGCAGCCTCTAGAAACTGGAAAAGACAAGGATGCAGATTCTCTCTTAGATCCTCCAGGAAAGGACTCAAGCCCTGCTAACCTCTTGATTTTAGCCTAGAGACTTGTCAGCCTTCTGACCTTTCTGTCATTTTAAGCCACTGATTAATTTTACAGTAATTTTTAAAGCTAGCAATAGAAAAGTAATAAAATCCTCAAGTATATAAACATTTTGGGGACTGTGAGGAAGCTTTGTGACCCTGAATCTCAACACTTTGTCCAGCACATACAGAATAATCAGATGTGTTTAAAGAATGAATGGACTGGATATTCTCTTTCCTCATTCCGCAGGTTGGAGGATAATCCTGTAATCTGTCAGCATCACTCCCATGTTTGTCTCCCTCCCTAAATACAATTCCTTTCTCCATTCAGGAAGATACTTTGCTGCCTCCTCCCTCCTTTATTGTATTTATTCAGTCAATCCATCTTTATGATATGGTTTCTAGTTATCTGAAAATTGACATTGTCAATTAGTCCTATTAAAAATACATATAAAATAAACATTTTGAAAACTCTTATAAAAATATAAAAATACTAATTCTCTCACAAAACATAGTAAATCGAGAGAGACAAGAATTGCTAAGGTATCATTACAAAATGTTACCATTTTCACAGTATTTCATCTTCTCTCTTTGGATTCATTCATTCATTAAGTATTTATTTATTACCTACAATGTATTAGGCATTGTGAAAGTCTTGAGTTAAGTCAGCTAATTACAGATTAATGAACTCAACCAATTTATTGCTTAGAGATTATTTGCCAATCCCTTGTGTTTAATGACTGTACTACTGATTTAACCTATGAACAGTCAGCCATAGATGCCCAGGTACAGCCTCCATATTCTAATACACATCACTGGATGATGAACTATGTATTAAAGGAGGCAAAAATAAATTGTGGAAGAAGAAAAATGATGGAAAAAATAATGAAACCAATCTGTACTGAGTATTTACTATGTATTAGGTATTGTGTTAAGATGTACTGTTTCATTTTCTTCTCAAAACCCTATGAAATTTTCCCTTCATTTTAAATACAAGGAAAACAATGCCCAGGGAGATAAGTAACTTGCCTGAGACCACACAATTATTAAGTTGGTGCTGGGATTTGAATCTGTGCAAGCTGATTCAGACTCTATTCATCCTTTGTAGTGTTAAGAAGAAAAGAGTGAAGGAGTAGAGATGAAGATGAAATGATAGGAAGCTGAAGTTATCATGTGATCTTATTTTACTTATAGTCCCATTCAAATGTGCTTTTTCCTTAGAAAACACTTCTTTTAAGAATTCAGAAGGAACCCTAAAATATATAAATGGGCACTGGGTTGAACCCTAACATGCTACGTCAGACTTTAAACATACCCCATGACCATATGATAGGCACCAAAAAACAGAGATAAAAAGATGGTCCCCAGAAAGAAGAGGAAAAAGAAGAGAAGAAGGGACAGATTATCCTTCCTTTTACCAGGAGCTTCCAAATCGTTAGCCCACTTAGCCCATTTTTCAACTAAGATTTTGTTGACACTGGATGAAAATTCAGAATAAAGTTTATATTGGAATGTTTGCTTGGTTAGATAAACAAGTGCTCAAAATAATGGCATCATAGAAAAAAATCAGAAAACTGCATAATTTGTGCAATATTTAGCTTTAGAAGCCTTGGAGATATAATCCTAAAGAACAGAAAACAAAGTTGTGTTTCTAGGAATACTAGACATGGATGTGTCTTTAATAGTAGTCTATATTTCTATATAAATATTCAGATACAGAAAAATGTGGTTGAAAATGTCCTTGGCACTAGTGATAGGCCATTCACTATCACCAGTGATAGGGAGATGATACTTGGGATTTTCCAATTTATCATTATACATTTTTTATACTCATGAGTAAGACAGTTATTCAAAAAACAAAATGGCTACGCTTAGAATCATATATTTTCTCATACTTCTGTATTATATAATGACTTGAAAACATCTCATGAGAAAAGTTGCCAAAATTAGAAGACTAAATAATTAAATAAACAACCAGATTGGAATGTATTAAGAAAATCTAACATGGTTCACACTATAATCAACAGGTCAAACTGACATTTGAAAAATATAACTTTCAGGGTACCTGGGTGGCTCAGTCGGTTAAGTGTCTGACTCTTGATTTTGGCTCAAGTCTTGATCTCACAAGTGTGAGATCAAGACCTGCACCCAGCTCTGTGCGGATAGCATGGGCCTGCTTACAATTCTCTCTCCCCCTCTCTCTTCCCCTCCTCTGCGCATGCTCACATGCTCTCTCTAAAAAATAAATAAACATAAAAAAAAAAAAAGAAAAGAAAATGTAACTTTCAGTTTCTGTTTTGGTTTAAAAAAAGAGAAAGAAACACTCAGGAATTCTGGATTGTAAATGTGTTCCCAATAACTGAATAGTTTATCATCCTGAAGTTTTGATTGTCAGAGAGAGATTTTTCTTCATTTTCAGCACAGCCTGAACTGGTATCCAAGAATAAACCTGAATACTGCACTGACCTTTTCAAAGTAGAAGCATTTGAAACAGATATCCAACCAATGCAAACTATAATCTTTTAAAGGTGAAGTTTCCTAGCAAATAAGAAGAAACCTAAAATCATAGTTCTCTCTTCTAAGTGACCAGGTCTATCTATTTAAATAATCTTTGAACATATAACTGGGCCCCTTTCATTTTTTTGTCTTTTTTTTTTTCTGGTCTGCTATTGATTTCTTTCTCACTCGAGTCCTTTGCCACCTGAAAACTATGTTTTGAAAACTGTATTTCAGTTAATCATCTCTAAAATGAATCCCCACATATCAGCCTTTTTCTAATAATTTATTCTTCATGGTCCATCAATAAGTTGTAAAAAATGAAATAACTGTTTGCAATGTGTTGTCATCTCCCTTTTGCCCCCCCCCCCATCCAAGAAAAATGAACAAAAAATACTTACAATGGTTCTTAGCCAGGAGCATTTTATCCCTTATTCACTAGTGGTAAATGAGTCAGATATGAGTTGGCCAGGAAAAGAGCTGCTTTACCCAAAATCTTAGTACAAAATGAGTCATCTCACTCCAAACACCAATATATCCTCCAAAATAACTGGCAAGAATTTCCTATAAAAAGAATCTTGCCTTCACTCTTTTCCATTCATTTAGCATTCTGATTTTTCTAATTTTTTAATTTCCTGTGTACTTATAATATTACATTCATAACAAAGACCCAAGAACATTTCCATCTTTTTATCTCATTCTGAAAGTCTTCTTCCCTGTATTGAGTAGGGAGACAATTCTAATAGCATGCCCCTGAAAAGAACAAATGTGCTGTGGCTTTCAAGGGTTCTCTGTCTCTGACTCTCTCTGATGAAATTCATGCATGGTTCAATAGAAATGCAAAAGCCAATTCTAGAAGAAGTTTTCTTTTTCTCTGCTGAAAAAGTGAGTGCAAAGCCTTGGAAAATATTTCAAGCAAAACTACTTTTCTTCTCATAAGAAAAATCAATCAAAATAGATACCGTGTGTTTCATACTGGTAAACAAACATGAATCCAGGTCACAAGCTTAAACTCTGTTTTCCCTACACATCAGAACATTCCCATTCTCATTCTCTCTCTGCTATCAGAGGAAGCTTAAAAATCACTGTGAGCTCTTAAAAAAAAATCACTGAGAACTCAAGCCAGGGTTAAGTCCCCATTGATTAACAGAAGTCAAACACATTATTTACCTGAGGATAAGAAAGCATACTTATAGAGAGAATTCATGCCAAAGTTCTGAGATTGTTTTTACTACTTGGGGCTTATAACATGACTTATCATTCTTAATTATTCTAAGCAAAATTATTTACAATTCATTTCACTCAGGTTGGAATTTAGCTTCACTTCTCTATATTAAATGAATTCTAAAGAACAAATATATTCCTTTTATATCCAACACTAACAGATGTTAGTTTGCTCAGTTTTATAGTCCTCAGATGACAGACAACTAACTGCATTTGGCCTTGGGAATAATTGCAACACCTTTGCATTATGAACTTGGTTTGGTTCTTAGCTGGGAACTGCAGGGGGTTAGTTCATATTATCGAAGAAGTGAAATAAGTTTTCCCTTTATGCTCCAGATGCCCATATGAAGATGCCTTCTAATACAGTATTATACAACTTTTTTTTTGACAGGTAATCTGGTCTTAAATGGTTATAGTAAGAAAAATACTTCCATAAAAATGAAATATTTTATTCAATGCATCTCCTGCTCTTCACCAAAGCAAGATGTTAAATCCATTAAACTCCGAATGTCCAGTAAAAGTAAGAAAGCTAAAACGGTTCAAATTTGCACATTCTTGGGAAAATTGCCAACTAGGTACTAGGTAGCAGGATCTGTGTAATTAATGGTGATGTTATTGACAGAGGGAATATGATTTCCTTCTCAGAAGCATTTTAAAAGTGCAAGCTGGCAGAGCTTTAGTAAAGCCTCACCTGATTCGTTTTTAAATTGAGAAAATGTGACTTTGAAGCCAGCTACAGAAAGCACCAATGTTAATATATGTACATTTGTGATGGATTTGGTTCTGGCAGACTTAAAAGAAATCTTGAATGTAACACTGTCTGTATGATAGGATGATGAATACCAAAATGCACAAACCAACAAGCATTTCTCAGAAGGAGAATAAGCAAACTCAATCTTAGGTTAACCTTATTTTTCTTTTCCTGAAAGCTATACTCATATGAAGACTAACTGGATTCAATTTCTTATCATAAGATAGAATAAAATCAGACTGAAGAGTCCACACATTCCTTTTCACACACTCCCATCTCCTTTGTAGGCCACTTGTATCTTTATCCAGTCCTTGTACCACAAGAATAGTCATATAAGGAGCTCGTACGTGTTTAGGTTTTCTAAATTATTGACTAGTAATACCTCCAGCTTCTGCTCTCGTTTTTTCACTTTGTTATAACAGTAATTTCAAAATGATGATAGAAAAAGAATATCTGGAAAATGAGAGATAACTAAGAAGTAAAGCCCACAAGCAGCTCTTTCCATAATGATCTGCACTAAATTACTCAACAAGGAGTGATTTTTCTCACCATGTATCTCACGCCCTCTATTTCTCTGTGAACTGCAACCACATGCTCTAGTTCTGTGTTTCCCACTAAGAATGGAATTCTTGGTGGCCTATAGTGTGTGCTGTGGCATCTGTGGCTTTGGAGAACACAGGTTGTGGAAGCGGAGGAGACAGGAGAAGGAAAGCCTGGAGAGAGGTTCACAAATGCTAATGATGAGCCTGGATGTTACTGACCTTAATGACTCCCCCATCTTGGATCCATACCTGCTGTCTTCTGAAGCAAAGGGCTGTTCTACATCTACCGTCAGGGAGGCCATGGCAGAAACGGTCTCCGTCTCCTCTTGCAACTGTGCCCCAGCCAAAGCACAGCCCCTTGGCACAGCCACCATCCTAACTGACTTCCAGTACTTGCCTAGAAAAAAAATGCATCATATTTTAATAGGAATTTTAGAGCAGTATTAATCAGACTACTTATATAGGTCCAACTCAGAGCAGTTGTTGAGTTAAAATTCTCTATGCTATACATAGCTGTAATTTGGTTTCTTAAATATTATGATTAAGTCTATTTCTCAGTCTAAGACTGCCAAGTTGTGAAGTGCTCATAGTCCCCAGCCTGAGTCTCTCCCTTGCTTAGAGGGTAATAAAGTGAGGAATAATCCATGGTCCAATGAACTCACTATCAGACTGGCAGTTGTCTCTACAATCAAGTAAGCAAACCCTGGGCATTGTGCCCCCTGGGAAATCCTTAAGAGACTGGGAGGTAGAAGTCTTATGGAGAAACTGAATGAAATAGTAATGTTAAAAATTGCTATTGAGCCATTACCTTTTTATAAAAAAATGAGGTTAGAATATTAAAGAAAAAGAAAAGCCCCAAAATGCCAGCATGAATTGAATGGCAACTTTGCCAGAACAATCAGGTTTGTTAGTCCTGGATGTTCTTTCTTTCTTAACCCCAGGGTGTGTACTAGAACAATAATTGATTTAAAACTTTAATATATGCACTGGTTGATGTTGGCACCCTTCCTCATGTCATACGGAAGTTTCATTTTTTGAGGAGGGGAAGGGGAATGAGGAAAAGAGGAGGTCATTGCATGAAAACATGCCAGTGGGATAAATATGAAAAAGCAGAGTCAATGGCCTTCTTGCAGCCCCTAAGCTATTCTGCGTGTTAGTGTGTGTGTGTGTGTGTGTGTGTGTGTGTGTGTGTGTGTGTGTGTGTGAAGTATTGAGTCATCTCAAATCAAAGCAGGAGAATATTCCTAGGTGCTGACTTACCAGGTTAGAACTATCTCTGCAGCCTGACGAATTAGGAAAGAATTTGGCATGCAGAGTTTGCTTACTTCAAAAAAAACAAAAAACAAAAAACAAAAAAAAAGTTCAACTAGAATAGAAAAGACAAATGGATGGGGCACCTGACTAGCTCAGTCGGTTGAGTGTTCAACTCCTGATTTCGTCTCAGGTCATGATCCTAGGGTCATGGGATCACGCCCTATATCAGGCTCTGTGCTGAGTGTGGAGCCTGCTTAAGATTCTCTCTCTCTCCCTCTGCCCATTTCCCCTGTTCATGCTCTCTCTAAAATAAAATTTAAAAAATAAACTAAAAATAAAAAAAAAAAAGAAAAGGCAAATGGATGAATGCTGGATTGGGAACGAAGATAACTGGGTCCTGGACCACTTCATTTCTGCTTCTCACAACAGGGGAAAGATCTCAAATCCCTTCCAGTTCTAACATTTTTTAATCTGCCTCTCCCTATCTTACTGCTTCACAAAGGAATGGATATCATGTTAGGGGAGAAGACCCAATCTCCCAATCACTTCTCATTTAGTTGTCTACTACAATGTTACTTGTTGTGATCACTTATTCTGACCAAAGTATGAGAATCATAAAGCTTTCAACTAGGACCAAATGATAGCAATTCTAACTGTGAATGAACCCACAAACTAACATTTTCTTTGAAAGCTAAGACTGTGCTAGATGTTGAGGACATAAAGATTCTTCCCTCACACCAAGAAATTTGTGGTCTAAATGACAATTCTGTGTGGAAATTGCCCATGTGATCCTGAGAGGAACTAAGTGGAATATATACTTATGATGATGGGAAAATGAGAGAAGAGTTGCCAGAAAAAACAACACTTGACTGAGTATTTGAAAGACCATCAGAAGTTAGTCAACGTTAAATAGAGGGAGGCAAGTAACCCTGGAAGAGGAAATAGTACACACAGATGTGCAGAGACTGGAATCTCATGTCTCTGTGTTGTTGTTATTGTTGTTGTTGCTGTTGTTGGCGGTGGTGGTGGTGGTGGCGGTGGCAGTGGTGGAGGGGGTTACAAAGTCCATTGCTAGGCACAACTGGAGCATTTGGAAAAGTCTTGAGTGTGACGAAGGAGACTGTTGTTGTAGACATAGGTTAATTAACACACTGTCTTGAATAACATGTGAATGATGTTGGACTTCAACCTGTAGGTGAAAAGGGGCCATTTTAAGCAGAAGAGGCAGGGAATCAGGTTTAAGTTTTTAAAAGATCCCTCTGGACAGATCTTGGATGATGAATTGGAAGGTGATGAGAGTGGTGGCAGGAAAACCAATTTCACATCTTGGCAAAAATCCAGGTGGGAAATGATGATGTCTAAAACTAAAAGGAAGTGACAGAAAGAAATGAGGGAATGGAGTAAAGAGAGGTTTAGGAGGTAGGTAATGAAATGTATCTTGGCTTATTATTTAGGGCACCCCTACCTCTCTCAACTTTGAAAGATGACTCTGATTTGACAATTCCATTCCAAGACCCTAAGTTTTCTAGTTTACAATGTCGTTATAATCTTATTCAAGTTGGAAATACCATATTCCATCTCTAAGTGCATTCAGTTGTAATGAGTTTCACAAAATATTATTTTTGATTTTTTTTATCAAAAATTTTTAAATTTTTTTTAAGAGAGAGAGAGAGAGTTCAAGGGAAGAAGGGGCAGAGAGAAAAAGGGAGACAAAGAATCCGAAGCAGGCTCTAGGCTCTGAGCTGTTGGCACAGAGCCCGACACGGTGCTCAAACTCATGAACTGTAAGATCATGACCTGAGGGGAAGTCGAACTCTTAACCAACTGAGCCACCCAGGCACCCCAAAACAAAATATTACTACTAAACATTATTTTAGCTCAGGATATTCAGAAAATTGGTGATGCTGGATGACATCCTTTCCTTTTTCTCTAGAGTAACTAATATGGGGCCTCTGACAAACAAACAACAGGTAGCAGGTGGTTTATGGGTTAAATTATGTTTTATACACTATATGAAAGAGAAACTAGCATTAATTAACTCCTAATATGTGCCAAGGAGTATGTTAGATGTTTTCACATTCATAATTTATAATTTCATTTAATCCTCATAACAATTATGATGCAATATTAGGTAATTGTTCTAATTTTTTTGTAACATTTATTTATTTTTGAGAGACAGAGAGAGACAGAGCATGAGCAGGGGAGGGGCAGGGAGAGAAGGAGACATAGAATCCAAAGCAGGCTCCAGGCTCTGACATGGGGCTTGAACCCACAACCTGTGGGATCATGGCCTGAGCCAACGTATGACGCTTAACCGACTGAGCCACCCAGGTGCCCCTGTTGGGTAACCTTTCTAAAGTCACATGGTTAGGAAGAAGAAAAGCTGAAATCCTCATCCAGGATTGACTCCAAAATATCTCTTGCTCTGTACTCTATTGTCCTCCTTTATTCAGTCCTCCTCTACCCTCTTTCCACTATACATAAGAATATAAAAATGGACTCAATCTATAAAAATACCAACTTAAAAGAATTATTTATATTATATAAGAATTATATACATTCTTTGCTTTACCAAAGAAATCATATTTGGTAATAACAGGTTACCCATGTTCCTCAGATATGTTACTCACTTGATGCACCTTTTATTGACTTTATGGTGTGAGTTTTTACACCAAGTGAGACAACCATGTAAGACTTGTCCTTTTTACTCTTCATTTCTCATAACCTTATACTATTGCAAACACCTGTTTACCAGCTAAGACATTGATGAAGCTATCATAAAACTGGAGATAAGGGCTCATTGAAGAGCATGAGTAAGAAGTCCATTGAAGAAGGGGCCCTGAACTGAAAGTCAAGATTTATAGGTTGGAGAATACACACCAGTCCCAGAGAAGTCATTTGGATCACTCTGGAGCACAGTTTCCACAGTTATAACATGATAGTGGTAGAGTTGATAATGAAAGGGGTCTCCTTGCTGTAATTCTCAATGATAGTGATTTTTCTGATCTCATGTTATGTATTACACTTGGATGTTAGAATAAATTTGTTATGGAAGAAAATCTTCTCTGTGAGTCTCTAAACGCTTGAGGAGGTCAGTAAACACTTTTAGAAAATATGGCACATCTAGAATAAAGGGCTTTAATTTGGAAGCACTGTACATTTTCCCTTAAGAAGAGAATTCTTGGCCATAGACAAAACAAACATCTTTACTCCCCAAACACAATCAGGATGGAAGGTGTGAATCGTTAATCATAATTTTTCAGTAGAATGACTGACAATGATTCTTCAACATTTAGCCTTTAGGTATGTGAGTAGTAAGAAAGATTTTAAATAGCTAAGACCTTTTGGAATAAAATGTAATGTGTATAAAATATCCTGCTAAGTTAAGATTAAACGTTGGAAGTTTGGTTTTTATCCAAATGTATGAGGTTTCTGACTCAGAAATAACCCAAAACTTTGAATTCAATATGGCCTCTGGAAAGCCTATAAAAACAAAGGAAATATTCTATATTAATAATGCATTCATAGACTACTATCTCTATTTGTGAAGGAGAATAATTAAAATGAAAGTGGGTATAGCACAGACTGTGCCATATGCAGCCAATTCAAACTACAAATTTATGGGTTATGTTTTCACATGATGAGTAGGTTTTTTTTTCTTTCACAAACATATGTGCCAGGATACCGTATCTGTTGGCACGAGAATAATACCCCTATTAGCACACAAGAGAAATGAACCAAGGTTTACTGCTAGAGTTTTCAGGAGCTGTTATTTATAAAGTAAAATATTCGTAACTAGCCACCAGTGGATTAGTCTCCTAAAGCAATAAAACTGTCAAAAGAGAGGAGTTTTACATTAAAACTGGACATGCACACTCCCTCTTTGGTTATATCCTCTATCCTTATTCATTTTGCCCACTATGTAAATCTCCCCACTTTCAACACCTTTCCTTTCCTTTTATTTCTTTCCTTTTCTTTCCTTCCCTCCTCTCCCCCAACCCTCCTCCTCCTCCTCCTTCTTTTTGACTATTTAACCTTCATTATTCTACATTTCTGCTTTTTCTGGTAAAGGCAAAGAATGAATCTAAAATAAAGGTAAGAACCAGGTAATAGATGTAGACAGTCAAGAGTTAGAGGGAGGCCATAGATGGGGTGTCATGGGGTCAGGTAGGAACCATGAGAGGACATTCTGCAGGTACTATGTAATCAGACTTCAGCAACAACAACATTGTTCTTGGTAATAAGCGTTTTGAAAAAACAGGTATTTGCTGTGTTAAAAGCAACACATTAGCCAAAAGTTTTCCCAACCAAAGCCTTTGACACTTTGAATACCTCCTGACCCCTGAAACCTCACCCTTCCCTCATCCTTCTGGGGTTTTAGAGTCATTTCTCAAGCTTGCGCTTAAATAATGTTGTCTTTTGTCATTACACACCATGTTCTCACAGGACAAGAAGCTGGTAGTAAACCATTTCCAATCCCCATCAACTTCAGAGATTATTAACACCCGGGACTTAAAGGGGCCCCACAGAGATTTTCCAGAGCTCAGAGCTTCTTAATAGAGTTTAAGATAGATGTTTTAATCAAAATGGAGACATTTATTGGGATCCAAAGTATTGTATATATATGTAAAAATAAAGATGTATTGAAAGTTGGTGTATCAGTAGAGCGACCAGGTAATTTTTCATCCAAGTTGGGGCAATTTTAAGGTTAAAATGGGGCTAAAAATAAAAATCATGTCATTGAAATATTCATTTACTGGTCAGCAAACTGTTTTTATCAGTGGACTTATAAAATATAAAATAGTCCTATTCAAAAGTTATTTTCATAACTAAAATTCATTCTAAAAAAACAAAAATATTATAATTCATATATGCCAAAGCATAGTAACTACTTTATACTGATTATGTAAACATTAGAAAATAACATAAGCAGAATTATGATTGCTGCTAAATATTCACATAGGTTAATCAATTTTGTGGCCATATCTCTCAATAATAGAATATCATTGGTATTTTTATGAAGATTGCATTTTTTTCAATGTGGTCCAAATATTTTATACTTTTTCATAAAACTGCCTGAAATCTTCTTCAAAGTGGAATTTTACAGTTAATAAATTTGAAACTGTGGCATCTTTAAATATTCTTCTCAAGAGACTGTAATATTTTTGGTTGACCCCATCTTCACAAGTGTGGTGCTATGGTAGTAAATTCTGCTATATGTGGGATATCTTTCACTTCCAATTTTTAAAATATTGATATCAGTGACTACTTCATACCAAATACTTTCACAACTAGTGTTTTTCCCTTCTTTCACAGGTACCTTTATTTGGCAAACATTTTATGTAAACTGAACTTATCAAGAAAGCTTTCTCCATTTATGATTCTATAAAATTTTATTTACTAAATTTAGATGCTGCAAAATCATATGACTTCTCAATTTCATTCTATTTCAGAATACACAACTAAGAATAGGAATTTTATCAATGATTCTGTCAACAAATAGACATCTTTGAAAGCCCAATTACGGATTTTCAAAATTAAATCTTGTGCATGGTTTGCCTGTTGATACTAAATTTGTTACTTTATTCCCTTATTTTTGTAGGGGTCAATTCAAATGTTTTTTCTCTTGAAAACACTGTTTCTGTAACTGAAATTCTTTAAAAGTTTCAAAAGCTGGTATTTTTCCTTCATTTCATAACTATCTTTTTTTTATCAGCCTCATTGAGTATAGTTCATATTCAATAAAATTTACCAGTTCTAAGGGCAGATTATAATGCATGTTGACAAATGTGTGCAGTCACACATATATTCGAAATATAGAATATTTTCTTCATCCCTAAAACCTTATTTTTGCCTTTTGGCATGAATTTCTTACCCTCCTTCTTGGCCCCTAATAATAACTGAAATTCTGCCACTGTATTTTGCCTTTTCTATAATTTCATATAAATGAAACCATATACTATGTAGTCTTTAATCCCAGGCTTCTGTCATTTAACCTATCTATTCTGAGATTGAAAGATTCTTATCTTCATCTTATCATCGTTTTGTTTCTTTTTATGCAATATGATTTTTCTTTTCTCCGGCTTCTTTTAAGATTTCATGATAATGTTCCTCAGTGTGATTTTATTCATGTTTATTCTGCTTGAGATTGAGCTTCTAGGATCTGTGGATTTGTGGTTTTCATCAAATTATAAAACCTTTTCCCACTATTTCTTTAAATACTTCCCAAACTTCTTCCTTTTCTGGAACTCTAATTATAGATATGTTAGCTGATTGATGCTGTCCAATATATTACTGATATACTATTTTTCAGCATTTTTCTTTTTTCCCCTTTTTTGAAGTTTATTTATTTGAGAGACAAAGAGAGAAAGAGTGGGGGAGAGGCAGAGAGAGAGAGGGAGAGAAAGAATCCCAAGCAGGCTCCACACTGTCACTGTGGAGCCCGATGTGGGGCTCAAACTCACGAACTGTAAGATCATGACCTGGGCTGAAATGAAGAGTTGGATGCCCAACTGACTGAGCCACCCAGGTGCACCTCAGTACTTTTCTATTCTTCACTTTGAATAGTTCCTATTACTTCTTCAACTTCATTGTTTTTGTTTGTTTTGTTTTGTTTTTGTCTTTTGCAATGTATCATCTGCCATTAATTCTTCTAGGGTACATATTTTTTTTAATTTCAAATGCTTTTTTTAATAATTTTTCATCTCTAAAACTTCCATTTGCACATTTTCCAGGTTTTTAATTTCTCTGAACATCATGCTTACAACTTTCCTCTTCATATTAGGAGTAACTAATATTTTTATCTGCTAATTCTATCATGCCTTGAATTTCTGAATAAGTTTCTTTTTTTTAAATTTAAATTTTAGTTAGGTAACATAAAATGCACTATTGGTTTCAGGAGTTGAATTCAGTGATTTTCATCACTTATATACAACACTCAGTGCTCATCACAGTAAGTGCCCTCCTCCATCACCCATCTAGCCCATCTCCCACCCACTTCCCTCCATCAACCCTCAGTTTGTTCTCTATCATTAAGAATCTCTTGCAGTTTGTTTCCCTCTTTTCTCTTTTCCCTTCCTATATGTTCATCTGTTTTATTCTTAAATTCCATAGATGAGTGAAATTATATGATACTTGTCTCTGATTGACTTATTTTGTTTAGCATAATACATTCTAGCTCCATCCACGTCATTGGAAATGGCAAGATTTCATTTTTTTGATGGCTAATTATTCCATTATATGTACGTATATAACATATATGCCACATATTCTTTATCCATTCATCAATCAGTGGACATTTGGCATCTCCCCATAGTCTGGCTATTGTTGATAATGCTGATATAAACATGGGTGCATGTACCCATTTGAGTCTGTATTTTTGTTTCCTTTGGGTAAATACTTAATAGTGCACTTCCTGGATCACAGGGTAATTCTATTTTTACTTTTTTGAGGAACCTCCATATTATTCTTCAGAGTGGCTGTACCAGTTTGCATTCCCACCGATAGTGCAAGAGGCTTTCCCTTTCTCCCCATCCTTTCCAACATGTGTTGTTTCTTGTGTTTTTAATTTTAGCCACTCTGACAGGTGTGTGATGGTAGGTATCTCATCGTGGTTTTGATTTGCATTTCCCTGGTGATGAGTGACGTTGAGCATCTTTTTATGTGTCTGTTAGCCATCTAGATGTCTTCTTGGAAAAGTGTCTATTCATATATTTGCCCATTTCTTCAACAGATTATTTTTTGGGGGCTATTAAGTTTGATAAGTTGTTTATAGATTTTGGATACTAACCCTTTATCCAAAATGTTATTTGCAAATATCTTCTTCCATTGTGTAGACTGTCTTTTAGTTTTGTGGATTGTTCCCTGAACTGTGCAGATGATTTTTATCTCGATGAAGTCCCAGTAGTTCATGTTTGCTTTTGTTTCCCTTGCCTTTGGTGACATGTCTAGTAAGAAGCTGCTCCAGCTGAGGTCAGAGAGGTTGCTGCCTGTGTTCTCTTATAGTATTTTAATAGTTTCTTGTCTCAAATTTAGGTCTTTCATCAATTTCAAATTTATTTTTGTGAATGGTGTAATAAAGTAGTACAAGTTTCATTCTTCTGCATGTTGCCATCCAGTTTTCCCAACACCATTTGCTGAAGTGACTGTCTTTTTCCCATTGGATACTCTTTCCTGATTTGTCAAAGATTAGTTGACCATATAGCTGTGGGTCCATTTCTGGGTTTTCTGTTCTGTTCCATTGATCTATGTGCCTGTTTTTGTGCCGGTACCATGCTGTCTTTATCACTACAGCTTTGTAATATAGTTTAAAATTCAGAATCATGATGCATCCACTTTTGTTTTCCTTTTCCAACATTGCTTTGGCTATTCAGGGTCTTTTCTGGTTCCATACAAATTTTAGGATTGTTTATTCTAGCTCTGGGAAAAATGCTTCTGGCATTTTGATAGGGATTACATTAAATGTGTAGATTTCTTTGGATAGCATAGATATATTAACAATGTTTTTCTTCCAATTCATGAGCATGAAATGCTTTTCCATTTCTTTGTGTCCTTTTCAATCACTTTCATAAGTGTTCCATAGTTTTCAGAGTATAAATCTTTTACGTCTTTAGTTGGGTTTTTGGTGCAATTGCAAATGGGATTGATTCTGTGATTTCTTAGAGTTTTTATCAAGAAGGGATGCTGTATTTTGTCAAATGCTTTTTCTGAATCGATTCACAGGATCATATGGTTCTTATCCTTTCTTTTATTAATGTGGTATATCATGTTGATTGATTTGAGAATATTGAACCAGTCCTGCAGCCTAGGAATAAATCCCACTTGATCACGGTGAATAATTATTTTAATGTACTGTTGAATTCGCTTTGCTAGTATTTTACTGAGAATTTTCCTATCCATGTTCATCAGGGATACTGGTTTGTAATCCTCCTTTTTAGTGGGGTCTTTGTCTGGCTTTGGAATCAAGATACTGCTGGCTTCACAGAATGAGTTTGAAAGTTTTTCTTCCATTTCCATATTTTGGAAAAGCTAGAGAAGGATAGGTATTAATTCTTCTTTATTTTTTTATGTTTGTCCGTTTATTTAGAGAGAGTGGGCCAACAAGTCAGGGAGGGCAGAGAGAGGGGAAGAGAAAATTCCCAAGCAGGCTCTGTGCTTTCAGTGCAGAGCCTGATGCAGGGCTCGAACCTTGAGATCACAACCTGAGCCAAAATCAAGTCAGACACTTAAGCAACTGAGCCACGCAGACACCCCAATTAATTCTTCTTTAAATGTCTGGTACACTTCCCCTGGGAAGCCATCTGGCCCAGGACCCTTGCTTGTTGGGAGATTTTTCATTACTGATTCAATTTCTTGCTGGGTATGGGTCTGTATTCTATTTCTTCTTATTTCAGTTTTGGTAGTTTCTGAGTTTCTACGAATTTGTCCATTTCTTCCAGATTGTCCAGTTTGTTGGCATATAATTTTTCGTATTCTCTTATAATTGTTTGTATTTCTGTGGTGTTGGTTGTGACCTCTCTTTCATTCATTTATCTATTTGGGTCCTCTCTCTTTTCTTTTTGATAAGTCTGGCTAGGGGGTTATCAATTTTGTTAATTCCTTCAAAGGACCAGCTCTTAGTTTCATTGATATATGTTTCTGTTTTTGTTTGGTTTCTTTATCATTTATTTTTGTTCTAATCTTTATTATATCCCTTCTTCTACTGGCTTTACGCTTTGTTTGCTGTTCCTTTTCTAGTTCCCTTAGATGTAAGGTTAGGTTTTATATTTGGAACCTTTCTTGCTTCTTGAGATAGGCCTGAATTGCAATATACATCCCTCTTAGGACTGCCTTTGCTGCATCCAAAGGTTTTGGACTGTTCTGTTCTCATTTTCATTTTCTTCCATGTATTTTTAAAATTTCTTCTTTAATTTTCTGGTTAACCTGTTATTCTTTAATAGGATGTTCTTTAACCTCCATGTATTTGAGGGCTTTCCAAATTTTTTCTTGTGGTTGACATCAAGTTTCATAGCATCATGATCTGAAAATATACATGGTTTGATCACAATCTTTTGGTACTTGTTGAGGACTGATTTCTGACCCCGTATATGATGTATAGAAGACACAGAAGGAGGAGGAGGAGGAGGGAGAGGAGGGAGGAGGAGGGAAGAGGGAGAAGGGAAGATGAGGAGGGAGAAGGGAGAAGGAGGAGGAAGGGAAAAAAGTAAGCTTGGTTCTATTTCTACCAGAACTGTAGGTGATGCTTTGAAGCACTCTATGATTAGTACAGTTGGTGCATGTGGGGTGCTGCCTATGCTGGTCTTCTGGAGGAGAGGCCCACTGAGCTGGCTCAGAGTCAGACCTGTCCCATTACCAATGCAGTTTCCAGGTACAGGGGGGTGGGGTTAAGTGGGTCCAGCTTCTACTGGGGGCTGCTGTGTTGCTCTCTGAAGTCCCACTGTGTTGGTGGTGAAAGGTAAAATGGCGTCACCTGACTCTCTTGTCTCTGGACAAAGGATCTCACACACTCCCTATTCATTCAGGACGCCCTCAAAGAATAGCGAGGGCAGTCAGCGTACCCTGCACCAGAGCTCTCCTGCAATTTATCTTTGCTCTGTGGCTGGGAATCAAAACTTGAAATCTCGAGGGACCCGGCACTGCACATATCCATGCCCCTCCCCTAGCGTACAGCCTCTCTGAGCTGTGCCTGATATGCTTTGTCCCAAAAACCTCTCCACTCTGCGCTGTGTCTGATATCCTTTGCCCCAGATAAAAACAGTGCATGTGCACTCTGCATGAAATGTACAGTGTAGCACTTTGGAAAGCAACAACCAAGTCATCTGCCCTCTGCACACACCTCTGTCCCTTGCTGATGAAAGGCCTTTTGCTGGTGCCTGCAGGGTCTTTTGTCCTGGGAGAGGCAATTTACCCTCTTCCAAATGTACTCCAGGAAGGGGAATGTTCTTTCCACTGAGACCCAGGAGATCCCTACACTATGCTATGCACTCTGGGACCAGTGCCCTGCTTCTCCCCAGGAGTGAACTCCACAGCTCTGCTGCGGAGAAACTCACACACTTCCAAAACTTCAGAGTTTGAGCTCCACAAGTTGTTTGCAGAAAAAACTGCAACACTCAGTACCCCTCGGTCCCCAGTCTGTGGTCCAGAGAGGTTTTCATCTTGTGCAAACATGATACCACACTCTCTTAACCCCTCTCTGTCTCCCTTTTCTCTCCCTATGGAAAGGGTTCCCTTCCCTTCTGAGGCACCGCTGTTTTTCTCTCCCTCAATTCACTTCCATGCACCTCATACCTACCATGCTGACTCCTGACAACCTTGGAAATTGTTCTGCCAGTCCTCAGGTCAATTTCCTGGGTGTTCCAAATGATCTGACCTCAATATAGCAGTGTTTGAGGGATGAGGAAAGTCCAGGGTCCCCATACTTGTCCACCATGTTAACTCCTCCCCTCTGAATTTCTGAATCAGTGATTTGTCTTGTAGTTCTAGGTCATATTTTCCCATTTCATAGCATGTCTGGTAATTTTCATTTGGATGCTTGGCATTATTAATTTGAACATTTCTGGTTATTGAATTTTGATGTGTTCTTTGACATGTTCGACTTTACTTGGGCACACAATTAAATCATGCAATCAGTATGATCCTTTTGAGGCTTGCTCATACTCTTTGTCAAATTGGCTCCCAAGCAGGTTTTAGTACAAGGCTAATTTAGTCCAAAACTAAGAGAAAACCATTTTGATTTCTCTACATGTTGCCTTATGTATTACAAGGTCTCTCCACTCTGGCTGAGAGGAATGCAAATTATTCTCAGTCCTGTGTGAACTGTTTGAATTGTTTAACCTACTGGTTTCCGATGGTTAGTTCTCCAGCCTTGTGGAATTTCACCTCATGCATGTAAAATAAGTAAGATAAAGGTTTAAAGACACTCCTGTCCAGATACACAGAACTTCTTCTCTGTGCAGCAACTTCACCTCAAATATCCTGACTCACAAATTTGAGTCACTTCAATCTCCCCAAACACTGATTACTTTATCTTCAACTCAGAAAAGTAATTGGATTCTATTTGTATTCTCCCTCCCTATGCTGAAGCCTCGAGATTTCCCTCTATCAGTAACCTCAGGCAACTGTAGGACTCATATTTCTCTTTCCTTGTTTGTTTCCTGCTGGGATTATAGGCCTTCAGTATCTGGTGCTCAGTGCCCAAAACAGTGTTCCATATATGTTTTTCTAGTTTTATTTCTAATCAAAGGACAATTCCTAGAGTAGTTACTTCTTCATACGTAGGGGCAGAGGTCCATTTATCGAATATTTTGCTTAATGAATTATGAATAGAAAAAATATAATGAAAATTCAGAAACTATTTACAAAATAGTTCAATATTAGAATAATCATCTCAAACATTTCTAAAGTATGGTTGATAATGGGCAACTAAGAGAGGAAATTTGAACTGCCATGCTGAAGTTTTTTTTTTTCCTTTGTCATCAATATCAGCTTTATTTCAAAAACTTGGTATTTCATTTAGCAGTAATTCATTTACCTGTGTTTCATCCTGGATTTATATAAAGGTATTTTAAATTTTGAGAAAATACCTTACATTTTTATTGGTAGAATACTTAGCCTGCTTGCTTTTTTATTTATTTTTATTTTTTTAATGTTTATTCATTTTTGCGAGATGGAGAGAGACAGAGCATGAGTGGGGGAGAGGCAGAGAGAGAGAGGGAGACACAGAATCTGAAGCAGGCTCCAGGCTCTGAGCTGTCAGCACACAGCCCGATGTGGGACTTGAACCCATAGACTGTGAGGTCATAACCTGAGCTGAAGTCGGACGCTTAACCGATTGGGCCACCTAGGCACCCACCTGCTTGGTTTTCAAAAGAAATTTTTAAATAAAATTTTATTAAATTATTGTTTAATTTTATTGTTATTTATAAAAATTTAGGGAATTTATATTGTTTATAATTAGTGACAAACACATTCCTGTTAAGATTAAGCTATGCTCCCCCCAAATCTAAATTTGCATATTAATATAAAACCAAGTTATTTTATTGTCAGTGTTAGATTTTCACTGTAATTTATAATGGCATTCATAATAATACCCAATCTTTCATTTTTGGCAGATTTATTTCTAAAAGCTCTACTTTGATTCCATAAATTGAATGAAAAATATCAAACCATTATTAGAACTAACTGATTTTTCTGTTTGAAGGATCTAAGGACACTGTATCATTGAACCAAGAGATTCTTTCAGTGGAGTCAACATGTAACAACCATTACCTCACTTTGGAGCTTGAAAAGAACACTTGAAATTCAAAATTTATTTTTAAAATGTAGATGCATGGTCATTTTATCTAAATAAAAAGTCATGCTTCACAAGTGATACTTAAATGTACCTTCTGCAACTGCACTTGTTAAACTGCCATCATCTTTGGCTTTAGTTTTTATTTTTGTTTTGTTTTTCTTCTAATAATACTAAATTTTAAAGTAGATACTGCTACTCATTCAGCAGTATTATTGTCTTCAGTATTCATGTCATTTATGATATCATTATGTCCCCGTGATGAACGATGAACATTGACAAACATTTTGTGGAAGATACATGTTCTTTATCAACTTTCCTAGGAAACAGCAATTGAGCACTACATTTTTTAACAGGTATGTTTGCTTCTGATCACATTTCAGCCAACAGTATTAATAGCAAAATCAAAATATGCAAGTAACCACAAAATAAATAATTGTGGAACTGCAATGTAAAATAAAAACATTCAGAATGTAAATGCTGTATGCAGGACTACTCCCACTCTATTTCTTGAATATATTTTATCCATCCCTAACATTTTATTCCCCACATTTTCCCTAACCCCACTTTCTGGCAGCTTGGTACCTTTACGCATGTCACAAGTTGTGGCTACAGCACACCTGCCTGGCATACCAGGTGGCAGCAATGTTAAATATTTCTCTTTCCACCTTCCAGCCCAGAATTTTAGGTGTCCTTCACAACTGGTGTCTGTTATTTCAACATCCCATCCAGATACACTTGTTTCAGATTTTTCATTTTTCAGAAACCAAGTTGGTCCCACACCCTGCTTTTGTAAATTAGGTTGTAGTTAAATACAACTGTGTTCATCACACACTGGCTATGGATGCTTCCTTGCTACAATGGAAGAATTAAGCAGTTGCAACACAAAGCCTTACATATTTAGTATCCTACATTGTACAGAAAAACTTTGTTGACATCTGGTTTAAAGCAAGGAGGTATACAGACTAAGACTTATTTTGTAAAAAATTATTCTGGCAGAACTTTAGACAAAAAAGTGGAAAAAGCAGGGGTGGATGTGGGCAGATCATTTTGTATGATATAGAAATGGTCTAGGAGAAAGAAGATGGAAGCCTGATTTAGGAGAGTGGCCATGGGAACAAAACTAAGAGGATAGATGAATGAAATGTTGAAGGGATAGAACAAAAAGGATGGGATTATGGTTAGGATGTAGATAGCAATGGAAACAACACAAAAACTAATTCCTAGATTCCTATAAAAACTAGATTCCTAGAAAAACTGGAAGTATAAGGGTGCCATCTACTTGGATCAAGTAACCTGGAAGAGGCTAAGGTTTAGAGAAAGAATAATGACAATAGCTTTGGACATGTTGACTAAATGTACTTTGGTGATATCAAGGGAAAGATGCTGAACTAGAGCTTTAATAAACATAGGGAACTCAGATCTGAGGTCTGAGCTGAAGATATAAATTTTTGGAGTTATTCCTATAGAGAGGACTATGAAGCTATGGTCTGGGAGAAACACAACAATAAGTAAAATGAAAAGAAACAGTTTTTGAATGCCTATTATTTGCCTGATAATGTATATGTAATTTCATATAATTTTAAAATTACCTTGTGAGATAGAATTTTTTACTTTCTTTATTTTACAGATGAGCAGACTGAAGTAAAGAGGGTTGAAATAACTTATCCATATTGTACGATTAGAAGAAGAATGTATAGTGTGAAAAGGATTTAGGTAGGGAATGATGAGCTCACTAGGCAGAGATTCTGCATTTAATGTTGCAGTTAGGGGTATTCAGAAGGGCTCGAACAGCTCATTTGTTTGGTTGGCTAAAACATGGACAAAAATGTGGTTCTCGGTGAGTGATTTAGAAATGTAAGAACTCCCTTGGTTTAATGGGATTTGAAGACATAGGAATATTAGACTGTTAGAGTGTATTTGTCCTTTGTGACCTATTCATCCACACTGGAAGGATCCAGAAGACATGCCTTTTACCATGACTATGAGATAAATTTGCAAGGCGAGTACTAGAATTCCTGAAAAGACTTGTGATTGCTTATTTCTGCAGACCATAATCTACAGTGGGAATTGTGGTCATTGAATTGGGAAACCTAAATATGGTGGGAGCAACTGGATCCGAGTGGCAGGGGGCAAGTGGCAGCATTCAATTACCAAAGGCAAGGTAGGTGTGATTACCATAAAGGACAGCAGAGTAGAAGTAACTGGTTAATACAATAGTGGAATGGCCTATAAAAGGTTCAGTTTCAATGCAAGCCAGCTGGTAATATTTTTAGGACTGGGGCAAGTTTCTCTAGGAAGATGTATATACTCTCTACCAGAATCCAATATATGGTGGTATTTCTCCCATATCCAGTACTCATGTGTCCAGGAATCAAGGGGTGAAAATGGAAGTTTCACTAGTCAATATTATACCATTGGCAAAATTTTTACTTCTTGTTCCTGTGACTTTACGCTCTGCTAGCCCAAGCTTCCACCAGGGGACATAACAATGATTCCATTGAGCTGGAAGTTAAAACTTTGGCCTTCTTATGCCTTTGAATCAACAGGCAAAGACAGGAATTACTGTGCTGGCTGGGATGATTAACCCTGATTATCAAGGAAAAATTGGACTGCTACTCCACAATGGAGTAAGGAAGAGAATGTGTGGAATACAGATCTCTTAGGGCATACCTTGGTACCACTATGCTCTGTGATTAAGGTCAGTGGAAAACTACAAAAACCCAATCCATGCAGGACTACTAATTCCAGAATGAAGGTTTGATTCATTCCACCAGTTAACCATAACCAGTTGAGTTGCTTCCTGAAGGCATAGGGAATACAGAATGAGTAATGGAAGAAGGTAGTTATAAATACTAACTATGGCCATAAGACTAGTTCCATAACAAGGATTGTAACTGTCAAGAGTATTTCCTCCTTATTTTATTATGAATATATCTGTATGCAAATATCTCTGTTTTCCTCTGTCCTCTCCTCCTTTATCATGTAACATAAGATGCAATGACTTTATATCATAATATTTATTATTAATAACAATAAACATTGCATAACAATATTTAACTATTGTTAATTTTACATTTATAGAATTTAAGTTATGAGACAATGAGAAGACCAAACATTACTCAAAACTCTAGCTACTGTCCTGGTGAAGTGCTTGGTGTGTTTTCAGTTGTACTTAGGAAAGTTGTATCATGTTAGGCAGAACTATGAACTTGTTATTGTCTACAATTAGAGATTAAGTATGGTTTAAGGAGATGTGTATGGTGCCAAGTTGACAAGAGATGGACTTGTGATGGTTAATTTTTATTATCAACTTTACTGGGCCACGGAGTACTCAGATATTTGGTTAAACATTACTCTGAGTATGTCTGGGAGGGTGTTTCTGGATGAGGCTAACAGTTGAGTCAGTAGACTGAGTAGAGCAAATTGCCCTCCCCAGTGTGGGTGGGCTTCATTCAGCAGATTTATGGCCTGCATAAAATAAAAACTTAAATAAGGGAGAATTCTCTCTTTGACTCTCTTCAAGCTGGGACATCAATCTTCTTTTGTCTTTGGTCTCAGAACTTAAACCACCGGTTTTCCTAGTTCTTGGGTCTTTGAATTTGGATTGGAACTCTGCTATTTATTCTTCTGGGTTTCCAGCTTGCCAAGTGCAGATTTTGGAATTCTCAGCCTCAGTTACAACTGCATGATCTACTGCCTCATTATTTATATACAAATATATAACATATATATATATATACACATATACACTTATTATAGTTATTGTTATATAGATTATGTTTCTCTGAAGAACTCAGAGTAGTAGGTGAAAATCAAGGTGAACTTGGAACATCTTGTGATGCCAAAAACTAAGAAAATGCTCACAAAAAGATAGGACCATGTCCAAAGGACATAGGAGCCAGCCTGAAAAAGATCCAAAGCGAGAATAATTTGCAACAAAATTAATAATGGGAAGAGAAAGGACAGTTCCCCATTACGTCTAAGAGTAAGGGAAATAGAAAATCAGCATTGGAACACCCGAGTAATAATTTCAGCAGGCACGATCTACCAATGGCTGCTAAAATTAGTGGATAAGCTTGGGGAGAAACAGGATATGTGCATAATTGCAAACTATCTCTCCGACATATTTATTCATTCCATAGGGAAGCATTATAACATCACATTGGAGAGCTCCTTAATCAAGTGATCAAGTTTAACCTCACCAATAATAAGACATATTCACATTATGTACCATGGATCTGAACCACTAAGAAACTGCATCACTGCTGTGGTAATCTTGTCCAAAATGCACACCCTCAATCTATACATGAAAAACATCAGAAAATACAAAGCTGAAAGATATTCTTTAAACGAACTGACCAGCACTCTTTAAAAGTGCTAAGGTCATAAAAAGACTGGGGAACTGTCACAGATGGGAGAAGACTGAGACATGACAACTAAATGCAATATGTCAATCAAAGACTGAATCCTGGAACAGAACAAGGAAAAGAGTGAACAAACTGGTGGACTCCTTTGTCTATAGTTTAGTTAACAGAATTATATTACTGTTAATTTGTTACTTTCTGTAATTATTGCTATGGTTATGCAAGATGTTAACATTAGGGGAAGTTGAGTGAAGGTCATATGAGAACTCTGTATTATAATTGCAACTTTTCTCTAAATGTAAAATCATTTCAAAATAAAAAGTTTCAAAAAGTCACCTTTTTAAATCTGGCAGCAGAAAGGCCACTGTGACCACAGTGAGACTGCAACCACACTAGACTGGTTCTGACAGGGACTGGAACTAAGAAAACGGAGACGGCTAGATAGAAACATTTTTTTCAAGATTTGGTTCCTAAAGGGTTGAAGAGAGATAGGTAGTAAGCTAAAGGAGTGAGGTAGTTGGAGGTTGGTTTTTGTTTTTTTTTGTTTTGTTTTGTTTTGTTTTTTAAGATGAGGAGTATTTTAGGATGCTTAAATGCTGATGGCAATGAACAGTTCAAAGACAGCAGTTTAATAGCTATAATTTACTCTAAGGTTTGTTGCTGAGATTAAGGAGGGAGGTAAAGGTAAGATGGATAGAGGTTTGAGGAGAGAGAAGTTTGAAGAAGCGTAGTTTGAGAGAGAGAGAGTAAATTGACCTGAGTAATACAGTAGGATTATAATGGGCCCATTTGAATTTGGTGATCATAAATTTACAGGAGGCCAAAGTACTATGATTCAGGATAATCATGAGCAGACCTGTTAACTTAGGTACAGTATTGGAGAAAGTTCTTTGTAGAATATATCCAGGGTAGAGATTTTATTAGATAGATAAAGTAGAAGGCCAAGATTTTTAGGGCAGATTGAAAGGTAGAAGGGCAAAAGAATTTGGGCATTAACTGTTTTTAAGGTGGACACAGAAGTGAAGAAAGGAAAGGAAAATGAATTAAGAGAAATGATAAAACAAATGAAACGAAATGAAATAAAATAGTCTTAGGTGTGTGAGTCAACAACTCTATGGCATATGGGTCTGATGTATCCCTCACTATCAGAGATATACCTGCCAGTACTGGCTTAGGACTTTTTTTTCCCCCCAAGTCTGCCAAGACACTAACAGATGGTCATCTGTTCTCCAGGTTCTTATAATTTCCTTTTTTGTTCTTTATCCCTATGAGTCCATGTCTTAAAAACAAAACAAAACAAACAAAAGAAAACAACATAAAACCCCTCTTTTTTATTATCTTAGTGGAACTCCATGGAGAAGTGAAAGTAAATGAGTATTTTTAATCCGTTATCATTCCTTGAAAATAGTGCCTCTCCTCTATTTTAACCCCACAGATAAGGCTTATTATTCTCTTGTTTCTCTTTTCTGCTGACTTTCCCTAGTGGCTTGTGCCCTTGTATATTTGATTTTATCCATTTATTTAAATATGTATGTTTATTTATTTATTTGAATTCATATTTTGTTGAACTTCATCTCTGCATATACTGGGGTCTAAATTAGGGATACTTTTCCTCCAGAAAGAAAGTGCATTTGCTTCCTTCAGAGCCAGGAGTAGACCAAGATAAAACCTCACTGGTACCCATCAAATTCATATCCCCAACTCTGATGCAGACCTTATGCTTTATTGTGCAGTTACAACACTGATACTGTCATTTGACCCAGGGATACTCTCCCTTTTTGTGTTACTTACTCTATTAAATTTCAGTTTATTTGTTTTTTCATCCTATTCCCTTACATGCTAGCAAGCCCAGAAATGTATTAAAATAGTCTGTTTTAATGTATGCAGAATCTATTATATTTTAAAAGAGGTATAGTTTAGTGTCTATCCTGGGATACTTGGGAATAGGAAATGTGGTGGAACTCTGCCCTTAACTATGAAATGAGGAAGAGGAAGGTCATATGCTTTAAAAGAAAGAAAGAGGGTTTTGACAGTAAAGTCAGACCAGAATTCAAGTCTTGGTTGACTGCTTACTTGTGGAAAGACCTTCAACAAGCAACCTAAACTTGCTAAGCCTCAATTTATTAATGAACAAGATGAGGAAACTAATTATTCACTGCAGAGCTGTGTGAGGACTAGATGTAATGTATATAAACACCTAGCAAATTACCTTCTCCCAAACTTGACCTTCTAACATGCCTTATCTCAGTGAATGGTATCGAGTGTGTGTGTGAAGCTTATCTGGGTGCTAACAGCTGAGTATATAATTACAGTGCAATCCTATTCTTAAAGAGTGTTCAGTCCTAGAAACACGCAGTTTTATTTATTCTTGTGGTTTGATTAGTTTTGCCTTAGTAGAACACGAGTGAAAGAAAACTTGTAACCATAGATGCAGCTGGAATTAAAAAAAATTCCAGACAAGTTAAGTCTCTAAGCAGATAGCAGATTTTCCTTTTGATTCAGGTATATTCTAGTATTAGTGCTCCACCAAACAATAATCAGAGTCTCAACATGTCAAGAGAATGGTTAATTAGAAGTTCAAAATCAACATTCAAAGAGCCACATGTGCAAGTCTGACCTGGCTCTGATACAAGTAAGGGTTGGTGGGGTTAATAGTGGGAAAATGTCTAATGCTGCTTTTCTTCAGTGAAGGTCTGCCTGGCCCAGGGCTGCAACGTCAAGGCCTCTGTCTAAACCAAAAAATCTATGACAAATAGCAGCTCACACCTGACAACAGTCAAGGTTTTAAACTCAACAGGGTAGGGATTTGAAATTCTGCCAATCCTTGCATTTTTCTGTGATTAGATGTATTTCACAAGTTTACAAGGGGCTCCAAAGTGGATTCATAGCTCCATGGCTCCTTATAATTTGGCACTGCCCTTCTAGAATGGACTAAACCTCAATTAACCAGAACGTACAAAACTCCAAATCTTCAGTTAAATTGATTTTCCCCCTAAATATGTCATTTTTCAAAGAAATGGAAAAAGTATACACAAAAAGTACAAATAATGAATTTATTTGTGAGATAGAATAACATAATGGCTAAGACTATATACTCTGGAGATAGACTGCTTGATTTATGATGTTGCCTTTATCCAGTTTTTAACTGTGCGACCTTGGAGAAGTTGATTAACCTAGATGTGCCGCAGTTTACTTGGCTGTAAAATGGAAATGAAAATAGTACCTACCTCATAGGGTTGTTAGGAAGATTAAATGAGTTAATCTATATTAATAAGAGTGTTTAGAACAGTACCTTGCACACTGAAAGTACTTAATAATTATTACTTTACTATTTGCTAGCAGTTTACAGGGTTTACATTGTATAAATAATTTAATCTAATGTCCCTCCATGACTTCACTGTAGTGAAAAACTCGTATTTAGAATGATGATGCCTTTCCCCTAATTTCAAGCATTTCAATCAACAAAATTTCTTCTTTAAAGAAAACTCTACACCTGACCTGGGGCTCAAACTCACAATCCCAAGATCAAGAGTCACAAGCTCTTCTTCTTCTTCTTTTTCCTTTTTTTTTTTTTAATGTTTATTTATTTTTGAGAGAGAGAGAGAGCGAGCGAGCACATGAGCAGGGGAGGGGCAGAGAGAGAGAGGGAGAGACAGAATCAGAAGCAGGCTCCAGGCTCTGAGCTGTTGGCACAGAGCCTGATGTGGGGCTCAAACCCACAAATGTGAGATCATGACCTGAGCCGAAGTTGGACGCTCAACCGACTGAGCCACCCAGGTGCCCCATGAGTCACACGCTCTTCTGACTGAGCCAGCCAGATGCCCCAAATATCTTCTTAAGTCTAATATCATTCATCTTGCTCTCCAAACCTTTTCTTCCTCTGCTGTTCCCTATCACAGGAGATGACACCACCAACTACTCAGTTGTTCAAGCTTGATACCTGGAAATTATTAATTCTCTCCATGCCAATTAATTACCATCGCAAGTCAATTCTCCTTCCGAATTAAACTGCTCACATCTGACAATAAGCCATGCTAAATCTCCTGTCCTTTTTGCAGGCATAATAATCTTGTGAAGTGCAGATTTGAGCATGTTCCTTCCCTGACTGAACTGAGTCCTCAGATCCTTCTGAGTTAAAACCTTTCCAACATTGTGGGTATCTCTTCTCTCCTGGATCTCAATAGGATGGAGGTAGAGGAGAGAGGAAAAGAGAAAAATATATCAAAAAAAGGTAGAAAACCAAAATACAATAAGAAGGAGCAAAAAAAAAAAAACTTAATGTGGTTGAGGCTTTGGGTATGGAGTTAAAGAACCTAGTAAAGGTTGCAAGATGATTTATGCAGCGCATGTTGCAATACGGGGAACAATCCTTTAATCCATATGCATAGCCCCTGAGGTCAAGATATTGGACAGTTTCCTCACAACAGATATATGCAAATTCCTTTCAGTTTAGAAACAATCTGGATTTTCTCCTTAATTGTGATCTAAACGCCCCTTCTCCTTGATAAGGGGGTGGATAAGGGGAATTAGAACGATGGGAGGAGATGGCTGAGAAGGGCATTTCACTTAAAAGAAAACAATGGTTGTCTCTTTAGAACAAATCTTACCTTACTTTAATAGCTTTGTTTCATTAATTACTATACATAAATCTCTTATACTGCTCTGATGATCTACTTAGTGGGTACATCAACAGTGTTTATATTTTATTTTACCAACTAGTTATCTCCCTTGGAAATAGAGTAGAATGAAATCAACAAAATTAACTTGCCATTGTTTGCTTGCAACATCAGTTGTTACTTCTTATTTCATTGTGGTGCCTAAACCAGTGGATCAGTGACTACCTTATAGTCAATTACCTAGTTCCACAGTATATTCTCCTGCAGTGAGAAAATTGTATTCTTTTTCATATTGGCCTCAAAAGTGGAATAAATTCAGAGGACCATAAATTCACTTCTCATTGCCCTAAATAATACGTGTGTGTGTGTGTGTGTGTGTGTGTGTGTGTGTGTGTGTGTGTGTAAGAAATAGGGCCTACTGACAAATTTTACATGCAGGAAACATGGGTGTTATTTGATAAGAACATGCATGACAAATACTGTCCTTTCCTTATTCTGGCCTATGTAACTATTTTGCTGTGATTGGCATAATATGGAATTCTAAGACTCCAATTCACTAAACAAGGGAAGAATCACTAGGGTGGGGAAAAGATGAAAGTGGGGGGGGGGTGGAGTGGGAAAATTCCAACCATTTTTTTTAATGATCTTGCTTCTTATTTGCCATTTTGTTGCCACAGTAGCTCCAATTTAGAAAAGCAGTATGGTGGTATGCCATGCCATTCTTCCTGAAATTTCTCAGAGAAGCTAAGTGACTTGCTCCTCATCATGTTTTTGAGTGGTAAAGAGGATCATATTGGAGTTACTGTCATTTTAAAATCCTCTATCCTGGTGTTTTTCAACTTATCAGCTGCGGAGGGTTGTAGCTAAATTTGTAAAGAATCCTCAAATTCTTGTGTACATATATATTTTTCTTGATCCACAAATCAAAAGATACTATGATTATCACTATTATCATTCAGGAGGTCTACAAAATTGGTTGACACTTAAAAAGTACTCTTCTTACTACAAAGTGAGTAAGTAAAAGGAAACCATGGCTCTATACTTGTGGTTTTCATATTTTGGGGTTTCACAGATCAATATCAATATCATTCATTATATGTTTTAGAGCTTAAAATTATAGTCTTTCAAATAACATGGATTGAGTTTTATGGAAAACTCACTTCATAATTCCTCCCTTCAAAATCAGTAAAAATGTTATCATGGGCCAAGACTGGTGTGAAAAATGTCATTTGGGAACCCTGCTTCTCACCTTACAATGAAAAAGAAGGGAAGAAGAGTTCAATGGACTCTGTAACTTGTTAGGGTGGGTTTTAGAAAAGGAAACATACAGATGAGGGTTCTTTACCCTTCTCTGGGCTGACTCTTACCTGGCATCACTCACTGGTGATTAGAGCCACCAGCAAACTATTAGTTTCAGCTCTGAGAATTGCCACCTCTAAGATTAGTGATGAAAGTGGTAGCTCACAAGTAATTCATGTTCCTTCTAACTTAGAAGTGATTCATCATTATGGGTTAAGGAAGACAGAAGAAAAGAGCTCATACATAATTTGCCTATTCTTCTCAATCTCTTATCTGCATGGGCTAGCCAAGGAGTTATGTTAGTTAAGAAAATTAACCCGGGCTAAGAAAAAAATGTGGCAAATATGGACAGATCAACGGATTCAACTGATTCAACTGTTATTCATTCAATAAACATTTGCACAATGCCTACCTTGGACAGACACTGTGTAAAGAATATAGCAATTAAAAACAAATAACACCAGCAAAAACAATCTCTGCCATGAAAACACACAGGAAATGTACCTGATCTAGAATAACAATAAAGGGAGACTCATACATGGCTTCTCAAAAGAGATAACATCTGAGCTAAGTCTAGAAAACTTGATAGGGATGAGGCAGAACACTTGTTACCAAAGTGAACAGCATGTGCAAACAAGAAGCTTCTTGACAATCTCAAACATAGTTGATCTTTGTATACTTCCGCCATCTTGAGATGAAACCAGACCTTAACCTGTCAGGAGGGGTCTTTATTACCTGTCAGGAATAATGATTGCCCTGCCGTTGCCTCATAAGGTCTTTCTTTCTTAGCTAAATGAGTAACATAAACAAGGACAGGACAACAGGGATGATCCTGCTGCCAAATATTCCCATGCATGTGGCCAGGCAAAGGGCCAATGCTAATCACAGCCTCCAGCACCTGCATACCCTCAGCTGGGGGGCTCTGTTCTCAAAGAGAAATTCACAGAAGGCCTGTCAGCACCTTGCTGTCTGTCTTGGGACAAGGCTATCTAGGAACTTGCCTGAATGTTTCCCACATGCTACAAATCCTGCTTCTCGACATTTACATAGTTTTCTGATACTGTAGTCCCAAACCATAGCACAAAAGAATCCTTCACAACCTATACTAACAATTCAAACACCTCCCAAAGTTAAAAGGAGGCACCTGTGAGATGCTCAGAGACATATGTGAAGAGGGGGTTCTTCAGTTAAACAAAGGCCACCTTAAAGGCAACCTGTGCAGTTGCAAAGGACCCCCATATACAGAAGGGCCCGCATGTTGCATTCAGTGCTCTGCTGTCACCTTCATGAAATTATAGTATTTTTTTAACAAGGAAGTATTCACACATTTTCATTTTGCACTGGGATCTGCAAATTATGTAGTGGGTCCTGACTACTTTCCCCACCAAAGGGGTAAAGGGGAGCCTAGTCAAGGGCCTGAAGCCCTATAAGAGGACTTGAAATGGAAGAGTGAGTTATAAAACAGAGAAAAATAAAAGTAAGAGTACAATTTTATAGTTTGTAAGGAAATCTAGCATTGTTTGCTAAGGCAGAAGCCCATAATTTTAATTTCTCAAGCCATTATGAAGTTTGTTACTCAGAAACACCCACATTATTTTATTGCTTAATGGACCTTATGTAGCCCTTTTCTGGTTCTTTAGTCTGGAAGAGTGGCCCCAAAGACATACAATTCAAATGGTCCCAAAAGACACACAATTCAAAGAACTACATAAAAATGTACCACATAGTGTCAAAGCCACAGTCTCAAACAACTTTCTCTGCACTGTTTTCTACTTCATGTCCCAAATGACAAGAGATCATTCTCATCTTGTATTTGTCTTTTCCATTACAACCTTTACTCACCAGTTCCTTCTTTACCACAACTCGAGTCCTCCCTGTGGTAATGTTACTATCAGTCTTTCCTGGCAAATATCTTTTCACATCATTAACACCTTGATTTTTATCAGGAATGGCTGAATAATTTGCAGGGCCCAGTGCAAAATAAAAATGTGGGCCCCTTTTTCAAAACTTAGTAAGAATTTAAAGGCAACAATAGGAAGAGCATGAACTGGGTCCTTATAAGTGTGGAGTTATGTGACTGCACAGGCTGAACATCCAAGAAACCATCTTTAATTCTCAGTGGCCAAAATTGGGTCACATACCCCATTCCTTAACCAATCACTATTTAAGTGGGTTAACTAGTTTAGGCTTAGACTAAGAACAGCTTCCCTGGAACTGGACATAAGTTCATCTTCTCTGAGTTGCATGGTATCTGGTGGCAAGGATTCATGACTAAAACCAGGCTTCTTTTGAGTAGAAGTTAGGAAGGCATTGTTGCTGAGTAGCCAACAACAGTACCCACTATGTCATGTATCCATGGCTAAGAAAGAGGAGGTCTTCAGAAACTCCCTTTGATGCAAGATCTCATTCCCTAGGGCCTTGAAGATCAAATCCTCCCAACTTAAGTCTGCCTGCTTTCCATTCCCAGGCCCCTATGCACTTTAAATATCTCCCCTGCTGTCAACCCGTTCCACAGGTACATGGAGGGGTGAAAAGATGTGATTCCCATACTCCTGACTGTCATAAAAAGAAGGAACCAAGACTAACAGACCATAAAGTACACAAAAAAACTCAAATAATAGAAGAAATTTAAGGAAAAATGCTACTAATTAAAATCCACATGTTAGTGTTGAGAGTTAGTGGAAGTATTGGGTTTACAAATGCTGGATGGAATCCTCAGTAGGAGTTTAGAAAGACAGGGGATTTTAAATGGGGGTAGTTGTCAGTGTTGACTGCTGTGGAATGCATTTTAGAACAGAAGACTAATTCACAATCCACAGTGGTAGAATTCTCATAGAGCAATTTTGATAGTAGAATGAGTCTTTTTCAAGAGACAAACAGGTTTGTTTGGCTAGAGCAGACTGAAAAAATCACTCAAAAATGTCAGTGGTAAAGTCATGCAGTAGAAAGTTATTACCAGGAAATTAGATCTAATACAAAAGGCAACAGTACAGTTTTTGAAGATGTACACTGTGATTTTTTCATACCTATGTGAAAATTGAGAGCTTGCTTTTGTTACTCTCTTCCAAACATTCGCTCTTCATCTGGCCCAAATCCTGTTCAGTCCTTAAGACCAAGCTCAGGCCCTATCACTGCCAACAGGCCTTCCCTGAACCTTCCTTGAACCTGCCTCACTTCCTAGTATCTCTCAACCCCACTGAAAGTGACTTAAGAAAGAGAATGCTCCTTCTCTACTGTCTCAGTGCACCTCATGACCCCATATTGGAAGGATCTATTGAAGTGTCTCTCACTCACTGGACTATAACTCTTTGATGCCAGAAACTCTACCTATTCTTCTTCATAACTTCTGTGCCTTGATGACTGATGAAATTATCTTCTATCAACATATCATAAGTATTAAAGAATGCTTAATACAATCAGAAGATACATAAGAACAATAACTTTTAATAATCTATGTGTATAATGGCAAAAGAATGCTCAGAATAAAAGAAAATAATATGTATAAAAAGTAGGTATTTTTATACTATTGATTACCTGAAAGGGGTATTAGAGTGGATGTAGATGAATATGAGAAGGCTGTCAAAGATCATTTTAAGATACCTTCCCTTAAGATCCAGAACAATATATAATAGAGTCTCTTAATTTACTCTCAATGGAAACGAGGCAATATAATGACAGGTTTTGGTTCCACATATTTGAATGTTTACATTTCTAGACTCTGAAGATCCTTGAAATTTGGACTTCATTCCAGTTATGATATAACTAATAAACATTTATGGGGAACCTATGACCCTCAATCCAGGCAATAATGAAATTAAGCAAAGTGGAGATTGCTTTGAGCTCCTATATGGCATGATTTGTAAATAGTCACAGCACCCCACATACACCCATATCTCAAAATTGCTTCTGAGCTAGCAAAGTCAAAAACTTAGAAAGCTGGAAGGTGGTTTCTTTAGTGGTATTTAAAAAATGCTTCTATAGGACAATAGCAAAGCTAAGGGTTTTCCTGATTCTTCTTCACACATAATTTTGCCATTTGGTTTTTCCCTTCATGCTAACTTTCGTGTTAATTTATGCTTGATTTCAAGTGTGTGTATGTGTGTTTATGTGTGTGAAGGGAAATGGATAGTAAAGTTTCTGACTTTCCCTCCTTTGTTTAGATTTTCTTTTCTTTTTCTTTTATTTTTTTTTACCGTTTATTTTTATTTTTTGAGAGCTAGAGAGACAGAGCATGAGTGGGGGAGGGGCAGAGAGAGAGGGAGACAGAATCCGAAGCAGGCTCCTGGCTCTAAGCTCTCAGCACACAGCCCAATGTGGGGCTTGAACTCACAGACTGTGAGATCATGACCTGAGCCGAAGTCAGCGGCTCAACCAACTGAGCCACCCAGGGACCCCTAGATTTTCTAGTAGTGAGGCTTTTTCACTAACTTTCTCCTCTCTTGACAAACTGAAAACCAGTAAATGATTCCTTAATTCTAACATCATTAGGAGATAACTTACCCTTAGTTAAGATTAGACAATATAATTAAAATTTCTATATTAATTTCAGTTTTTAATGGATACTTAGTGGTAGTAATGAAAAAAGAATCCAAGCACTTGGAAAATATGAGAAAAACATGGTTCTAAATATAGAGGCTCTGAGTTATCAGTGTAAGGTTAGATTAAGCACATTAAGAGCAAGGCAGTAATACATTTAGGTATAAATACATAATGTGTGTAAATTAGAATTCTAAATATGTTTCTCATATTTGAGAAGCTCAAATATGTTTTTCATGTGTTCTCATTCTCAATATGTTTAATTAATTGTACCTGATTAGAAATTAAAAAAAATTAAAGACATACTTTGAATTTCAATGATCTTCTGTAAAGAAATAACAGCATTCATATTCGGGGTTTGGTGGAGAATATCTTCTGCAAGCGGCTCCAGCTGCAAGAAGAGTAGATAATAAAGAGCAGAATATTATGACTTTATAGTAAGTCTGACAGAAGCAAAGCAAATTGAAACAACCTAAAAAAAAAGGCTGCCCCAAGAACTAGTTAACATTTTCATTTTGCTGATAGCAGTTCTAAAAGTGTAACCAGTTTTATTTTCTGTTTTGTAGCCATGTAATTGAATTCCAAAGGGCTTTTCTATTGGTCACAAAACTAATCTATGAAGTCCCTGAAGCAGGTGCATGTCTGTGTATTATTCATTAAAAATCTGAGTTATTTGTGTAATTTTTGTGGGTTCTTCACAAACCAAATTCCATCATGTCTGTATGTGCAGCTGGGCCCTGCAAACAAAACCTCAGGGAAGTTGCAGTAGACGGAAAGTGGGCAGTCTATTATCCATACTTTCGTAGTATTTTTACATCCGGCCACCTTACACTTTTGGACACTTCACAGTAGAAAGCCATAAGACATAGCTGTTCTTACTCAATTGCGGTTAAAGAAATGGTAGAGAAAATGTTCAAATAAAACCAGAGCTAAAATAACTGCATGTTTAAAAGGGAAATAACTGTGCATTTTCATTTAACTTCTACTATATTCATAACTAGGCAGAAGTCCATGTGGAAGCACAGGACAAATTCCTGTCTTGCAAATCTATCATGATCTTCTGGAATTACAATGATTTTTCATGGACAAGCTTTGCAAACATTGCTTTGTGAGAAATGAAGAGGAACTTTAAATAATTTATGGATTTTTCTGGCAGAACTAAATCTGATGATGCATCCTGGGAATACCTTGGTGATGTTGCTTGGTGTGTAGCAGCAGAAACCGCACACCCAGAACCTTGCAAACAAAATAGCTGTCTAGCTATTGAAATCCAGAAAGCAAGGAAAGTAATAGTAACAAAGGTATTTAAAAAAAAGGAGTTTTCTTAGAAAATCTGAAGTTAGTAGTCACAAATTCAAACTAATGGTCAAATTACAATATGGCTTGAAAAGGAACCGATGTCACTAGACATTGTACTGAAAAACTCATCTATGTCTCTTTTTCTGTAGAAAAAACCTAAAAACTCAGGAATTCCAAGTTTCCACAGCATATGTGAGTGAATCTTCCCCCCAGGGTCTCTCTGAATTGATTATTCTATACTTCAATCATGGAATCTAAAACAATAGCACCTTTCTTCCAGATGCCATAGGATAACTGAGTAGCTCAGGGATATTTATATATGGGTAAATTCACTAAATACAACTTTCAAGAAGGTTCTTTTCAGCTGCCAAAGAAAAACCTTTAAAACATCAAAAGGTTATTTGCAATACAGTTTAGCAAGAGAGAAAAAAAGTGTCAGTGAAAAGGTTCTGTAATCTCAAATTCTTAAAATTTGTTAAAATCAATTTTTAAATCTGGTATTTCATATAGTATCTTCAAGAATATGTTACCCTAGTTAACACCCTCTTAACTCAAAGGAAGTAATGAATCATAGGCAGTAGGTTACTTGGAAAACTTACTCAAGAATCAGATAGGGTTGAACTACCTTTCTTATAAATACTCCTTTCACTTCAGTCTCAGAGCTTAAAGAACATTTTTAATTGAAATCAGGTAGAATTTACTAACAAAATTTTTGAAACATCATCCTATGTTCAAATATCTAAGAACAAAACAATGAGGTGATTTCAGCATATTTAGTTCTTCAAAAAGCTCTCCTGTGCCATTAGGGGGAAAATGCTGACAAATTAAAAGGTGCAGGCTACTGGAAAGAAAACTACAGGAAGATCATTAATGTAAAAACCTCATTTCTGGAATTCTCCTGCATTGAGGTTTGTGGGCTATTTTTAAGATCTGGGTTATGTAGAACGTAAATGTGATTCAGGGTGTTGAGAGTAAAAATACAAACCACACTAAACCTTCAATTTGGAATGGTCAGTTAAATATGATAAAGTTGTGTCTACTTATAAAAGCAACCTAGAGAATTAAAGCAATTACACTGATAATTTAAACCCCCAAACCATTTCCCTGCATGTTTTTAGGTGAATGCCATTTGGAGGATTTAATCTTCAATAAATTGCTGCAATTTGCTTCATTTTGAGGATATACACACAGACAGAGATGAATTCAGAAAGTTCTCAGTGTAGGTTCTTTATTTTTCCTTAGGTAGCTCTGCAGAGAAGGTAATAGGTAATATTCTGAGTTGGCAAGAAGGCAAGTAGCATTTAGGGTCTGTTTTCATAAGAGAGACCACAGAATTGAGTTGTCTTTTCTAGAGTGTTTGTTGATTTAATCATTCAAAATTATAAGCACTAAAAATATCTGCTTGAAGCATCTATTTAACAAATATTTATAAGTATTGGTATAACTAACTATAATGAAATAATATTAAATGAATAGTCATTTTTCTTAAATTTGGACAGAAACTAACAATATGCAGTAAAGCTCTGTTATGTATTTGGTTTGGCTGATAAGATACAGCAAAAACATTGGCTGTTGAGGCTAATCAGTGTTAGTAAGAGTTATTAAAATATAAATAAGGAAGTAATTTACATAAAACAATACTTTTGTATGCAAAACTTATAGTAAGATAAAACAGATGCAGATGAAGGAAATACCACACATCCGTCATGCTATCTTTGTTGAGCAATTCCATCAAGTGATGATAATTATCAGGGAGTAAGAAGATACACTAGATAATTTTTAACACAACCTCTTGACACATGAAGTTCTCATCCAGCATATCTAAAGCTTAAATGCAACCATTACTTACATAACTTCTTTATACAAATTTTCTGACTGTGACAGGGAAATTTATTTTTCTATATTTTTTACAGAAAGTGGCAATACCATATTGATATAATTCAAATGTTTGCTAAGTTTCACATATCGTGTAATTTCTAAGTATTACAGCTATTTTAAAACACCATAAAATTGTGGCTATTATCATGTTGTAAATAAGTAATTTTCAGATTCTTTAGAATCAGACCATTTAATTAAAATCATTTTAGTTGGCTAACATGCATTTATAGAAATAGGCAAAGGTATCCTTGGAGAAGCTCTTGAGTAAGAGTTTTAATATTTACTCTGTATTCATGAGACAAGAAAATCAACTTTATTATTTTCATGATTCAGAACTGAACAGAGAAAAGGCTAAACAGAGATTTTGCAATTAGGTACATGAGAACTGATGTATACATCAATCAAGCAGAGGATCTACTAACTACTCTTGTTAGCTTTTATGTTTCCCAAATACGCCCAGTGTTTCCACACTTTAATGCCTTTATTTATTCTGTTTCTTCTAAATTCTATTTTCCCTATCCTTATTTGAATTGGTGAAACCTTGCTAAATCATCCGAGGACCAATACGAACATTGTCTGCTCTGTGAAATCTTTTCTAAAATTCTCTGTGAGGGCAAATGGCTTCCACTTCTGTTCTTCCTTTCCACATAAATATTCATGTTTACACATTTTTGTAGTAAGCCACGTCTGTCATTTTCCACTTTGTTGTGAGCCCTTTAAAGGCAAAGATATAGCCTGGTATATGGCGGGCATTAAAAAATATGTTGAATGGGGGCGCCTGGGTGGCTCAGTCGGTTAAGTGTCCGACTTCAGCTCAGGTCATGATCTCATGGTTCGTGGGTTCGAGCCCCGCGTTGGGCTCTGTGCTGACAGCTCAGAGCCTGGAGCCTGCTTCGGATTCTGTGTCTCCCTCTCTCTCTGACCCTCCCCGTTCATGCTCTCTCTCTGTCTCAAAAATAAATAAACGTTAAAATATTAAAAAAATATGTTGAATGAAGGAAAGATTAATTGAAAGAAAACATAAAGAGGTTGTCTTTATTCTGGCCTCCAGAGCTAACATATCTAAGTGGGATAGGTTGTTTTCTTGGTTACCTGCTGTAGTTGGGGCATGGTTTTAGGGTGAAAGACTAGAAGGAATAATGGATAATTCATTTATAAATCAATGTAATCGATTTTTAGTTGAGGTTTTAGTTGATTTTTGAACTTAAATTGACCATTCTTGAAACTTAGTTATTAAGTCCAGTAATGTGTAAATGAGTAATTTTGTATAGACTTTCTACATACACAATTATATCATCTGTGAATAATGAGACATCTGTTTATTTATCTTTAAACTTTATTTTTTGTTTCTTTTTCATACCCTATTACACAGTCTAGGACCACCAATGCAATGTTAAAATGAAGCAGTAACAGTGAGCATCTTTTCCTTGTTTTTGATTTCAAAGAAAAATTCCCATATTTCACCCTTAAATCTGATGCTAACTACAGAATGTTTATAAATATCCTTTATCAAGTTAATAAATTTTCCTTTTATTCCTAGTTCATCAAACGTCATAATTGGGTGTTTAATTTATCAACTGATTTTTTAGCATCTATTGAAATGGTTATGTTTCTTTATCATTCTCTTAATATGGTGAATTATAATTACTTATTTTGGAATGTTACTATGTTATGTTCCTGGCTTAAACATAATTTTGTTATGGGGTTTTAAGATATTGAAGAATGGCTATAATTTTGTTTATGCTTATGAGCAGAATTTTCCTATAATATTCCTTTCTTATAATGTTTGTTCAAGTTTAGGGTATCATATTATACTGGTCTCAAATAATTAGCTGTGTTCTTACTCCTACCCCCTTACTCTGAAACAGTGTAAATTAAGTAGAATTCACTGGTGAAGCCATATGGGTTCACCATGGTACTTTCTCTTGGTAAATTTGGCTTTAAAGATTCAATTTTGAGGGCACCTGGGTGGCTCAGTTGGTTAAGCATCTGACTTCAGCTCAGGTCATGATCTCCTGGCTCACAAGTTCAAGCCCCCCCTGTTGGGCTGTGCTGACAGCTCAGAACCTATAGCCTGTTTTGGATCTGTGTCTCCTTTTTCTGCCCCTCCCCTGCTTGTGCTCTGTCTCTCTCTCTCTCTCTCTCAAAAATAAATAAAAGCATTACAAAAAGATTCAGTTTTGTAAATTATTATATTATCATTCAAATTTTTGGTCTTCTTGATTCAGTTTTCTCAAGGTTATATTTTTATAAGAAATTTCCCATTTCAAATAAAATTTCAATTGTTTTACATAAACATTTTTTTAAATATTCTTTTGTAACCCACACATTAGAATCTGTGGTAAGTCTACTTTTTCATTTCAAGTACTGGTAATGCATAACTTTTCTCTGTCTGTCTTGCTAGATTTCTATCAATTCTGTTAATTGTTTCAAAGAACTAAACTTTGACTTTTTTTTCCTTTTAAAAAATTTGTTTAATATTCATTTTTTTTTGAGAGAGAGAGAGAGACAGAGTGTGAGAGGGGGGAGGGGCAGACAGAGAGGGAGACAACAGAATCTGAAGCAAGCTGCAGACTATGACATGTGAGCACAGAGCCTGCTCAAACTCACAGTCTGTAAGATCATGACTTGAGCCAAAGTAGGACGCTTAACCAACCGAGCCGGCCAGGTGCCCCCTAAACTTTGAGTTTTGAATATCTTATACATTATATATTTGTTTTGTATTTCATTATTTCTTCTCTATACATATCTTTTGCTTACTTCATGTTTAATTCATGCTTTGATTTTCTAATTGCTTTAGTTCTATACTTCTATCTTTAATTTTAAAGTTTCTTCTATTCTAATATACACATTTAAAAGCTTTACATTTTCCCCAAATTCACCTTTATATACATGACACAAATTTTAGTATTTCATATTTTCATAATCATTCAACTCAAAATATTTTCTAATACTCACTGTGATTTCTTTGGCACATGAGATATTGTACTTTGAAATCTCCAAATAAATGAGTTTTTCCAATTAGTTTTTTTATTTCAAATTACATAACTAAATTTTTTTTTGGTTTTGTTTTTATACTTCATTTTATTTTACATCATTGGTATCTTACTTTTATTTTACTGTAGTAAGAACACTTAACACAAATTCCAACCACTTAAAAAATTAAGTGTATAATACATTATTGTTGACTCCAGGAATAATGACATAGAGCAGATCACCAGAGCTTATTGATCTTGCTTGACTTAAACTTTATACTCATTGATTACTAACTCTCATTTATCTTTCCCTCCAACTCCTGACAACCGCCATTCACCCTCTCAGTCTATGAATCCGATTATTCTAGATACCTCACGTAAGTGGAATCATGCAGTATGTGTCTTTCTGCGAATGGACTGTTCCACTTAGCGTAATGTCTTCAAGATTCATTCATGTTTCACATATTGCAAAATTTCTTTCCTTTTAAAGGCTGTATAGTATTCCATAATATGTATTTACCATATTTTCTTATTCATTCATCTTTCAGTAAACATTTAGCTTGTGTCCACATCTTGTCCTTGGTAAGTAGTGCTGCAATGATCGTGGGAGTGCTATTATCTCTTCAAGATCCTGATCTTGCTGTATCATACAGCAGTTTTATATTTAACTTTTTGAGGGCCCTGTATACTGTTTTCTAGAGCAGTTGTAACATTCTGTATTCCCACCAATAGCATGCAAGGGTTCTAATTTCTCCACGTCCTTGCCAACACTCATCTTTGTGCCATTTTTGATAATAGTCATACTGACAGATGTGAGGTGACATCTCCGTGTGGTTTTGACTTGCATTTCTTGATGATTAGTGACATTAACATTTTTTCATATACTTTGTGGCCAGTATATGTCTTCTTTGGAGAAATTTCTGTTCAAGTCCTTAGTCCATAGTGTTAAAAGTTCTTATATTTTTTAGATGCCTTATCAGATATATGGTTTGCAAATATTTTTTCCAATTCCATAGATTGCCTTTACACTCTGTTGATTGTTTCTTTTGCTGTACAGCTTTTTAATCTGATACTCTTGTTTATTCTCGGTTTTGTTGCCAGTGCTTTTGGTGTCATATCCAGGAAATCACTGCCAAGACCAAAGTCATGAAACTTTCCCTGGTTTCTTTTAGGAGTTTTACAGTTTTGGGTTTTACATTCAAATCTTAATACATTTTGAGTTTATTTTTGTATATGAGATAAGGGTCCAGTTTCATTCTTTTATAAATACATACCAGTTTTCCCACCATTTGTTCAAGAGATTACTCTTTCTCCAATATGTATTCTTGGGACCGTATATGTATGAATCAGTTAACCATGTAGGTGTGTAGATTTATTTATGTGCTTTCTCTTGGTCTCCAAGTCTACCTTTATGGCATTGCCGTACTATTTTAATTACCAACCTGTGTAATCTATTTTGAAATCAGGAGGTGTGAAGACTCCAGCTTTGTTCTTCTTTTTTACGACTGATTTGTTTATTTATGGTCTGTTGTGGTTTCATATGATTTATTTTTTTTCTATTCCTGTAACATATGCCATTGGGATTTTGATATGGATTGCACTGAATATGCTGATCACTTTGGGAAGTATGAACATTTTAACAATATCAGGTCTTCTAATCCATAACCATGGATTGTGTTTCCATTTGTTTGTATTATGTAATATTGATTCTGGTTTAATTTCACTATGGTAAGAAGTTATAGTCTATATGAATTCAATTGAAATTTATTGAAATTTGCTTTATGTCCCCAAATATGGTTTGTTCTTGAAAACATTACAAGTGTCCTTGAAAAGAATGATTTTCTGCAATTATTGGGTATGGCCTATTATATATATTTCAATTAGGGCAAGTTTATGAAAGCATTTAAATCTACATAACACCCTCTTTTATTATCTTCTTTCTCAATCAGTTTCAGAGAAGTTTATTAAAATGTCATTATGATTCTGGTTTTGATTATTTTTCCATTTGCTTTTTTCAATTTTTGCCTGATATGTTTTGAACCTGAATTGTTAGATACATTACTTTTGAATTGTTTCATCTTCTCAGTTAATAGAATATTTTACTACCATGAAGCATCTCTATCTCTACTTCATTTTTTTGTCTTAAAGTCCACTTTACCTGATATTAATATAGCCACATAAGCTTTATTTCAGTTAATTTCTGTAGTTTAATTTTTCTTTTTATATTTAAACTTTATTATTATATTATAACAAGTGTTCCTTTTTAAACAGCACTTTTTAATTATAATGTGGTAATCTTTTGTTCTTATTGGCAAACGAAATCCATTTATGTCTTTTGTGGAACTGCACAAGCTGATTCTAAAATTTTATATAAAAACACAGAAGGGGCAAATGTAGCCACGACTGTGTTGAAGACAAAAAATAAATGTGAGATTTGTTCTACCAGATATCAAGATTTCTTATGAAACTATAGTAGTGAAGGCAGTATAGTACTGTCAAAAGGATAGACAAACAGACCTATGGAATACAATAGCATCTCTATGAATACACAGACAAAGATACTAATGCTCAGCCATAAGGAATAGATGGTCTTTTCAATAAACGGTGCAGGATCAACTTTTAATTCACATTAAAAACACACACACATACAAAAATTTAACTTCTACTTCGTGCTATATAGACGTTCAATTCCCGATGGACTATGCAGCTAAATGTTGAAGTCAAAAATAAAGCTTTAAGGAAAGAAAAAGGAGAGTATTTACACAGCTTTGGCTATACACAAAGAAAACTTTGAAAGAATACAAAAGAGCTAACCATAAAGGAAATGACAGATTATACATTAAAAATTATTTTTATTTTTCAAAGGGCACAATTACAAGGGTAAATAGACAAGGTATTTCACCACATGAAACCAACAGTAGAATCCATAAACAACTGCTCAAATCAGTAAGAAAAATGACAGTCTGAAAGTGGACAAAAGGTACTTCAAAAACAGAATATACACATAATCAAAAAGTAGATGGAGATCTGCTTTACTTCATTAGTATTTTGGCAAGACAAAACCATGACGATAAACTATTACACATACAACAGAATGTCTAACAATTTTAAAAGACTGACAATACCAAATGCTGGAAGTACGTAAAACAATCGAAACAGTCATATGCTGTTGGTAAATATGAATTGTGACAACCACTCTGGAAAAGTTTGTTATTATCTACAAAGACTAAACACATACAAATCCCACAACCCAGCAGTACCACTTTTAGATATATAGTCAACAGAAATGTGTAAAGAAATGCACCAAGAAACATATATAAATATAAATATAAATATATATATAAAGTCCATCATAGCATTGTACATAATGGCTCCCAAACTGGAAAAATTCTCTATAGTCATTAAAACCAGAATAAGTAAAGTGTGGCATTTTCTTAGATATTCCTTTTATGAAGTGTAATAATACTACATAATAATGCAAATGAATGAACTATAGCTAGCTGCAATAACATGAATGAATCTCATAAACATGTATTGAGCAAAAGAAGTTATATACAAAGAGATAGATATTGTATGATTTAATTTATATAAAGTTAAAAAACTGGTAAATTAAAATCTTGTGTTGAGAAGGGGAGTACTAATTGGAAAAGAAAAATATGGGGTCTATTGAAGTGCTGACATTATTTTATTTCTTCACTCGGTTGGTGGTGATATATGTGCTTGATTAGTGGTATTTCATTGAGTTGTGCATTCATACCTTATACAGTTTTCTGAATATTGTATTTTACAATCAAAAAACATTTTAAAAAGACAATATGTTTTCTGACATAAAAGAATAGGGGAATAAATCTGTTTGTTAACTCCATATTTTTTCTACATATTATCTTGCATTTAAGTAAAAAGGTGAGATTGTAGGTATTTCAGGAAAAATAATTTATATTCTTAGATACAGGCTACAAATTTACCTACAAAGGGACTGAAAGACCCACTGTAACATGCAAAGCAACACAGAAAAAAATTAGAAAGGGTTCAGTGTCAGGATGAAAAATATTGTGAAACTTTGGAAGAATATAGTGATCAAGACCAAGAGAATAAGGGAAGCAGTTTGCCATATAGATCTGACCTTCCATGTTGATGAACTATTATCAATTCCCTAGTGAGGAGGGAATGGTAGTTAAAACTCAACTTTCATTTAAATAATTGTCTTGGAGATGTCTTCAATTAGTTGTATATATTTAATTTGATTGCTTAAGTAAATCTGGTTATAATTTTATCCATATTGTGATTCATGAGTCATTCTCAAAATAATCCTCTTTATTGATTTGAAGTCATTAAAATCTTTGACCAAAAAGATTGAAAAAAAAAGTCAATCAGGATGGATTCCATTGATAATCAAGTTACTACACTGACAGATTACTGAGATTATTCAGATTGAGTCTGCCTGCACCCTACCTACATGTGGATGACATCACATAGCAATAAAGAAACATCTCTGGCCAAGAGGAGTGATATAAATCTAACGAGTCTTATGAGAGTATCAGGAGAACCAAGAAACAAAGGGTACAGTCATGGCCATGGAGCCCACATGAAATATTAAAGGATTACTTGAATAAAATAAAAGGGACAAGAAGGCTAGATTCTGAGATTGTTCCTGATGTTATCGCACTATTTACTGAATTTCATCCCAAGCTACCATGACAAAATATATCAGCTAATGAATGGAAGAAGGAAGACTATGAACAGATGCCTCTATTCACTGTCATATCTGAATAGTATCCCACAGTTTCTATGACACTTAACCACAGCAAATTTGGACTTAATGGTATACTTAAACACCTACAGCAAGAACTAGCTAAAGAGTTAAAAATGAACTTAAAGGTAAAAAGGAGGCATAGTAGTCTATTGGAAAGAATAAGGAATGTAATTAGTTGGATAATTTATACTATCAATATTTTTAAGCCTTGACATAAGGTTATAGATACAATGAGAAAACATTTCAAACTATGTACCTAAAGGTACGTATTAAGATGAAGTTTCAATAACATTGAAAGCAAGTTTTCTCAGTGCTTTATGTGTAGTTTCCTAACACAATGTCCACTGTTTAGACATTAATTTTTATAAAGAAGGCTTAGTTCATTCTACATGCCAAAAATCTTGTTTCCTTGCCCCTGTTTTTCAAATAAGTTGAAATTTGATAGTTATACTTGGTAAGTCCTCCTGTTTTACTGTCCTTGATCTTTAGTTTTCTTCCTACTCATGTGTTTTTAAAATTTTCTCTTCTTTAATTTACGTTTTTAAACTGCTTTTCCTTAAATTTTTGTTGTTGTTGTTTAGTAAAGCGATTTGTACTGTACTCTTTTCCAAATGTCAATTTTCTGCTAAGAAGACCTGCTTCACATCATGTAGCAGTGGTGTGCTGGCAAATGTTTAACAGAAATAGCTGTAATTTGTAGCATTTGCTGAATTCCATGGTGAAAATATTCCCACCAAGGCCTATTTCAAGATACCAGTGTGATGTCACTGAACTCAGGATTGAGTAGAGATACACACACAATTAGCTCTCACAAGCCACTGAAAGCCAGCTCTAACATATCACTGATAGACTATTATTTTGTTTATTGATAATCAGGGGAAAACTCTTCCTAATGATTATCTCCTTAATGATTTTTTTTTCTTGTATAAGAGTATGCTTTCTTGAAAAATCATACACAGTTCTGTCATTATTTTACCCCCCAGCATGGGGCTTATTAGTTCAATTCTCCCATATTTTCCACAGAAATTCCAGTTCCTTATCTTATTCCATTCTACTGATCCAGCCTCATTATTTACTTTTATTCCACTCAAAGTAGCCTCTCCAGTGCCCAAAACAAACAAACCCAAAACAGAACCACCCACAATTCTAAGAAGTCTTAATGTCTTTATCTATGTATTTTTACTACAAGAGATAAATCCTTTCCTTTGGTTTTAGCTTGCCAAAATCTCATTTTTATTCAAGTCCAAGAAAGGTTAATATCTATTATAATATCTATTAAAATATTTCTCCATCCTCATAGTTAAAAACAAAGGGTCCTATATTATATTCCCAAAGTATTTTGTTTGTATTGCTTTTACTTTTATTTGTATTAGAAGTTTTGGAAATAAAATATATGTCCAATAAAAGACTAATGAATGAAAGGGCAGATAAATGAATGCCATAACATGTTTGTTTCACCACTGAAAAGAAATGCTTTCTCTCTTTTATTGGTAATCAGAACCCTCTGAAGTATCTAGGTTTCCAGCTCACATTCCTTTTAACACCTTCTGAAAAGCCTAAAGACAAACAATATGTGAGATGTACACGATGGAGTTTTGAATTATCCAGATAACTTCTCCTTTATTTGGCATTTGCTAAAAAAGATAAACAAACAAAAAAATCCACCTATCACTTTGGCTCCATTTCTCATAAGCCTTGTAAATACAAGAAATGCAAGATATCTACAATGGAAAGTATCTTCAAATATTATTTTCCAAAACATTTTTATTCTCTTTAGATTATTCATACATTCCCTTTCAGAGCATGGATATGTTTCATAATCTAAGAGAAAACCATGGAAAAAACATTGTTCTGTATTATCATACAGCGTCCCTGTATTCAATTCTCCCTTTCTCTACTCATGAATTCCAACAATTTAAGAGCTTGCAGGCTTTGCCAGATTCACACCAATTCCCCAATGGAGTCAGTCATACATAATCTGAAGGATGAAAAGATGGCAACACTACTTCTTTATTCAAAATCTAAAGCAAACAAACCCCTGATGACCAACTTGCACAATACCATCTCAAAAGTTCACCTCAGGGGTGGTTGTCAACACCTACTACAGTCAGTCCAAGTGACGTTTTCAGCATCTTTAGAGCAAAAAGTCACCTTGGGAAGATTATGAAAACACACAACCACTAAGTGTAGTCACTGTTTCTGAAATCCAAGTCAGATGAAAGCAGCTGAGCCTACTCAACAGGAGACAGCAGTTATTATGAAGAAGAAGAGAAAGGAGAAAAAGAAAAGGAGAGAGAGAGGAAGACAGGAAGGGAAGGGAAGGAAAGGGAAGGGAAGGGAAGGGAAGGGAAGGGAAGGGAAGGGAAGGGAAGGGAGGAAGGAAGGAAGGACGGAAGGAAGGAAGGAAGGAAAGAAGGAAGGAAGGAAGGAAGGAAGGAAGGAAAGAAAGAGAAGGAAAGAGAGAAAAGAAATAAGGGAGGGAAGAGGGGAGAGGGAGGGAAGAAGGGATAGAGAGAAGAGGAGGGAAAAAGGAAGGAAAAAAGGAATGGAGGAAGGAAGGAGTAAAAGCCAAACCTTAATAAGAGTTAATGAGATTTTAAAAAAAGCTATAATTGATACTTTGATAGCATTTTATGGTGACAGATAGTAGCTCCACTTGTGGTGAGCACAGCATAACATATAGAGAAGCTGAATCACTATGTTACACCCCTGCAACTAAGGTTAACATTGTTTGTCAACTGTACTCAAATAAGAAAACATTTTTAAAAAAGAAGAAAGAAAAAAATTGCCATAGACTCAAATATAAATGGTGAACCTTTAATACCAGAGGCTGTTGCATCATCCCAACAGCTTCCATGTCTACAGCAATTTGTTTTTTTTTTTTTTTTTAATCTAACAAGCTTAAAACTGTCATTTATTCTGTTTTGACAGGTGGCCTTTTAATGGCCCTGTTTTCAACTTACTACCCAAGGCTCTTCCTCCAATATGTCCTCTCCTTTCTTTTACCTGCCTGAAGTTTTTCAATGTTTTTGTTTTAGATTCCATAGGAATGCCAAGGGCTTAAGCTTTTCTCACCTTTTGGGGAAATTTCTTTCAGGGGAAGCAACCCAGGGTGCTGTTAATTGGCTTTGCATAACAGTAGGCAAATCTGGCCTCAAAGTAACTGTGCCATTGTTTGCTAGCCAGCACAAATGCAGAGTACCAAAATCAGTTTCTCTGAGAACCTACCAAAATCAGTTTCTCTGAGAACCTCGCAGATGTTTCTATTACTAATTCTAAAAATGATGTAACTATTTTCATAAGGATCACTGATGCCATTTCAAGCAACCGGATTCTTCTCATTTAGATAGTCACTTCTGTTTCTTGCAAACCCCAAGCCAGTGTTTTTAAGTGCTTCATTGAAGTTAAAAAATATTCATCATACACTGATTGGATTGATAAGTCTAAATTCTGAACTTTGCCAAGAAAAAGAAAAAAATGGACTTCTGGTAGGTCTTCAAAATCTGTTGCCTCAAGGAATTTTCTGTACCATGCTCAAATTAGCTTTAATCCAATAGTATATTATTTTGATTGACCTTGTGCCTATTTCTTTAAAGAATAGCTAAAAGACATTTTGCTAATTAGATCACTTTCATAATAAAAATATTTAAAAAGAAAAATACCTATTTTGGTTGCATCACTCAGATAACTTAATTTTTTAAAAATCAAGTTTTTTGGTACCCATCTATATATTTACACTAAGATGCAGGCCAAGAGTTCCTGCTGATTTTATAATTCCTTTGGGTTATGTAATACATATTATTCTACTGATAATAAGTCATACGAAGCAGCATTTTGCTGTATTGACATGGCTTGGCCAAGAACAACAAGGAAAAGAAACAGCATTCAAAAAACTGGCAAAATGTTTATGAATTCTAATCCTCTGCACATGAATAAATACATCTGACAAAGTGCAGAGTCCTTCAAAAAGGCCCTTCTTGACCTTCCTAATTTGAGTTCAATTTCATGTTCAGTGTTGAGAAGCCAAAGTAGGTTCTGCCAATGTTTTAAGCTCAAGCTTTACTATATTTTGCTATTTGTAAAAGTGAAATCCCAGATAATAAGTTATAATTGCCCTATTAATCACTTGAAAAGGGAGTTTGGAGGGAAATTGGGATTTGAAATTGCAATAATTGGTAACTGAAAGATTTTTTAAAAAATTTTCTTACCTAGACTTTACTATGTAAAACCATTGTGAAAACTACATGTATGCACTTTTCAAAATGGTGAGGTACATGCAATATGCCTTATTATATATTGCTTTTTCTAAAAGAATGAAATCTAAAACTTCAATGCAGTCATGCTGTTAGTCATGATGACCTCTGAACTGAAAAATATATAGAAAGCCAGACCTTGGATTATAAATTATATTGTCAATGAAAGTGAGAAGAACTCTTTGTTTCTTAAGTTGTTTCAAGTATTACGTTTTCATTTCCTTTTTTCAAATGAATTATAATGCACAACACACATGTATTTTTCTTCCATTTTTCATTAAAAAAAATCCTTCTTTCCCTAAGCTTTGTTCCTCTGCATACTGATAGACATGACACACCAAAATTTACCTTTCAAAGTTCAATACACCAAATCCATCTGTTTCCCTTAAAGAATCTTGTGGGAAATTTATAATTTCATTTACACTCTGAAGAATTCTCAATAGAAAAAGTACAGAAAACCACAGATTATTTAAATTTGTTTTCCCTTAGCTCATAATACACAAATTTTAGATTGTGCTTATGCAATTAAAAATAACCAATGAAAAAAGACAAGGTAATATTTAAGGTATTATAATAATTAAATCAAATTCACTATAAGACATCCAGATATTATAGCTGATTAAAGAGTTAATATAGCTGAAAAAAAGCATTTCAGTCATTGTTTACTGGAATTTTTAGTACCTATACATCCATATGGTCATGTTTGAGATTGACCAATGACATTTTTATCCTTTCCTCGATCTTAAGCCTGGTCTTTCTAAAAATGCAGAGAAAGGGTATAGAAAAGTTTGAGAATAAATCTCAAACTTTAAATTAGGGGACATTGTTCTAGTGTCACTAATTGCTATATGAAAACAATCTATTTGATCTCTAGGGATAGCTCATATAATAAAATGACCAAAGATATCCTATCCTGGTCAAAAGGTCTAGCAGTGGAAGGAAGGTACAAAACACAACCATTTAACTCCACACAATGGACTTCAATATGTTCTGAAACAGAGTCCTCTCTTAAAGAAAGAGACCACCAAAAAAAAAAAAAAATTATTCCATTCTCATTGGTAATCCTCCCTTGGAAGAATAAAGTAGGCCAAGTGTAGTGATTACCAGCACAAAGAAACAGAATTTCATTTGAATGGATGTGCTCAAAGAGAGCCAGTGAAATCCATAATTTCCTTTCACATAGTTGGAAAAATAGTTGGCTTTGCAACTGGGTAACATTTCTTTCTAGGCAGGTCAATCATCCATGGAGCCACAATCCACAACCTACTGTGATTTTCTGCACATCTGGCATAAGCCTTTATAATGTAAATATTAAAACCAGTCTGCTTCTCTAAAATGTTTCCACATTTAAAATCAAATAAGTAAGCTGTGACTAAAGGTGAATATGCAAAATATGTTTTCTGGTAGGCATAGGGCAGCTCAACACTGACTGATAAGCCTTTAATACAATAAACACCCAAACATTATTTTTGACATTATTTGTTCATAGGAAACTCAGAAAGACTAATATTTAGAAAATATTAGACACTCTGAACTATGTGTGATCTGAAATAACAATCTACTAATAAGAACACTAATCATTAGATAGCTACATCTTTTGGGTTATTGTCTTATCTAAAATTATACAATAGAGAAAAGACTTAAAGAGTGCTCAAGCTTTCTTTCTCATATTTTCCTTAAAATAAAAAAAATGTACATATTTATCTCAATAAATATGGCACAATAATCAAGGTGAAGCACTACAGACTTGTAAGATAATGATGACAATAAAACTTGCATGTTCAGCAGGCAGATGAGAAAATACTTTTTTCCCCTTCATAAATACTACAGGCAAAAGCTTAAGTTACTGTTAAAAGTAATATACATGACAGATTTAAAAAAATATTTTGTATATGTTTATTTCTTAAGTAGTCACATTGCAAGTTCATGAAAGAAAGTAAAACCTAAAACAGTCTTAACACTTGTAAACATTCACTATAAATAAAAAGAATTGGTAACATTAAGGAATATATATAAACTGAAATATTTGTTGACTTGCAATTAATTAGTTCAAAAGTTTGCCATAATCTGAAAGTGAACCTAAATGTAATGTGATCTGATGTCTACAGAGTAATCAGAAAAATATGTTGCAATTTAGTCACATAATGTGAAAGAAAAAAAATCATGTTTGGCAATGCAAATTCAAGTTCAAAATTTGGATCTAATGCATTCTAGCTGCATGACTTTGAAAGGATTTCTCCAACCTGTTTGAGACTCATTATCACCATCTCTAAGATGGGAATAATATCTCTTAGCCTAGAGAATTCATAAATAAACAGAAAAAGGTTGTCAAGGTTTTTAAAACTCCAGACCAAATGGTGATATAGGAGACTCCTAAATTTCCCATCATTCCATGGATGCATCAAATGTACATCTGTACATGGAACAATTCCCTCTGAGAGAAATCCAGAAACTAGCTGTATGACTCCTATGCATTGACCAAATGAGAAAATACCCCATCCAAATGGGTAGGAAAGACTGAGATACACCTTCACCATAAACCCCACGACCAACACAGCACCATACAATTGGGAGGGAACCCCCAACTCCCAGCTTTTCCTGAGAAATAAGTGGTTTGGACCACACATCCAAAACCCCAACTTTTAAGGCTCCCACCTATAGAATGGGGTCCCCAAACATGTAGCTCTGAATGTCAACAGGGCTTGTGTTTATGAGTCCCACAGGATACGGCAAACAAATAACATTTCTTAGGTGTGGGAGAAGAGCTATACCCCAAGGCTCAGCACAGAGGGAGGGCGCAAAAAATCTCCCATCTCCCCATTTTTCTTGGAAATATCTTGACCACACACTTTATAAATTGCTGCCTGAGGAATCTGATTTCTAATTAGCACACATCAATGTGCTGACCGTGATTCTCCCTAGAGCCTAAAAATGCTGGTTAGGCATTTCTCCTGCCTTCTCCCTCTGGTTCCCTCCAACAATAAAACCAAGTAACCATTATCTCTCTGGAAGGAGTCTATTCACACATCTAGCACCCCAACTTTTATGGCTCTCACCCAAATAATGGGCCCCTAAATCATGTAGCTCTGAGAGCAAAGAGTACCTGTGTTCATGAGTCCCTGGGGACTACAGCAAACAAATAAGGAGTTTTTAAATAGGCATAGGAGCACTGCCCATCTCCACCCCCATGTCTATACACCCAGGCTCAGCACAGAGAGAACAGACAAAAATGTTCATTTCAGGGGCGCCTGGGTGGCACAGTCGGTTAAGCGTCCGACTTCAGCCAGGTCACGATCTTGCGGTCCGTGAGTTCGAGCCCCGCGTCGGGCTCTGGGCTGATGGCTCGGAGCCTGGAGCCTGTTTCCGATTCTGTGTCTCCCTCTCTCTCTGCCCCTCCCCCGTTCATGCTCTGTCTCTCTCTGTCCCAAAAATAAATAAACGTTGAAAAAAAAAATTAAAAAAAAATGTTCATTTCACAGTGTCTCCCTGGAAGGGGTTTGACTACACAATTTCCCAGCTGCTATCTATGGATCTAGCTTCTATTTAACCTAAATGTAGGTGCTGACTGTGATCCTTACCTTAGGGACACTGATAGATCTTGGCATATTGTCAACTAAGGGGAGCCACTAACAACAAAGACTGTGGCTTGAACAATCACAAAGGCTTAAGAAGTAACAAGGAGCTTGGGCTGAGCTGATTGATGAAGTTCATCTCCTACAAGAGGCCATTCTGTCAAGACTAGGAGAGGTGGACGTTTTACCTCATGTGCAGAAACCAACAAAGAGAGTTAAAGAAAAGGAAGAAACAGGGGAATATATTATAAACAAAAGAAGACAAACTCGAGAAACTGATCCTAATGAAAAGGAGATAAGTGGGGCGCCTGGGTGGCGCAGTCGGTTAAGCGTCGGACTTCAGCCAGGTCACGATCTCGCGGTCCGTGAGTTCGAGCCCCGCGTCGGGCTCTGGGCTGATGGCTCAGAGCCTGGAGCCTGTTTCCAATTCTGTGTCTCCCTCTCTCTCTGCCCCTCCCCCGTTCATGCTCTGTCTCTCTCTGTCCCAAAAATAAATAAAAACGTTGGAAAAAAAATTTAAAAAAAAAAGAAAAGGAGATAAGATTTACCCCACAGAATATTCAAAATAACAGCTGTGAAGATGGTCATTGAAGTGAGGACAACAACACATGAACAAAGTGATCAAAGAAGATCAACAGAAATATTCAAGAGCAGACTAGATCAAATGGAAGAAAAGATCAGTGAACTGAAAGATAGGGCAGTGAAATTCACCCAGTCAAAAAAGCAAAAAGAAAAAAAAAAGAATGCAAACAGTAAAGATAGCTTAAAGGACTTATGGAACACCATCAAGCAAATCGACATATACATTATAGGAGTTCCATAAGGAGAAGAGAAATGGCCAGAAAGCTTGTTTGAAGAAATAGTGGTTAAAAACTATCCTGGGGAGAGAAACAGACATTCAAATATAGAAATCCCAAGAGTATCAAATTAGATGGATGTAAAGAGATCAACACCAAGTCACATAAAGTTGTCAAAAGTTAAAAACAAAGAGAGATTCTTAAAAACAGCAAGAGAAAAGCAACTTGTCACAGATAGGGAGTCTCGTTAAGATTATTAGTGGATTTTTCAGCACAATACTTGATGACCAGAAAGAAATTGGACGATATATTCAAATTGCAGTAAGAAAAAACTGCTGATCAAAAATATTCTACCCAACACAGCTGTCATTAAGAATTGAAGGACAGGGGCGCCTGGGTGGCGCAGTCGGTTAAGCGTCCGACTTCAGCCAGGTCACGATCTCGCGGTCCGTGAGTTCGAGCCCCGCGTCGGGCTCTGGGCTGATGGCTCAGAGCCTGGAGCCTGTTTCCGATTCTGTGTCTCCCTCTCTCTCTGCCCCTCGCCCGTTCATGCTCTGTCTCTCTCTGTCCCAAAAATAAATAAACGTTGAAAAAAAAAAAAAAGAATTGAAGGACAGATACAAATTTACAATAAAAAACGGAAGTATTCATCATCACTAGATAGCCCTTATAAGAGATGTTAAATTGAGTTCTTCAAAGCTGAAACGAAAGAATGCTAATTAGTAACCTAAAAATATATGAAAGTATAAAACTCACTGATACAGGCAAATACATAATTAAATTCAGAATACTCTAATATTATAATGACAGAGGGAAATCACTTAAAACTCAAGTGTAAAGGTTAAAAGAAAAAAGTATTAAAAATAGCTATAACTATAATAACTTGTTAAAGAATACACAATATAAAAAGCTATAAATTATGATATCAAAAACAATCATGGGAGGCGAGTTTAAAATGTAGAGTTTCTGTATACATTAGAGTTAGGATGTTACCAGCTTAAAATACACAATTATACATATAAGATTTTTGCAAGCCTCATGGTAATGACAAAGCAAAAGCCTACGGAAGTATGCAAAAGAGAAAGAAAGAGAAATTAAAACATACCACTACAGGAAGTCATCAATTCACGAAGAAAGACAGTATGAAAAGAAGAAAGGAACTACAAAACTGTCAGAAAAAACAAGATGGCAAAAGGAAGCCTGCATAAATTTATGCAGTTAAATTTATTGGACTAAATTCTTTAATCAAAAAACACAGAGTGGCTGAATAAATACAAAATAAGACCTAACTATATGCTACCTACAAGAGAATCACTTCAGTTTTAAGTACACAGAGATTGAAAATGAAGAGATAGGAAGATATTCCATGCCAATGAAAATGAGAAGAAAGCAGGGGTAGGTTTGCTTGTATCAGAAAACAAAAACAAAAACAAAAACAACTGTAAGGTAAAAACTGTAACATGAGAAAAAGAAGGTCATTATATGATGACAAAGGGGTCAATTCATCAAGAGTATATACCAATTGTCATATTTATGCACCCAACATAGAAGAAGTAAACTTATAAAGCACATATTAACAGATGTAAAGAAAGACACAGACAAAAATACAATGATATTAGGGGACTTTAATACCCCACTCTCAATAATGGATAGATCAGCCAGACAGAAAACCAATATAGAAACAATAGACTTTACGTGTTAGACCATGTGGACCTAACAGACATATACAAAACATTTTATCCAATAGCAGCAGCAAATACATTCTTCTCAAGCACATATGGGACATTCTCTAGGACAAATCATGTATTAGGCCATAAAACCAGTCTTAGCAAATTTTAAAAGACTGAAATCATCCCGCATTCCAAGTATATTGAAAATTCACAAATATGTGGTAATTTAACCACATGCTCCTGAACAACCAATGGGTCAAAGAAATCAAAAGAGAAATTTCAAAAAATCTTGAGACAAAAGAAAATGGAAACACAACACACCAAAACTTATGGGATGTAGCAAAAGTAGTTCTAAGAGGGATATTTATAGTGACACATGATTACATCAATAAAAAAAGGAAGATCGCAACAGACAACCTATCTATATAGGTTGTGATAAATTACATTGTGATACATTACATTAACAAAATGAAAGATAAAAGTCATATGATCATCTCAATACATTCATAGAAAGCATTTGACAAAATTCAACATCCTTTCATGATTAAAAAAGCTCAACAAATTTAGTATAGAAGGAGCATACCTGAACATAATAAATGGTATATATAACAAGCCCACAGCTAACACCATACTCTAAGATCAAGAAAAGACAAGGATGCCCACTTTTGCTACTTTTATTCAACATAGTAACTACAATCTACAACATAGTAAAAGCAAATAAGCAAGAAAAAGAAATAAAAGGCATCCAAATTGGAAAAGAAGTAAAATTGTCTCTACTCAGAGATAACACAATATGTATGGAACACCCTAAATATTCCACCATAAAACTATTAGAATTAATAAATTCAGTAAAGTTGCAGGATGCAAATCAACATTAAAAAATCAGATTTATATACTAACAATGAACTATCTGAAGAAGAAATACAACAATCCCATTTGCAATGGCATCACAAACAATAAAACACTCAGAGATAAATGTATCCAAGGAAAGGTCTATACACCAAAAACTGTAAGATATTGATGAAAGAAATTGAAGAAGACACAAATAAATGGAAAGATATCCCACGCTCATGGATAAGAGTTAATATTATTAAAATGTTCATATTGCTCAAAGCAATCTATGGATTCAATGAAACCCTTATCAAAAGGCATTTTTTACAATAATAGAAAAAACAATCCTAAAACTCATATGAAATCACAAAGACCCCAGAGAGATGAAGAAATCTTGAGAAAGAATAATAATGCTGGAGTCACTATACTTCTTGATTTCGAGTATACTGTAAGTAATCAATGCTACTAGCATTAGAAACAGATACACAGATTAATGGAACAAAAGAGAGGGCCCAAAGTAAACTCATGCACATGTGGTAAATTAATCTGTAACTAAATATCTGGGAACATACAATGGGGAAGGAACAGTCTCTTCAATATATGGTATTGGTAAAACTGAAGAGCCATACACAGAAGAGTAAAACTGGACCCCTATCTTATATCATACACAAAAATAAATTTAAAATGGATTAAAAACTTAAATGCAAGATTTGAAGCCATAAACTCTTAGGGGAAAACTTAGGGGATAATCTCCTTGACATTGGCCTTGGTAATGTTTTTTTTGGATCTGACACCAAAAGTAAAGGCAACAAAAGGAAGCCAATGAACAAACAAACAGATGGTGTGACTACACCAAGCTTAAAAGCTTTTGCCCAGCAAGGGTAAATAAAATGAAAAGGTAACCTATGGAATGGGAGAAAATATTTGCAAACCATGTGTCCAATAAGAGGTTAATATCTAAAATATACAAAGAACTCATACAAGTCAATAGCAAAAAAACCCAAAAAACAAAAAACAAAGGCAAAACCCCAAATAAATCAATTAAAATGGGCAGAGGATCTAATTAGATGTTTTTTCCAAAGAAGACATATAAAATAAATGGCCAACATGTATATGAAGAGGTGCTCAATATCACTAATCATCAGGAAAATGCGAGTCAAAACCACAATGAGATATTACCTCATGCATTAACAAAAAGAAAAGAGATAAATGCTGGTGAGGATGTGGAGAGCAGGTAAGCTTTGCGCACTGTTTTTGGGAAGGTACGATGTATAGCCACTATGGAAAACAGTAGGAGATTCCTCAAGAAACTAAAACTACCGCATGATCCAGCAAACTCACTTCTGGATATACAACCAAAGGAAACAAAATCACTACCTTGAAGAGATATCTGTACTCCAACGTTTACTGCAGAATTATTTATGATAGTCAAGGTACAAAAACAACCTAAATGTCCATCAACAGATAAGTGGAAAAATGTGGCATTTATATCTGCATATGATAGAATATTATTTAATTTTTTAAAAAGAAGATAATTTGTCATTTTTGACAACATGGTTAAAACTGGAGGGCATTATACTAGGTGAAATAAATTGGACATAGAAAAAAATATCGTATGGTATCACTTATGTAGACCTCCCCTCCCCCCCCCCGCCAAAAAAAAAACAGTAGTTGAACTCATAGAGTCAGAGAATAGTGGTTGCCAGGGGCCAGAGGGATGGGGAGAACAGGGAGAGTTTAGTAAATGGTTTTAAACTTTCAGTTACAAAATGAATAAGGAATGAGGATCCAATGTATTAGATGATGACTATAGTTCATAATAATGTATTATATAATTAAAATTTGTTAAGAAAGTAGAACTTCAGTGTTCTCACCAAACAAACAAAACCAGAAAGTAAGTATGTGAGGTAATGAATGTGCTAAATTTCATGGAGGGAATCATTTCATAATGTATACATATATCAAATCATCACACTGTATACTTTATTTTTTTTTGAAGTAATAGTACTTGCCTTTTAATTTTTTTTTAATGTTTATTTATTTTTGAGAGAGACAGAGACAGAGCATGAACGGGGGAGGGGCAGAGAGAGAGGGAGACACAGAATCCGAAACAGGTTCCAGGCTCTGAGCCATTAGCCCAGAGCCCGATGCGGGGCTCGAACTCACGGACCGCAAGATCGTGACCTGAGGTGAAGTCGGACGCCCAACCGACTGAGCCACCCAGGTGCCCCCACACTGTATACTTTAAATGTATTACAGTTTTGTTTGCTAATTATATCTCAATAAAGCTGAAAAATTTTTAAGAAGCTTTATTTTCTCACTTGAACTGACACAATCCTATGGAAAATTTCAAGAGAAATTTTCTTTATTTCTTTTTCAGTGTTTCACTGCGTATTTAGTTGTGTCAGTATACAAAGCATTTCTCTTCCCAAGGGTTATTTGTAGCTATAAAAAATTTTTTTAATGTTTATTTATTTTTGAGAGAGAGAGAGAGAGAGAGAGACAGAGACAGACAGAGCATGAGTGGGGGAGGGGCAGAGAGGGAGACACAGAACCCAAAATAGCTCCAGGCTCTGGGCTGTCAGCACAGAGCCCAATGTGGGGCTCAAACCCACAAACCATGAGATCACGACCTGAGCCGAAGTTGGACGCTCAACCGACTGAGCCACTCAGGCATCCCTATTTTTTACTTATTTATTAAGCTTGCAAATAACCTGATTGAGGGAAGGGCTACATGGATTAACTGGACAAAAATTATACCATATAACAAGAGTACATGTAAACTTCTGAAAGCTTACCTTCTTTCTTAAAATTGTAAGAGCAACATTGCACTTTCTGATTACATGAGATTAAAAAAAATTAAAATTATGTATGCATGATTTCCTAGTCCTTTACCCCTACCCTACTATAGTTTTAATGATTTTTACCTCATTTCCTAGAAGGGCATTTACACAGGCTTCTGAGGCATCGCAGATGGCTGTGAGATCATGTCCTCCTTCTAGAGCCAACACCACATGTCCATCAGCCAATGTCATCAATTGCTTCGTCAAATGACCAAAGCCTACCATAACACAAACAACATTTCAGAGTATTAAATCAAAAGAGAATATTACTAGAATCTAATATTGATTGAGCATTTATTCTGTGTGTCTCCTTTCTCAGCACTTTCCATGGACTAACTCATTTAATACTTATAATAATTTGATAAATTACGTGCTATTATTATCTATATTTTATATATGAGGGAACCAAAATCCAAGATCCCACAGCTAAGAAGTACCACAACCAAAATTTACAGCAATCAGTCTGGTTGCTCACCAGTGCACAGTACTGCCTTTCACAACACATTCTATATGTACCTGTATAAAAAATTTGAATAGCATTTGGCAAGTGTAAATAAGGTCAATAATCTCATTTGCTGGACTTTTGTTTATTGTTTCCATCATCTGCTTTTACTTTATTATATAAAAGGAAATTTTTTCATATCACCTCAAATTAACTATGTTAGATTTTTATAGACATCCCTTTGATTATGATTAATCAACTAATTTGATTACATAGTTAATAAATTAAAAAAAATAACATCTCTATTATAAAGTATAACGATGTGCAAAACATCTGTTCACTCACTTTCTAGTTTAAGGAAAATAATGTTAATAATACTTTTGAAGCTTCTTGTGTATTGTATTAACATCCCTCCTCTTCTTCTGGGAAATCAGGACCATGAATTTGTGGTGATAATGCTTTTGCTTTTTTTGTTTTTTTTTTACTTTATAAAAGTGGTTTTCTATTTTCACAACTTGCTCTTTTCATACAATATCTTGTTAGCTCATCTCTGTTGACAAATGTAGCTATAACTCTTTCCTGTCGAGTAGGTCATATTATGCGTATACAAGAATTCATTTACCCAATCTCCTGATGACAGATATTAGCATTTTTGTTATTACAACACCGCAGTGTTTTATTATTACAAACAATGCCTCTATGAATGTTCTTATATCACTCTTGTGGTTCACATGTGCAACAGTGGAGTGAAATCTCTATGGCTCAAAATCTGCTAAATAATACCAGATTATTTGTAAAATGCTATATAATCAATCCCCACTCTGAGAAGCAGTGTATATAAAAATTCCAGTTCAGTCACATCTTTGCCAATATTTGGTATATCTTACCAAGTAAGTGAATGAATCATGGTATCGTATTGCGGTTTCATTCAGTTTCAGGAAGGACCTTTCTATTTCTACTTTGAATTAAAGTTTTTATTACAAATAGGTGTTAAATTTAATTATTTACATGACAATGAGATGTTTTTCTCCTATAATTTCATAGTGTTGTAACATTAATATTATTAATATTAAGCCATCATTAAATTTATAAAGCAAAATAAACTTGGTTATGATGTAATTATCTGTTTTGTACACAGCTGGATTTGTTTTGCTAGTGATTTGTTTAGGATTTTTTCACCTATGTTCATGAATGGGGTTAATCTATAATTTTGCACTCCTGTATTGACCATGTTGAATTTTGATGTGGTTGGGACCCCCTTTTTCCATGATCTCATTCTAGAAAGTTGGGTAGAAATCTTCCGTAAAACCATTTGAGTTTTGTGTTTTCTTTGAGGAAGATTTTTAACTATTGAAAAAAAATGTTTTGGAGATTATAGGGCTACTCATGCTTTTTATATCTTCATAAGTTACATTTTTCTAGAAATTTGTTTAATTGTTCAAATTTATTGAAATAATGTTATTTATTTTCCTATTTTGGAATTCCAATTAGATATATGTGGTTATTGTCATTATATCCTCAATGTCTCGTAAGGTTTCTTTCATATTGTGTATGTCTCTTTCTGTCCTGCATTAGAGGTATTTTAATTTTAGATCTACTTTCTAGCCTTTCTTTTTCCAGATGTGTCTAACCTGCTGTTTAACATTTATACTGGTATTTTCATTTCAGTGATTATGTTGTTCAATTACAGATGTTCTATTTGGTTAGATTTCATAACTTCTTAGTTATTTTTATAGTTTGTTAGTCTTTGCTCATTTCTTCATTCTATTTCTTTACCCATTATTATTATATATCCTGTATCTGTTATTCAAAGTCTTTAGGGCCTAGTCTTACTATTTATTTTTCTGATGATTCACCCTCATGTCTTAATTCTCTCTCTTCTGTGTTTTGAGGTGTTTTTTTTTTTTTGAGCCCATATACACTGGAACTTCCTATGTGAGAAGTTTTTGAAGCCTTAATTGAACTTGATATTTATTTTTGAAACGTGGGTTGAGTGTGATTTTGTTTGCTTCTACTGGATGGCTGGGATACCATCAGTTAGAATCAATTTTAAATTGTTAGATTAAAGGGCCTCTTTTTTAATGCACAATTATTGTAAATGTGGACTCCAAAACTTGATTACAAATTCTCATGGAAAAAAAAATAGTTTTTCCCTTTTTATTTCTTTTGAAATTTCCTCCAGTATAGCCCTAGCTAAGATAGACTTATAGTTTTATTCATCAGAATTTCCTCTCCCATTCACCCTTTTTCTTACAGTTGGCCCTTTCTCCTACCTTTATGTTGGTCTCCAATAAAAACCTCTCCCTTCAGAGGCCCAAGACTTTGACTCCCTTTCCCAGTATGTAGTAGTCTATTAATGTTCAAGCTCTATCCAGCTGGAGAATTTGGGATAGCCCAGGTTAGCCAACAGCTATAGTATTTGCTCACCTTCCTTCATCTTTTTGGAAATCATTCATAGTTTTAAAAAGTAGTTTTGATATTTTCATGTAGAAGTGTTTCAGGATGTATAGACTCTCATAATGCCAGATGTAAATGTCTCTCATTCAACATTAAAAAAATGTAACATTGTATCCAACCTGTCCAATTTTAAGGACAATTGAAAAAAAATAAGATAAATGAAAAGAAATAAAACCATGTGCTCAATATGGCATTTCATTTTTAAAATATGGTTTAAGAACTTGTAAGGAATAAAAATTTTAGTTTTAAATCAATTATATTTTTAATAATTAACAGGCTTTATTTTTTTAAAGCAGTTTGGATTTAAAGAAAAATTGAGCAGAAAGTACAGAGCATTCACCTATACTATCCCACCCCTTTGCTATCATTTCCTCTATAACTAACATCTTGCATTGTTAGTGTGGTATATTTTCTATAATTGATAAGCCAGTATTGATATATTATTGTTAATAAAAGTCAATGGTTAGGATTCACTCTTTGTGCTGTATGGTTCTGTGAGTTTTGACAAATGCATAATGGCATGTATCTACCATTATAGTATCATTTAGAATAGTTTCACTGCCCTAAAAAGCCCTTGTTGTCAACCTATTTATTCTTCCTATTCACCCTTCAACACTTGCAAACCAATGATCTTTTTTGTCTTTATAGTATTGTCATTAATTTCTCCATGTTTACATTAATTCAATTTTTAGCTTCTTGCATTATCCATTCTAAAGTACAAAGGACATTATTTCATTTTTCCTCATTCATATAGTACTTACAATATTTAGAATATTTCTACATCCATAAGAACTGGAAAGAATAATCTTGAATATGGAAGTGCATGCTCTGCTAGCCTGCCTGGGATACTTATAAGCCTGACTTCTATTCTTAAGCATTGTGGGGTTTTGTTTGAAAAGAAAGGAAATTCTCAGAATAAAGTTGGTAGAACTAAATGAAAGCCTATCAAGTTGTGAAACAATGAGACCCCAAACCAAAGTATGTTGCTTCCATTTTGGAACAACAGAAAAATATCATCTTAATCCTTGGAATGCACTGAGATATCTACCCAATAAACCATAACCGTCTAGAATTTCAGTTCTGGTCTAGCACTTGAGGTTAGCCATGAATAAGATGAGTTCACTTCCCCCATTACCTTGAAGCACTTCATTGTTGATTCTATCCACTTAGCTACTACTCTGATAGAAGTCACAATAGTAATTTTATAATTACTATATGTTGCTAAATAGTTGGCAGAAATTATTCTAAAAAGTATTTTAAAATTACATAAAAACTGTTTTCAAGCACTGCAATATTTTTCACTTCTTACGGACCGCATTACGGTACCAATAAGAGTTTTTCCACAGGTCACTTAGAAATGAGGATGGCCACACTAAACTCTACCTTCTCACCTGACTACTATAAAAAGAATGCTAAGCCTTCAGAAAATGTGATGCAAAGTTCTGATCCCTAATGCTTAGAAATGTTCAAAGTTAATAGCACATAGTAACGACTTCCAATCTAGAAAATAAAAAAGAAATACAATACTTACATACAGGCAAAAAGGTAAATATTTCTGCTAATAATATTGTGAAATATTCAGAACGGCTTTTTCTATAACCTAACCCAGGGCTATAGTGAGAGCTTAGAAACACATAATAATAAATCAAGCCAGTATGTCATATCTTTCATACTAAAGGTTCCTAACAATTGAGAATTATCTAAAGTCATTACTGAGCGGATCAAATCACATGGATTTGGAAAAAGAGAGAGAGAAAGAGAGAAAATCTCAAATCTGATTTAAGTTCACTTTTTCCTCGGAAATAAAAAAAAAAGTCCCATAAAATACCAAATTTAGATGGGATAGTAAAAAGTGGAAGGAAAGAATGGAATGAAGCTAATCTTTGATCTCTATCCAAATTCCTCTTTCTTTTACCTACAGGGTTTATTTCCATTCACATGTTACCCATGTGATTTTGAACCACAGATTGAAGCAGCTGAACTTTTGAGTTATGTATGCACAAAACATTCAAGTGAAGTAAAGAAATGAATTTCTATAAGGCCTGTGGCCTCTCTTCCAATCAAAGTAAGGAATTCAATTATAACTGTTTAGCTTTGTTAGCCCGAGTTCTACTGTGTCCATTACTGCTGTACATATATATGAGGTATTTAAGAAGCCAAGCATGGCTATTAATGTCAAGGTATTATATTTCAGGACATGTGAGACAAAACTTTCAGTGGTGTGTGTGTGTGCGTGCATGAGTGTGTGTTTAATATTTTTAATAGGCATAATTGCAAGCCGCATTTAATAGTTTTTACTTCTATCTTCACAAAAGGCACAAAAGCTCATCCTGCTTGTTACAGCAAACTTAGCCTGAAGAGTTGAAAAATGACAGCAGAAACCATAGCCAGTGATTTGTTTTTTCAAGGGGGTTAGTGTCCTGAGTGTGAGGGCTTGTAGAAAAAAAGTGATCAAGCAAAAAAAACACATCTCTGTAACATGGTGCATCTTGGGCTCAAGCAATCACCAGATATGGTGATGGAACTGGGTTCTTAGGGTCCATATAGGCCTTTAGCTTCTGGATTATTTTTGGGGGGTGGCATGGGAGTAGAGCTTAGAGAGGAACCTGTGGTGTAGCAAGATGGGCAGGCACAGGTTAGTCAGTGAAATCAGTTATAGAGTCATTGAAAATCAGATTTGTCAGTCTTCCCTATTACTTTACTGCATTGACTGTAATGGCATTCTCTAAGAAATACTTCTTTCAAAGTGAAATTCGGTACCTTAAACTCTTTTGAGAAGAACTTCCAGAATGAGGCTTTAACAAAGTACTAACGCTAATATACTACTGCTGCTGCTACTACTACACTAAAGAATCCTGTGTGCAGCCTGGTTATTTTAAAGAGCACCATATTAATTTAATTTAATCAGCATTAAATGACAAGCATGAGAAGGAAGCTACATTGTAGCATGTCATTTCTTTTCATGACCAAACACAGGTGAACTGGTAACTACTAAAACTGAGACACCACTGAGCAAGAGAATTGGAAGGGCATTTTGAGTTAGAAATCTTCTGTTCAGTTCTGTTGATTTACTAGATGCAAATTTAATTTTTTGCTTCTGAAAAGAATTATTAAGTAAGCTGTAAATATGTTAGTGGTTCAAATTATCAGTTTCAATTTGATTCCTTGATATTCTATGGGGTGTTACTTCTGGCCAAAATCATATTGTGTCAGCAATTTTACTAGTTCAGAAAAGTAGTTTGAAATGAAAAGTTGCTCAAATAGCGTTCAACAATTAAACTTTAGATATGTATTTAATAGTTAAGTCATAGGACAAAAAAGGATTCATCCTTCTAAATGGCATGTCTCTACCACTTCATCTGATGTTCCCCAAATAGTTCCCAGAGAATAGTGGTAGTGAAAGGAAACAACATTAACTAGCTTTATTTTTACTGTCATTAAAAAAAAAGACTGTTTTGAAAACCAAACACATATTCATTGTAGAAAATTTAGAAAATAATATAAAATAATGAATAGTAAATAAAATAAATAGTATAATATATAAGTATATGTGTAGTTATATATTATATAAATGTATTGTCTAATATTTAATAAATAATAAAATTTATAATAGTAGTAAAATAATTGTAATATATATAATAATAAATCCACAGTCCTGTCAAAGATACCAATTCCACTTTTGTAGTATTTCATGTTTGTTGTTTTTGTGTATTTTAAAAATAAAACAGGATCATATTATAATCTTTTAACTTACATTTACAAATATTAATAGTGGGAAACATTTTTCAAGTCCTCTACAATGTTATTTTAAATGTATTACTATACCAACCAATTCTGTGTTTAGATTTTTAAATTGTTACTAGGTTTTCAGTTTCATATATGATTGTAAATAATATCCTCCTGTAAGGTTAAAATGGCCACTACATATTAGCACTTATTTGATGCTAGTGTTATTATGTATTTTTTTTAATTATGGAAAGAGGCCTGTTCTTTTTATTGCTACCTTTTCTTTTTTATCAGAGATGAGATAGAACGTAAATAGTAAAACATATAAAGGCAAAATGGGAACAACGTTCCCAAACTCTATAACTTCATTCCTTTAGAACCTAGGTATATTCAGCAATGCCTGTTGTGGATAACTGAAACATTATTATAGAAGCCCAGGGAAATGAGAGATAATCCCAGATAGACCATTTCTATTATGAAATTACAAAAATGGCTGAATTAGAATTCTTTACGCAAGCTAAGACTGAGAGATTCTATTGTACATTGAAGAGGGACTTCTCTCTAACCTACAATTTTAGTTACCATTGCTGTTTTGCCCTCTTGTAATAGATTAGAGTTTAGAATCAGCAACCAATGCCAGAGAAAGTACCTGAGTCATGATTCATTTGGTTAATAAAGAAATAGACACAAAGTGAGTAAACAAGTCTTTTTAATTCTACTCACATTAATCTCTTAACTTTGCTGATGTCAGTCTTCCAGTCACTCAAGTGTTTCTACACTATTATTTTCTGTCTGTTGAGGAAAGCTTCAAGTGAAAAAAAAACAAAACAAAACAGGATGACAGAGGCAATCCTCACCCCCACACCCCTTCAGGAGAAGTAGTGGAGTGGAAATCAGCAGTAGTGACAGTGTCTTGAAATACTGACACCTAATGTGTTATTGATTTATATCATTTTTCTAACTCTTTCTGATATAGTTAAAAAGTCTCAATAATAATTTACTCATTTTTAGCAGGTTAGTTTCATTTGGGCCAGAAATATTTGTGAAGACTACACTGTAGATTCAATATAGGAGAGATCAAAGAATACACACTTTTGTCCCATTTTAATGTGAAATTTAATTTTGCACATCCACTGGAAAAATTTCCACAGTTGTATCCAGAAAGGATCACTGGAGAATGCACATACAGTGAAGTGTAATTACAAAAGCTGTAGCCATTTTCCTCTCTAAACCCTTTCATCATTAAGTTGCCCTGTTGTTCTTTGGGCAAGTGCAGTCAAACTCAAGCTGAGAGAGAAGTTTGGGTAGCATGTGGCTGTCTCATGTATTGTAAGACTCTCTAGCAGAACTTCAAAGCAGAATCTGATTGTTACAGATGGGAAGAATGCTTTCCACAGAAATACCTTTTTAAGACTCATGGTGCTGTAATTCATATGGTAGGCACTTGTGATTCGTTCCTGATGATGTTGGGATCATTTAACTCACAAAACCATTGTCGCTACCATAAAATCCTTTCATCTGTAGCCAGAAAGGTTTATTCCAAGCAAATGAAAAATTTTCATTAAAGTATCACCTTAATAATGGGCAAATATATACATATATATATATATATATATTTTGGTCATGCTTAAAATGTAAATTTATGAACATATTCTGAAGATTCATTTCATGCTAAGATCTTTATTTATTTGATGTCCTAGGACTCTTTCCAAGTTCATTGAAACCGGAAATCAATTTTAGAAGGAATATGGAGATTATTATCATTAAATCTTTCAGTTGGCTTATTCTAAACAGCCCTATAAATATTGCATATGTTTTAAAGAACGTACTTTCAACTACAGTAAAAATCCCTTTAGTGTTCTAGTCAGTGATGCTCCAGGAGGTGAATTTATATTCTTGGCATCTTTTGAAAACAAACGAATAGTTGGTTTGTATCTTAAAGTCTGAGACAACAGAATTCGGTGTCATTATTTCTGAAAAATTAAATTGGAAAACATTTTCCTGAAGAATTCCTGAGAATAAGATGGCAAGAAAGGTGACTGGCATTTTGACTATCCATCCCTCCCTCCCTCCCTCCCTCCAACTATGATCCACTTACAAATCAACATTTACTAAATCCCTACTATGTGCCACAGTATTATATGTAAATCTGATACTTCAAATAGATATGTGAATCTGAATTTTTTCACCTGTAAATAGAACTAAAGGTTAATTATTCTTTCATATTTGAAATGAATATTTATTTCATAAAAAGGCACCTCAAAAAAATACAACAGTACATTGAACAGAGCCTGGCAAATAGCAGTTTTAATATATTTTTTAATAAAAGATTTTAATCATGGAATTTTAGATCTAGAAGTGAATTTTAAGATTATATATTCCAATCTTTTCATTTTAAGGATGAGAAAAGTAGTATCTAAAAAGGTGAATTATAAAGGCAAACTGTTAACAATATAGTTGGGGTGAGAACCCAAAGCTCTCAGTGAGTGCATTTCTTACCATTCAGCCAATTCATAACTATTAATACTGCCCATATTTTCAGACATGATTTCCAGTTCAAAAGGAACTTTAGAAAGAGTTCCTAGATACCAAATTGCTTTTACAAATCATTGCTTTGGTGTGTTAAGTGTAAACAAACCAGAAACATGTGAAATAAATTTCCCTTAAAATACACAAATATAAAACCAGCAAGGAAAAAAATCCCTAGAAAATGCTTTTGGACATTGTAAGACCATTCTTTTCTACCCATCAACATTTTTTTTTTTTGCCAAGCCCTAAGTGCAATTTGATTTGCCAATCACCAGTTTTTACTGCTGTTTTCAATAATGTATCAAACACATGGGATCTATTCTCTCATGGATGCTCATGCATAATTGGCTAAGTGAGATGGAATAAGAGCAGAACAGACTCATGCTAAGGAATGATGATCCCATTATAGTAGTTTGCACTACTCAAATTCAACCAGTATTTACTGAGCATATACTCCAATAATAGCCAGGGAAATACATGGATGAGTAAGATATAGTTCCTGCCTCCAAGGAACTAAAATATAAGGGACACTTACCCAGGTAAATAAAATTTAACATAGAAAAGAGAACTGTTATAAAATAAACACATTTTTAATAAAGTTTAATAGATGGAAGATATACATCTGCTTAGAGGAAACTCAGAGGATAATGGAGGACATACCCAAACATTTACACTGTTAGACATTTGTATATCTTTGCTTCAGCCTCCCATTTCCGACACAGGACTAGTAACACTGGTTGGTTGCAGTGAAATAATGTCTGTAAATACATCTATTCAGTACTTGTCACACAGGCAATATCAGTAACTATTACTTCCTCACCTCAGGATACCTCTTAATGCTTTAAAAGGTCTATTAGATAAATCTGCAATATATTATACATGGTATCATTCTTTTCATTTATTTAGTTTTTCCATTAGTAAACCTAGTTCTAGAATACTCAATTATGCTGACACAGGATCATACTTATTATAGTTCCAGAAAGCAAAATTGGAGAGTGGAAAAGTAAGTTTGGAGAACAGGAACCAACATTTTCAGATAATCCTGCTTTTTAAAAATCTATTTTGAAATAGTAAATTGCCAAGAATTGATTAATACTTTCAAACCTAACATACAGCTTGGTACATGGTAGGTGTTCAGTATGTGTTTATTGATAGAATGAGTGAATTTGGAATGAGCATGTTCAAGTTTTACTTGATTATATTTAAATTAGTATGGTAGTCAGAATTCTCAGAATGATCCTCAATGACTCTAATAAGTCTTGCCCTTTATAATCCCCTTCTCCTTGAGTGTGGGTAGAACCTATGCATATTATATACTCCTGTAGTATGGAAAAAAATTTTTAATTTGAAAAAGTAACAAAAGGGAAATTTGGAACAGTGTTGAGCAGAAAGAGGGTGGATAGATAATCTAATCATATGAACCCTTTATAAGCAAAGAGTTTTCTTCAGGTGGCCCCATAAGAGGAACTTGGAGATATTTGAGGCATAATAAGGGCTTGATGCATCATTAATAGATTGAACATTGTTGGGTCATGTAAGAAGGAATGTTGGTAACTTCTAGCCAGCAAAGAAATGAGAACCTCAGTTCTATAACTGTAAGGGACCGAATTTCAGCCAGCAACCTGAATGAACTCAGAAGAGGATTGTTCCTCAGAATCTTAATAAGGAGTTTTCTTGCCTAATATATCAGCTTTGTGAGACCTGAAGCAGAGAACTCAGTTGAGTCTCCCCAGACTTGTGACCTACAGAACCATGAGGTAATAAGTGGGTAGTATTTTAGCTACTAAGTTTTCACATATCCCTGAATATATTGCAGGTCTAAGAAAAATTAATGTAATTCTAATTTATGAGGTAATTTGAGAGTATAAGGAAAGTTGAAACTACAACTAAACAATTACAACAATTATAAATTCTAAAACATTTATTCTATGCCAGGTCCTTGGACTGTGTAGACATATTTCATTTAATAGTCACACCAACCTCATTAGGTAGCTACAGAGAATATCAAAGTTTCTATAGAGAAGCAAACAAAGAGAAGTTGAATAACTTTCCCCAGGTCACACAACTACAATATAGTAATGTCAGGACTCAATTAAGGCTTTAGAGTCTGAAGCCTTATCCACTGAGATTACTGCCTGTTTAAAATAAGTGAAAAAAAACCCAAAATTAAAATAAAGCATGTTTACTTTTCACCTAAAAGATGAAGTAACTAATGCATGTCACCATGTGCTCGAAGTAGTCAACTGTCCTCACTAATCCCCACTCATTTTCTCCATTAAGTGCCATGTGCCAGTACGTGGAGGTATAAAACAAGTACCTTGGCAATGCCTGAGCATACTGTTCATTGGATCTGGGGAAGATGGTTTGTTGGGAAACAATAAGGCTGTGAGGAGTTTTCAGCTGAAATAAATACTTCAGTAATACTTTCAGTTGAAAGTGATCATTGGCCACATGATCATTGGCCACATCTGGTTGTACACTGCAAGGTGTTTCTAATTAATATATCTTATATTCAAGGAATTCTGGGAAGTCTTATATGGCTGAAAGGGTGAACAAGTTAGGAGAAAACTCTGAGCACAGAAATAAGCAAGCATGCCAGTAGAAAACTCTAGGCTCACTCAGATACAGCAGTGAGCTCAAAATACCAGGCATCTAACCACCTGTCATTGACTTCTTTCACCTTTCAGGATTAAATTCACAGCCTTCAAGGTATCATTTCTCCAGCTCCATCTTCTGCCATTCCCTGACATTTAGTCTTCCCTTGATTTAGAGATTACTATCTATACAGTTTGATGAATCAAATAGTGCCCATAAATATGAGCTTCTGCTGATGAAATATGCTGTCCATGTTAAGTCAGCTCCTACTCATCCTTTAAATTCAACATAACCAACATCCTAAAACCACTGTACAGTAAAGAATTATTCCTATGTGCCTCCTCATACTTATTTTTCTCTATATACTACTTAATTTGTGAGTTCACCCTAACAGGGTATAAACAGGGACCATCTCTTTCCTGGGTTGGTATATCCATTGCCTAGTAGAGTGTTGGGCGTTGTTATTATGTTAATTAAAAACTGATACATAAATAGTAGAGAGACATAAAGCAGACTGGCTGAATGTGTGATAACAGCTAATTTACACAAAACTTAGTGCAACACAGTCTCTGTGCTAACCACTTTACAACTTCTTTAATGCTCAACCCCTTTCCCAGCCCCCCCCCCCAAGAAGTTATTATCATTACTGTCACTGTAGAAAAGAAAACAAACAGAGAGATTAGGTACACTGTCTAAGGTAAAACAGCACAGGTAAGATTTGAATCCTCTGACTCTGCAATCCCTGCTCTTAAAACATAACCCAACTTTGTGGATTCAGAGCCTAGGATGAAACACGCATACCTTGGAGATATTGTGGATTTAGTTCCAGAACACTACAAGAGTGAATATCTCAATGAAATTACTCAAATGAATTTCTTGGTTTCCCTGTACATATAAAAGTGGTGTTTACACTATAACTAGTTAATTAAGTGTGCAATAGGATTATGTCTAAAAAATCCATGTATATAGCTTAATTAAAAATATTTCATCACCAAAAAAAATGTTAATGACCATCTGGGCTTTCAGCAAGGCATTACCTTTTTGCTGGTGGAGGGTACTGCCTGGATGCTGATGGCTGCTGACTGACTGACTGCTGAGGTGGTGGCTAGTGAAGGTTGGGGTGACCGTGGCCATTTCTTAAAATTAGACAACAGGAAAATTTGCCACATCAGTGGACTTTTACTTTTGTCCATGGACTTCTCTGTAGCATGTGGTGTTTGATAGTATTTTACCCACAGGACTGGGTTCTTTCAAAACAGGGGTCAATCCTCTCAAACTCTGCTGCTGCTTTACCAATTCGGTTTATATGATATTCTAAATCCTTCGTCATCATTTCAATAATCTTCACAGCATCCTCAGCAGGAGTCAATTCCATCTCAAGAAACAACTTTTTTGCTCATCCATAAAAAGGAATTCCTCACCCATTCAAGTTTTATCATGAGGTTGCAGCAATGCAGACACATCTTCAGGTTCTACTGCTAATGCTACTTCTCTTGCTACTTCCACCACATCTGCAGTTACTTTCTCCACTGCTGTCTCGAATCCCTCCAAGTCATCCACGAGGGCTGGAATCAACATCTTCCAAACTCCTATGCATGTTGAAAATTTGACCTCTTCCCATGAATCGCAATGTTCTTAAAGGCATCTAGAGTGATGCACCTTTTCCAGAAGGTCTTCAATTGACTCTGGCCAGAGCCATAAGAGGAATCACTATCTATAGCAGCCACTGCCTTATGAAAGGTATTTCTTAAATAAGAAGACTTGAAAGTGGAAATTACTCCTTGATCCACGGACTGCAGAACGGATGCTGTGTTAGCAGCCACGAAAACAACATTCATCTCATTGTACATTCCCATCAGACCTCTTGGCTGACCAGGTGCACTGTCAATGAGCAGTCATATATTTTGAAAGGAATCTCTTCTTCTGAACACTAGGTCTCAACAGCGGGCTTAAAATATTCAGTAAACCATGTTGTGGACAGATGTGCTGTCGGCCAGGCTTTCTTATTCCATTTATAGAGCACAGGCAGAGTAGATTTAGCATAATTCTTAAGGGCCCCAGGATTTTCAAATGGTAAATGAGCACTGGCTTCAACTTAAAGTCGCCAGCTGCATGAGCCCCTAACCAGAGGGTCAGCCTGTCCTTTGAAGCTTTGAAGCCAAGCACTGACTTCTCCTCTTCAGCTATGAAAGTCCTTGGTGGCATCATCCTCCAGTAGAAGCCTGTTTTGCGTATGTTGAAAATCTATTTTTTAGGGTGGCCACCTTCATTAATTATCTTAGCTACCTCTTCTGGATAAGTTGCTGCAGCTTCCACATCAGCACTTGCTGCTTCCCCTTGCACTTTTATGTTACAGAGATGGCCTCTTTCCTTAAACCCCATGAACCAACCTATGCTAGCTTTGAACTTTTTTTCTGCAGCTTCCTCACCTCCCTCAGCCTTCACGGTATTGAAGAGAGTTAGAGCCTTGCTGTGGATTAGGCTTTGGCTTAAGGGAGTGTTGTGGCTGCTGTGGTCTTCTATCCAGACCACTAAATAGTTCTCCATGTCAGCCATGAGGCTGTTTCACTTTCCCATCATTCATGAGTTTGGTGGAGTAGCACTTTTAATTTCCTTCACGGACGTTTCCTTTGAATTCACAACTTGGCCAAGTGTTTGGTGCAAGAGGCCTAACTTTTGGCTTATCTTGGCTTTCAACATGTCTTCCTCACTATGCTTAATCATTTCTCGTTTTTGATTTAAAGTGAGAGATGGATTACTTCCTTTTACTTGAAAACTTACAGGCCACTGTAGGGTTATTAATTGGTCTAATTTCAATGTTTTTGCATCTCAAAGAACAGGGAGGCTTGAGGAGATGGAGAAAGACGGTATAATGGCTATGGCTAGAGCACATTCAACATTTATTGATTAAGTTAGTCACCTTTTTATATAGGCACAGTTTGTGGTGCCCCAAAACAATTACTGTAGTAACCTCAAATATTTCTTACAACAGAAATCCATAAAAAATATAATAATAATTAAAAGTTTGAAATACTGCAAAAATTACTTTAATGAGACACAGACACATGCAACAAAACAAATGCTGTTGAAAAAATGGTGTCAATAGACTTGCTTGCCACTGGTTGCCACAAATCCTCAATCTATAATTTCACATTGAGCGAAGCTCAACAAAATGTAGAGCATTTTTTGGAGAAAAGTAAAGAAAACAAGGCAGCGAAAAATGAATGTTATGCTCTTAAGATATACCTACTATAGAAAATCTCTTTTCCTTTCTTTAAGAATGCTTTTTAAAAAATACTATGGACAGTATAATTAGAAAATTATTTTCAAAGAGTGGTGAGGAGGAGTCTGGGGAAGAAGTTAAGGCTCAAAGAAATACAACACAGCAAAGAGAAAAGTCAAGTCCTTCTTGTCATAGACTGTTTTTTACATAGTACAATATTCATAAGGAATTTCGTTAATTTACTTTTATACAGAGTTAAACTAGAATGCCATGGCCTTCAAGAAGACTCAATAAAATAATTGCAGCTGATCCATTCATTTCAGAAATATTTGTTGAGAAGCTGCTACATGACAGGAACCATGCTAGCTAATGAGGATATAGTTTTGAGCACAACAAAGACAGTCCCTACCCTTATATCACTTATAAACTAATGTTAGTGAGAGCTAATATCACTAGGAACCATGCTATGTATTTTAAATTCAGTATTATCTCATTTATTCATCACACAACTGCCCAAAAGGGAGAATGAGTTATAAAGACATTAACTTGTCAAAGCAACACAATCAATGGAAAGCTGTAGTAAGAAACTGGTTTGTTGAATCTGGGACTTGTCCTTTATACCACTTGCCTGTGTTGAAATCCAAATAATACTGAAGCACTAGTATAATGTATTAGTGCTATAGTTGTAGCACTAATAATGTCTGAATATTAATCACCAAATTTTAATGACTGTAACCCTTTCTTCCTACTCAAGCTTTTACTTACATTCATAAAGGCTAATTTTCACGAAAAAATGTCCACTTTGATTTTTCTGATATTGACAATTTGAAAAGAAATATTTTACCACCACCTTACCTCCTGTCCCTGCCAAAAAAAACATAATTACCTTTCAAACCAACCTGTGGAACTAAGTTTGCCTTTCAACTTTAGTGTAGCCTTAATTCATGGCAGCATTCCTGAAATTCTGCTCAGATAATGACAGACATGGCAACACTTACAGTGAATGACTATTGCCAAAAAGTTGATCCATTAGTTTGTCCTACTTGTCCTTGTGGTTACTTCATGACTATTTTTTTTTCTTTTATATCTATGTTTGCAACTAGCACAGTACCTAACACATAGTACCAAAAGTAATCTGGTCTTTTCTTCAAAAACAAACAACAACAAAAACCCAATACTGAGTCCTACTGTATATATTTTACGAACAGATGCCTGTAAATGAGTCAGATGATAATTCATCAGCTAAATTTTTTAGTATCAGCTAAATTTTAAAGGTTTTTTAAATGGTTGAAAATCAAATAATTCTCTTTTAAGGAATATGAGGACATGTGACTCATTGATAAAAACAATCCTTGTAATTCCATTTCCCAAATGACCTAGGTTTTTAATTTCAAGACAAAAATACCTGATTTTAAAAGATAAGTATCTACCCTCTGGGCAAAACTGATGATTTCTCATTTTTCCTACCATAAAAAGTGATTCAAGAACCTTGAAAATTATAGGTTTCAAGCAACCATTTAATTTAGATTAAATTAAATAGCAATTGTATGTTAAATAAATATGAAATGGCTCTGAAAGTATTTGTTAAAGATTAAGAATTCTGTAATACATGGCTTCTGTTACACATTTGTTATTGCTGATATTTAAAAGAAATCACCATTTAATTGAAATACTTAAAGAACACTTACAAAGGAAAGCATAGCATTTAGTAAAACCCCTAAGAATCTAATAAGCCCAACAGAGTAGCTCTTAAAAAAGTGCCCCTTCTCCAACTGTGTGGCAGAATGTCTGCAGTGCAAACATGGCCCGGATCCTATACAATCTTTACAAATGCCATGATTAAATTTGCCAATATCTGCAAAAAAGGGGTTTTATTTTAAATATCTATTATCAAAGTAGTTTTGGGCTATAGGATATAGGTCCCACCTGACATTAAAAAAAATCATTGAATGAACTAAAGGGAAATGAAAATAGGAAGTACTTCATATATCCATCACACATTTGAATATAACTATCATCCTTTGGAGAAAAAATTAAATATTGCAGAGCACATCACATCATGGCTTTTATCCTGCATTTTCCCCTGTTTTTCCAAGTTGGGAGTTATGAGAAATGAAAAAGGAGGCTTCCTTTGATCATGCTAGAGGTCTTGAATCTTAAGGTTGTATCTTTGTTAATGACACCCAAACTATTCAACTTATAGAAAATACCATAAAAACTTCGGCATTGCAAAAACCGAGTATTTCAGGGAGGGTGGTGGCATTTTAGGTCAAACACTTCAAGGCACTTAAGGGATCTGAAAGATGAAAAGACTGGAATATTGAGAGAGTGAAGTAAGCGGAGGCTACATTCAGTATGGGTGGATCAAAGATAAAGAGGAGTTGCCAGGACTTTTGGGATTAGCTGGGTATGTGTAAGAATAAATGAAGGAGCATAATCTGCTGGTAATTCTACAATTATTAGAACTGGGAGGTCATGGATGTCTTTCAACAGGAATCTGTAATGAGATTAGGCAACTGATTTTCATTGTAAAGATAATCACAGATGCACGAGGCTGGGAGTTAAACTGGAATACACTTGGACTATGCTGCAGCAGTTGAATCTATTGCCCCTCCCTTAAAGTTCAGTCCAAATTTACCAAAAATAGTTAAAATTTCAGGATCTAGATGTTAACAGCCAAGCCTAGAGCTAAAATGTGTGGGAATTTTATTATGATGTGACCGTTGGCATTTTTCTTATCCTAGTCATAAGAGTTACAGCTTCAGGAAAAAAAAAAAAAAAGCAACCGGGTTCCCCAAATTACCTAATTAATAATAGATAACAAAAGAAATTTAAAGTGATTATTAAAGGAATATGGCTTTTATGATAACCATTATATCTCAAAAGAGTTGTGCAACTCTCATACTAACTTTCAACCTTAAATTCATTAAAGACAGATTATTTTTCTGAAGAGATATCCAGATGTTCTCTGCCAGCTGCTTAAAACCTCCCAAGACAACTGTTGATTCTTATTGCCTAGAGAATGCTAGTTTCTAGAAAAGATTACCTAGTGAGTCCTATGAAGCATCAGTGACAGAACCAATGTGGCACCACTGATTATGAATTTGGATAACCTTAATCGACAATTACAGTGGATATTATCAATTAAATTGTAGTTCAAGTTCTCTGACCTACTTGGTAAAGCTAATTCCCATCTCTCAGTTTTTATTTCTCTAAAGATCAAACAAAAGGATTGGACTAAGTATCTCTTAAAGTGAGGTTAACCTCTGGCTAAACATAATCATATGGGTATTTATTAAAATGCAGATTCCTGAGTCTCATTCTCAACTAAGTTGAAATCCAAATCTCTGGGATGAGACTCAGATTCAGCATTTCAAACAAGTCCCTTAACTGAGGTCTGAGTACTGTCTGACTACAAAATCTTTAAGGTTCTTTCTAGCTTTGCGATTTGGGTTGATCCCTTGATATCTTTTATAACTTTGTACTAGTTAATGATTTAAGCCTGCCAAAAAACAAGCAAAACAGTTTATCTGTAAAATAAATAGGTATAGGGGCGCCTGGGTGGCGCAGTCGGTTAAGCGTCCGATTTCAGCCAGGTCACGATCTCGCGGTGCGTGAGTTCGAGCCCCGCGTCGGGCTCTGGGCTGATGGCTCAGAGCCTGGAGCCTGTTTCCAATTCTGTGTCTCCCTCTCTCTCTGCCCCTCCCCCGTTCATGCTCTGTCTCTCTCTGTCCCAAAAATAAATAAATGTTGAAAAAAAATTAAAAAAAAATAAAATAAAATAAATAGGTATAAAAATAATGGAGTGCTTTGTTACTCCAAGTTTGGGTTTCCATGAAATAGTATAGGAAACAGCATTTCAACCTGCCCTTTCAGCTCTTCCCTGCTCCGGGATGTATCCCAACCTCACCCCTCCCCCCTTTTTTTAATTATTATTTTTTAAATTTTATTTTAGAGAGAGTGAGTGAGCATGATTGGGGAGAGGGGCAGAGGGAGAGAGTAAGAATCTTAAGCAGGTCCTATGCTCAGTGAGGAGCCCAACACAGGGCTCAATCCCACAACTCTGGGATCAGGACCTGAGCCGAAATCAAGAGTCGGATGCTCAACCACCTGAGCAACCTGGGTGCCCCCCACCAACCTCCCTTTATAAGTGCTATCCTCCTTTTCTCGCTAGTTTCCATGAAATACACTTTCAAGAAGGGCTCTCACATGATGAATTTATGTCAGCGGGTTATTTTTATCAGGAAGTTTTAGATATGGGGGCCTCATCTCAATATTTAAATATTAATATTTGTAAAACCCATATAAAGTGCCATGCCCATCATAATGAGTTACATAACTGTCAATTCTGGAATGATAAAAGCCTTTTTCCTCTACTAGAAAGATTTCTCAGTTGGAACTGTGTCCTTGCTCTCCCAAACCGTAGTATTAAAAGGAAACTATTTTACTCATATTTAAGATGAAACCTTGTTAACTATCAATTTGGTTACTCTTATGATAAATTATAAAGAGTAAAATGCCAACATGAAGAAAACTTTCTGCTAATGATAAATAAATAGTTTAGGGTATAGTAGTAATAGGCAGCTTTTTGGAAGTAATCATTTGCAAAATGACACGTAAGTACCCTTTTGACTTATGTTTCTAAAGATAATAAAATTTTCCCAAAGCACGTTGAATTGTCTTTATAATTAGGCCTTTAAATTAATCATGACTCATCATTTATTAAGTATTTATTGAGGAAAGTTTTCTGTATGGTACTTGCCTCTTTATTACCTACTACTTCAAAGTGCATAGCTTGATTTGAATAGAGGATTTAAGACGTAATATTACAATGATTCTCAGTTGAAAACAACTTTTCAGCTCGTGGGGTTAAAACAAAGCTTGTTAATGGGAGAACTCTGGTGAATTCCAACTGGTATCATCACTGAACATATAAGTAAAAGTAAGTTCTTAGGACACTTCAGCATTTCAATTGATTGACTGAGTCAAGTAAGTGGGTCTACTTAGGTTTTTGTTTCTGCTTGAAAAAAAACTGAGATAGCATCTGTAGTGATAAGTGGTTCAAATGGTTGTGTGACTACATCATGTAAGGATATACTAACCTTTTAGTGGGGGAGAGATGGGTAATAAGTAATAAAAAGTAATAAGAACATGGTTATTTTAGTGTCCTAATTTAGGGGCAATTTTTAAAGATCATGTGAAAAAAGCAGGTAATTCCTATGTATATTCTTAGCATAAATAAATGGGAGAAAATTATAAATAAATAAATATCTCATTTAAATACATTAACCTATAGAATATCTCTTGAATGATACACTGGTTTTCTGTACCATTAACCTTTTTTTTTTCTTCCCTGCTCTATGAAACTCTTCTCAAGTGGCCTTGTGGCATTACACTCTCAGGTTCTCCTCTGTTCCCCCCTCCTCCTCTGAATCTACTTGCCAGCTTCTCTACCTTCTTCACCTGAAAAATATGGGTTCTCCCAACATTCTGCCTTCAATACTCTACCCTCCCTCTGCAAACATTGTCCACCAGTGAATCTTTTCACTGTTACAGCTACATCCATTATCACTAAGTTAAAGACTGAAATCTCCATCACTACTTTCCTTTTCTATATCAAATTCTCAATCAAAAATTGCCAGTAGGTCATTTGTTTGTATATTCCAATCTAATCAAACAGGTCTAAATATTATCCATTATTCATCTTCTAGAACTTCTCCTTCGAAAATCCTATTAATACCGGGGCGCCTGGGTGGTGCAGTCGGTTAAGCGTCCGACTTCAGCCAGGTCACGATCTCGCGGTCCATGAGTTCGAGCCCCGCGTCAGGCTCTGGGCTGATGGCTCAGAGCCTGGAGCCTGTTTCCGATTCTGTGTCTCCCTCTCTCTCTGCCCCTCCCCCGTTCATGCTCTGTCTCTGTCCCAAAAATAAATAAACATTGAAAAAAAAATTAAAAAAAAAAAAAAAAAGAAAATCCTATTAATATCTGCAAATGATAATGCTCAAACTATCTGGCTGGTAATCCAGGTCCCAATATGCCATACTGTCAAATTGCTGTCCCTGTATATGTATAGGCTTTCCTTCTGGACAGTGCATTGGAGAACAGGACAGATTTGGGAATGTGAATTCTATTTCTTTCTCTGTCACCAGTGTCATCTCAGACATGTTCTTTAATGTCCCTGAGTCCCCATTTCTTCTTCTGTCAACTGGGGATAATAACACATGGAAGAATACACATATCTACTTAAGCACAATGTGACAAAGTAAAGCTCAACAAGTGATTGTGAAGAACAAATGTGACACATTTGCTTGTGTCCTTCTTTCCATCTGCTTTCTCTCCTCATCTGTGTCTAACTCACCATTCAAGAGCTAGCTGTGCTGCCTCCCATCACAATATTTAGAGAAATTTCTCTGATCACTACACAGTTTGCCTGCAGAATACACTTAGTCAGATAGTGTCTTTTCTTGTATGTATGTGTTATTTTATTTTCAACTTAATTGTAAGATGCTGAAAGAGTAGTTTGATATCCCAATTTTTGGTGTATCAGCCAGTAAGCCAAAACAGTAGCATTTGCTGAATAAATCAAATGCCATTGTTCCTCATACTAACAAGTCCAAGGGGCCTTTAGACTGAGGAGTAGTTGTGCTTGAATCTGAGGTTTTAGTCATTATTGACTGAAAACATTGTCATGTTTGAGCCAGGGAGATCTGTGCTTTGGCATTCTCTTTGCTCTTTTCTCAGGAATGTATTAAGATTTCATATTTGTGAGCATTGTAAGTATTTTAACCCACCTTTACTGTCTCTTTTCTGTCTGCCACATGTGCTCACAGAACTTCTAAGGGAATGTGAAAACTGAAGTGCATCGTCTTCTTCATTTGGGCACTATATACTCTCCAAATGTAACTTAACATGAACAAAATGTGGACTCTACCCAAGCAATGCTCAGGAAAGTCTCTCAAGATCCGGAAACAAACATCTGGGATACTCTGCAGGCCAGATGTGCAGACTACAAGATGGCATGTGGGAAAGGAGAGAAAGAACCCAAGCCCATTAAATCTAGCACATTCCCAGGGTGGCTTACTTTTCTTTGCAAAAACGTGGAGAGGTGGGGGGCCCTTTGTTCCTGGCTGCCATTCGCCCACACTTCCTGGATGTTTATTAATATCAACTAAAAGAGAAAGACGGGTATGTTTGAGAGTAATGGCTATAAGAAGTAGGTAGAAAGCAATCCCTAAACCTAAAGTGTTTATGTGCTTGTTTCTCTCTGAGGTCCAACAGCTTCTATATCCACTTCATTCACCACATGACAGAATTCAGCAAAATCCTACACACTTACTGTATCATCTTGAGCAAACCATGTTGCCAGTCGGAGATGTTGTGTACTCACTACCTCATTTGAAAAACTAAGAAATTGTTGTAGATGATTTTGAAGTTCCTTTGCATCTACAATTCTACCTTAGTGAAAGACTAATCTTTCCTTCCCCAAATAACAGAACTCTTGAGGTCAAACTCTAATTACTCTCTTTGGCACTCACAGAAATGGTTGCCAAATTTTTGGCTAGTGACTGACATTTCATATCCACGCTAGTGCACTTTCAAACACAAACCATCCCGAGCCTTTCTTTGTTCTTCAGAGATGTCTGTTTCCGTCATCCCAAGAAAATGCAAGAACAGCCAAATGCAGGTGTTTGGGCATGGCCTAACAACTATGGTGCTTTGTCTTTTTTTTTTTTTTTGAGGGGAGATCTGTTTTAATGTACAGAAAAAGTCACAAAGGCTGATCCCACAGTCTTGACATCTCTTCTGGTTGTCTGACATTCCCTCTGAAGTCCATGGGGATTCTGCAGTCCAAAGGTGCAGGCCCATCACAGGTAAATGAAGAAATATCCAAAGGAGGAGAATTTTAGTTAACAAGAAAAAAATAAAAACCTTAATATAGAAAAATAAAAAGTGATTTTGTTGTTATTGTTGCTGGGAAAAAATGGGAGTTTAAACAGCACATTTATTTCGTTTTAATTTCTGGGCTGTCAGACATCAGCTCTCAAGCCCTGATTCGGAACACATGCGAGGTCCCTTTGAAGTTTGGGCTGCTTTTCTTAACAATGGCAGAGAGATATAAAGAAATTAAACTGCAACATAATCATGAAACAGGACTTCTGGACTCCTGATTTACAAATTGTCATTATTTCATTATTTCAAGACTTCATTTTCAAAGCTTCATTGTGGTGCATACCTTTTTTGTAATTTTTTTCTGGTTAAGCTCAAGATTCAGCTGTACTTTTCCCCTCCAAAATGAAGCATTCTACTTTTATTTTAATCAACTAAAAAATAGTTTATTGTGGTTTTCCAAAGACAAGAAAGGAACTGGAAAATTCAGAGCAATATATTAAATGGAACCTTTTTGATAAAAGCCATAGCAATATAGGGTTTAGCTTTCAAAATACCCAATTCTCTTGGCATAAAGACAAAAATGTACCTTAAATTTTCAGGCAGTCCAAAGAAAATGTCTACCTTGTTTTCATGCTCTAATAACAACGGTCTTTACCAAAGATTTCAAGGATCCTGAATAAAAACTGCACTTCAAATTTGGTCTGGTAGATGCCACATTTAAACACACACACACACACACACACACACACACACACACACACACATTGATTTCATGTTATCATTCACTGGTCATACATATTTATTTGAATGGATTATGGAATTTTATAATCCAACAGACCCTTTATGCAAATATGAACAGGCTAAAAGATTCTTAGTACCTAAAAGAGTTTTCCTCACTGAATATTTTTTCTTGTAATATTTATACTCTTTCCAAATACTGCTGTTTTATTCTACCTGTTTCCATTTTTATAATGAAAACTTCCACTCAAGATTTCTCCTTTGCTATAATCTTAATGGTTACATAGTTTTGACCTTCAGTACACCTTCACGGAGTACTCACCATGTTTTATTTCAAGTTCCAACTTCATACACCAAAGTGATATGGGAAGTTGAAAGAACTATCGTCATCAGTGGTCAGCTCATACTGACTTGTGAGAACTAGTTGCTACATTTTCAGAAACTTTGTAAGCCAGGTGTAAGCATCTCCATTATTAAATATTAATATACATAATATTACAATAAAAAAGGTATACTAAAACAAAGGTACTAACACTCAAAACTTATCACATCCTAATTATTTAGTACCTCTGTTGTTGTTTATGGTCCTGGGGTTATTTGCATCTATGGTAACGATATGGTGGAAATATTGTGTGATACTTTGCTATTGTACATGTCTTCTCAACTTGTGAAAGTGACTTCACATTGGTAGATGAAAATGGTCATGTGGGAGTATTATAGCACAAGCCTGTTTTTCTGTTTTGTTTTTGTTTTTTTGTTTTTGTTTTTGTTTTGTTTTTGTACATGTTTTGATAAACATGTACCTGCACACCATTAATTGTCCTCTGTACCTGAATTATTCAAAATAACTAATTTATGATTTACGATGATCACTTTAAGCTATGTATTTCAATTAACAATAGGAAGCTGGAATTTATTCTTGTTAGTCTTACTTTTTTGGGTAGGATTGAATGGGAGAACTGGAATATGTGAAACTATTCCCACTATTTCCACCTGCTTTCAGCCTGAAACTCCTCATAGTTCCTTAACGCTGCCTGCTACTCTTTAATCTCTTCACTGTTATTCAGTGTATTGATTTTATTTTCATATTCCCAGCTTCTAAGGTTTTAATTTCTCCTCTGCCTAGAATAAAATTGCATTTTCACATCTCTTGAACCACCTCTTAAAGCTTTAATGAAAAACTGCATACTCTTGATGTCAATAGTAATTAGCAAGGTTGGTATAAGGTTCCTCTTATTTTCTGGCACAGGAGCAGGAAAATGTGGTCCAAATGAAACAAAGAAAATTGTACATAATTTTTTTTAGGAAGAGTGGGGAGTAAAGTGTGTATTGCTGTGTCATTACCTTAGAATTTTGGACTCTAAGTGTCTAGAAGGGAGGTACCAAGTATGTCAAGCAGCCTAATCCCTTAAGTATTAAATAATCAACAGATGGGTTGCCAAAATCCCTCCCATTCTACTTTGACAATGGCCTCCATCTACAAATGAAAAACATTTCTATGTCAAGTAGTTTAAATTTTATTATTCTGATATGAATGACTGTCTTGAATACAAACAGGTCTTAGACACAGAAAATTAAGATCTCTTTCTCCAGAATGGATGTGGAAAAGATGTGGATAAGAACTGGAGCAAGTCTGACTATGAAAATTAGCCATGTGTTGAAAAGACTGCATTATTTACATACAACGCTATAGCTATAGCCTTTGCTCTAGCTCTCAAGAATGCTAGATTTCCCTCAATGCCCAAAAGAGAAATAGAAAAAGTTTAAGCAAAGAAAATACTCATTTGTATATGCTACAACTAACTACAACTTTTTCACTAAAAACTCCTCTTTAGATAGTTTTCTAATATTTAAGATTAGTATTATTTATAGTTCATGGTGAGAACATTAATCTAAACATATGTTTAGATTATGCTTTAAATATTATGCTCTAATATATGTTTAGATATGCTCTGGTATAGCATTTTTAAGGAGCATGACAAGGTCTTTGATAAAACTGTAAGATCTAAAAGTCAGGCCTACCTGCGTTCAACACAAATCTGTCTCCTCCTAAATTCTAAAAAGAGAATTACTCTAGTTTTCATTAGAATCATTGTAAGTAATGTCATATACAATTTAAAAAAATCAAGCAGACCAATATTTCTCAAACTCCACATGATCAACATTTTGGATCAGTTAAAACTTTGTTATAGGGGACTGTCTTGTGTCTTGTATTATGTTTAGCAACATCCCTGAGCTCTCCCCACCAGATGTTAGTAGCGCCATCCAGCTGTGCCAACTGCAGTATCTTCAGACATTGCCAAACATACTCTGGAATGCAAAGTCACCTTGAGCTGAGAACCACTGAATTAGACTGATTTTCAACAAAAGTGTTAATTTCATACGTAACACATTTTTAGAATTTTTAAAAATCTACTGATAAAGAAGAAAGCCCCATAGCATTAGTACTTTCACTTATTGGATACCTCTGTAATTTTCAAAAAGTTTTAAAACATTATCTCATTTAATTCTTATAGCAAATAAGAATATAGGTTTTTATGTCCATTTTGATGGATGAGAAAACTGAAAATATAAAGGAAAATAACTTCCCAAAGAGCACTCAGTTATTGTGCTGGTTTTAAATATATTTAATTCCAAACTACATATATATAAATTCAGTGAAAAATTATTTAGCTTTGACTACTTAAAATCTGTGTAACTGATGTGGCTCTTAGCTTTGATATTGCGCTTACGTTAGAATATGAAGCTTTTTAAAGAATGTACACACATTTATTTTATTTTTATTTTTTTCACACATTTTTGAAGTACCACCTATTCCACCGAGCATCTAAAAATAGGCCCCACTTAAAGTTTTTCATAGTGCCTCTTAATGTATAGAAAAAAAAAACTTTATAAAAATTACGTCTTTTCCTTTAGAATAAAATACACTACCATGAAAACAGTATTGTAAAAATATCTAAAGTATACTATGTACACATACTATATATACATAGCAAAATACACTATGACATATACTATAGGTATAAATTTGATCAGAACTAATTCCACAGAAGTCACCTTTAACTCTCACTTTCAAGGTACTTCTGGATCTGGATGATGCTGAAAATGACCCTACATTCTTATACCTACTCTGAAGACAGCACTTCACTATTCTAGCCAATGTGTCACTATATTACCAAGAGTAAGGTAAACTGTAGGGATACCTCATATACTAAGCATGTTGCCCTTAAAGCATTTTGTTTTCTTTCCAGGATTACAGATTCCATGTCACTGGGTTGCATGACACTGTGGATCACTGGTCTATCCTTCTCCAAGGAATTACCTAGCTATGGCTCCAAAGGTCTGTGGCCCATCTCGTAAGGATGGGACACAATGACATCATTGCTGGATTCTACTTTGCTTTTTGAGGTTGTGGTAAAACCCACCTGTAGTCAAATTTTGCCTGTCAAATAATATGACATCATGAAATCTGTGGGGAATTCTTAAACTAGCAGTATGACTCAACTGGTAATAACATGAATGACGTAATCTTAATATGCATCATAGCATCTTATGACATGCCCCTTCTTTAAAAATCTTTTTAGACAAAACTTCATCACTTAAGAATTAAATAATTTAAACTTCCTACTATAAAAACTGCTATTATCCCTCACCTCGTGACAAATGTTTTTAATATATAGTTAACCTGGGCGTTGTCTATTTTACCTGAGAAATGTTTTCCAAATGAGCATAATCTAGAGTTTTTGTGAGAACCTCCTTCCTCACCTCTATGTTAAACTCATTTTTTCTGACTCAAAATTACAAAGAAAAAATTCAGCTTTCTCTGTTCTGAATGACATTATATCCTGCAGGATGGATTCCCCACCCTTGGGATACTTTGGGTTTTAGTGGATGTTTTCATAGCATCTGCTTGAGGATTCTAAGCTTTGTAATGCACATGGCATTGTTTTCTTCTTTTAATGTGAGGATGTTCCTGATATGAAGAGAAAAGAAAGATTTTCCTGCCATCCCATGTTCTCTATTTCCCCAGGTTTACACCCAAACTTTCTCATCGTTAGGATAAAAGTTCTGTTATTCACTGATTCATATTAGAGCTTTCCAGGCCTTTAAAACTTTAAGATATCCATTAAACTATAAATATCCCAGTATCTTCACCGTCTCCACCCTAAATATTCATAATGTTGGGAGAGAAAAATGGGCTTTCCAAAGTCCATAGAAAGGAGTTTTGAATACATGTTAGCTAGCTTGTAAGAGACAAGGTAGCCTTAGTGTGTGTTCACTTACTCTAAGATGCAATCCTAAACTCTCAAGTGCCTTTGAGCCAGTGAGAGACATAAGGCAAGGTCATAGATTATAACAGGACAGAGATAAAGGGATGAGCAAGAGAAGAGATTCCAAGAGCATCACTAGGAGTTAACAAAAGTGAGTAATTCTGGCTGGGAATCAAGAGGCTCTTTAAGGAGAGGATATTTTATGCTGGAGCTGAAGGATCAGTACAACTTGGCCAGCGAAAGGGAGAGGAAGAGCTCTGAAGGTAAAGAATATACTGAGCAACTTATAGAGAAAGAAAAGGCAGAGGCTTTGAGGTTATGCCAAATATTAAGGAGCTCTTTATGCTGAAGAGGGCAAACATCACAGTAAGGAGAGTTTGCAAACAGCACAGGGAGTCTCTTGAATGTCATTTCTTCACAAACCTGCCCTATCTCTGACCACCTAGATTTGAAGTGATCTCCTGAAAACCTAAAGCAGCTACTTTTGTCAATCATTTATCACACAAAAATGATAAATTCATGGAGTTTTAGCAGCGGAAGAAATCCAAACATAGATGATGAAAATAAGAGTCAGTAAAGTTTAATTATTCTGTCTTCTATTACTTTAAATTTTCTTGCAATATATACGGAAAAACAATGTATTGAGATATTAACTAGTGCCTCTTCTTCCTTTCAGGAAAATAGAAAGATTCCTTCCAACCCCTCATCCTCCCAATAACACACCACATACACACATTCTCTTCTATTCATAAAAAAATAGCAGATCTTTGGGTTCGGAGTGTAAAGTTCTTCAGTCTTCAGAGACTATTGATGACTTTTGTAGTTCAGGGGCAAAAAGAAGCAGCCAGGTTCAACAATCTCCACCAGACTTTAGTTTGGAAGTGCAGTCCTATTAAGACCATTTGATATATAGATTGTCACTGAGGGTAAGGAAAATGGAGACTGGAGCTTGGGTTAAAGTGAAACTGGCTTAATCCCAGATGTGGTTTCATAGAGAGGGAAGGAAGAATCCTAAATCTAAAGTAGCCATCATGCCACTCTCTGTCAAGTCACTTTGATTTTCCTTTGACCCTTATTGCCACCAGCATTATTCATTTTTGTTTGCTGTCTTACCCCCACACTGTCATCACTCCCCAAAATTAAGTTGCAAAGGCCAGTGAATATATCTTTTTAAAAATCTTTTTTTTTTCTTCAACGTTTTTTTATTTATTTTTGGGACAGACAGAGACAGAGCATGAACGGGGGAGGGGCAGAGAGAGAGGGAGACACAGAATCGGAAACAGGCTCCAGGCTCCGAGCCATCAGCCCAGAGCCTGACGCGGGGCTCGAACTCACGGACCGTGAGATCGTGACCTGGCTGAAGTCGGACGCTCAACCGACTGCGCCACCCAGGCGCCCCATGAATATATCTTTTTATTCTCATAACTGTATCCCCAGCAACATTATTTAGGGTCTCAGTAGGAAACAGATGGCACCTTAAAGAATGTGAAAAGAGAGTTTAATAAAGGTACTTTTTACTGAGGCAAAAGCAACACGTGAAACAATGGAAAGTCAATGCAACTGTTAGGTACGAGGGGCAATGAGAAGAAGTAAGAGATCTGTAGCTGTGGGGAACAGGAGGCCATGTGATAGAGAAGCTATAATGTTAGATAGAAGAATATAGCCCTTGTCCAAAGCCAAGTGGGAGTAGGAAGAAGCATCTTGTCCTCTAGGCTCCTGCAAGTACCCTCAATGGTCAATATCATCTAGAATCAAGGGAGCCTGGTCCCTCCTAGGGCACCAAGCAGGTTGGAGGGCTGATGTAGAAGGGATAACAGAGAATAATGCACACATTTAAAATTCACTAAATAAAAGACTAATTTCTCCAAAAGATAGGGACGTTTATCTTCCCTTATCAGGAAAAGGCAGGAGTGCTGATGAGGCAGCATATACATTTTGACAGCAAAAGAATACCAAGAGCTTGTGAAACCGGGAGCCAGAGGAGAATGAAAAACATCTCTGTCCCTTGTCTTGGCACAGAGTAAGTGAAAATACTTGCCTTCATGTGGAACACATGAGATGGACAATGAACAGCAACCATAATGGGCTAAAGGCTACAACCCCCTCTGAAACTTTTTAACTATGTAACCCTCTTCAATCTTCTCACTCAAATCTAAGCATGGCTTTTAGGATGATTAGAAGGCTTCTCATGGTCTTATGGTGAGGTTCTAGCAAGTAGGAAACTCTGAGCCAGATAAAGTTTTATTTAGAATAATAAACCAGAACAATATTTTATTTTTTCAAAGATATTATTCTATTTTTTTAGTTGAGAGAGAGAGAACAATTAGAGGGGCAGAGAGAGAGAGAGAGAGAGAGAGAGAGAAAGACAGAGAAATTCCAAGCAGGCTCCATGTTCAGTGAGAAGCCTGATGTGGGGCTTAATCCCACAACTCTGAGATTGTGACCACGGCTGATATCAAGAGTCAGATGCTTAAATGACTGAGCAACCCCAGCAGCCCACCAGTGCAATACTTTATAAATCCAAGGATTTTAGATTAATTTCAGTACTGCTATATAGTTTCTATTCTTTGAAACAGACTTTAAACTTCGCAAGGGCTACTATGGGTTGAATTCTCTCCAAATTCATACCCTAATCCCCCAGTACCTCAGAATGTAGCCATTTGATGAGATAGAATCTTTAAAAAGATGGTTAAATTAAAATGATACCATTAGTTAGGACCTTAATCTAGTAAGACTGGTGTTCCTATAAGAGAGTGAGAGATACCTGTAACCTCAGGAGTGAGGATTCAGTAGAAGTCAGACTTCTGCCACCTCAGTCCTGAACTGCTAGCCACCAGAACTATGAGAAAATAAGTTTCTGTTGCTTAATCCACCAGTATTTTGTTATGGAAGCTCTAGTGAACTAATGTAAGGGCTAAGACTACATCTTATGTTAACTACATTTTATCATCACATTAGCAGCATGGTGCCCTGACCACGATAGCTGTCCTGTGAATTCTGTGACCTGTTAGCTATATTAGCTCATTCTCCTTTTCTAATATATTGGGACTGTGAAGCGCACTGTGTCTTTCATAATTATCTTCTACTTCCATTGTATAAATATGTGAAGTAGAAAATAAACCTTACTATTTCAGTAATTTCTACTTCTCACTAAGGTAGAAAATAACCTTTATCTATTTAAAAGAAATATGGAAAAATCATATTTTTTCATCTAAAATATTTTAAAGCTTTCACTTGTTCCAACTATTGGGTGTTTCTGGAAAGACAAAAATTGTGCCTGTGGTAATTATTAGTATTTCAGCCTCAGACATTCAGCAGAATCCCTCTTCCCAACTGTAGCCAGCGTTATTCCCATTCTAGATTCTTTGCCAGTGGTGGAAAGGTCATGTGGAGGTGAGCATAATATGAGGTATCTGGCTCCAATTCCACAAGAAACATTAAAGTAACTGCAGACTGATAAAATAAAGAGAGGGAACAGCATGCTGGACTACAAAGATCCTAAACCAGAGTGAGTCAAATGGTACATTCTTGACTAATGGTGACTGGCAACGAAAGGGAGAATAGCCCTTAGGAACAGACAGAAGCTCCATTTTAGTTTAAGATATAGGTAGGATATATGAGGGTATTTGAAGACATGAGGTAACTGAAAACATGAGAGTAAATAGCTGTTAAGAAGGACAAGTAAACAGTTAATATTTTCTGCAAAAATATGAAAAGTTACTTTTTTTATAGTTAACTGCTGGAAGTCAGTGAGATAATGATAAAAGAAAAAAATTAAGTTAAAACAGATTCTTTATGAATGTCCTCAGAAATTGGAAGAAAAGAAATTCTATTAGAGGTCATTTTGAATGAGTGACAAAAGGAAGAATAAATACTCGTGAGAGGACTATTACTGATTATCTACAGGCAAACTATGGATATACTAGGAGTTCAGTTCCAGATCATCACCAGAGAGCAAACACAATAAAGTGAGTCAAATGAATTCTTCGGTTCTCAGTACATGTAAGAGATATGCTTACACTATAACTGTATTTTATTAAGTGTGCAAGAGGATTAGGTCTAAAAAAAACATGTATATAGCTTAATTAAAAATATTTCATCACCAAAAAAAATGTTAATGACCATCTGGGCTTTCAGCAAGGCATTACCTTTTTGCTGGTGGAGGGTACTGCCTGGATGCTGATGGCTGCTGACTGACTGACTGAGGTGGTGGCTAGTGAAGGTTGGGGTGACCGTGGCCATTTCTTAAAATTAGACAACAGGAGGGGCGCCTGGGTGGCTCAGTCGGTTGAGCGTCCGACTTCGGCTCAGGTCATGATCTCACGGTCTGTGAGTTCGAGCCCCGCATCGGGCTCTGTGCTGACAGCTCAGAGCCTGGAGCCTGTTTCCGATTCTGTATCTCCCTCTCTCTCTGCTCCTCCCCTGTTCATGCTCTGTCTCTCTCTGTCTCAAAAAAAAATAAATAAATGTTAAAAAAAAAAATTAGACAACAGGAAAATTTGCCACATCAGTGGACTTTTACTTTTGTCCATGGACTTCTCTGTAGCATGTGGTGTTTGATAGTATTTTACCCACAGGACTGGGTTCTTTCAAAACAGGAGGGGTCAATCCTCTCAAACTCTGCTGCTGCTTTACCAATTCGGTTTATATGATATTCTAAATCCTTCGTCATCATTTCAATAATCTTCACAGCATCCTCAGCAGGAGTCAATTCCATCTCAAGAAACAACTTTTTTGCTCATCCATAAAAAGGAATTCCTCACCCATTCAAGTTTTATCATGAGGTTGCAGCAATGCAGACACATCTTCAGGTTCTACTCCTAATGCTAGTTCTCTTGCTACTTCCACCACATCTGCAGTTACTTTCTCCACTGCTGTCTCGAATCCCTCCAAGTCATCCACGAGGGCTGGAATCAACATCTTCCAAACTCCTATGCATGTTGAAAATTTGACCTCTTCCCACGAATCGCAATGTTCTTAAAGGCATCTAGAGTGATGCACCTTTTCCAGAAGGTCTTCAATTGACTCTGGCCAGAGCCATAAGAGGAATCACTATCTATAGCAGCCACTGCCTTATGAAAGGTATTTCTTAAATAAGAAGACTTGAAAGTGGAAATTACTCCTTGATCCACGGACTGCAGAACGGATGCTGTGTTAGCAGCCACGAAAACAACATTCATCTCATTGTACATTCCCATCAGACCTCTTGGCTGACCAGGTGCACTGTCAATGAGCAGTCATATATTTTGAAAGGAATCTCTTCTTCTGAACACTAGATCTCAACAGCGGGCTTAAAATATTCAGTAAACCATGTTGTGGACAGATGTGCTGTCGGCCAGGCTTTCTTATTCCATTTATAGAGCACAGGCAGAGTAGATTTAGCATAATTCTTAAGGGCCCCAGGATTTTCAAATCGTAAATGAGCACTGGCTTCAACTTAAAGTCGCCAGCTGCATGAGCCCCTAACCAGAGGGTCAGCCTGTCCTTTGAAGCTTTGAAGCCAAGCACTGACTTCTCCTCTTCAGCTATGAAAGTCCTTGGTGGCATCATCCTCCAGTAGAAGCCTGTTTGGCGTACGTTGAAAATCTATTGTTTAGGGTGGCCACCTTCATTAATTATCTTAGCTACCTCTTCTGGATAAGTTGCTGCAGCTTCCACATCAGCACTTGCTGCTTCCCCTTGCACTTTTATGTTACAGAGATGGCCTCTTTCCTTAAACCCCATGAACCAACCTATGCTAGCTTTGAACTTTTTTTCTGCAGCTTCCTCACCTCCCTCAGCCTTCACGGTATTGAAGAGAGTTAGAGCCTTGCTGTGGATTAGGCTTTGGCTTAAGGGAGTGTTGTGGCTGCTGTGGTCTTCTATCCAGACCACTAAATAGTTCTCCATGTCAGCCATGAGGCTGTTTCACTTTCCCATCATTCATGAGTTTGGTGGAGTAGCACTTTTAATTTCCTTCACGGACGTTTCCTTTGAATTCACAACTTGGCCAAGTGTTTGGTGCAAGAGGCCTAACTTTTGGCTTATCTTGGCTTTCAACATGTCTTCCTCACTATGCTTAATCACTCTCTGCTTTCGATTTAAGATGAGGGAGAGCAACTCTTCCACTTGAATACCTAGAGGCCACAGTAGGGTTATTAACAAGTCTAATTTCAATATTTTGTGTAAAAGGGGAAAGGGAAGTTTGAGGAGAGAGCAGTTGGTGGAGTAATCAAAACACACACAATATTTATCAACATGTTCACGATCTTTTGTGGGTGTGGTTCGTGGTGCCCCAAAATGCAAGGGTAACATCAAAGATCACTGACCACCGATTACCATAATAAATACAACAATAATAAAAAAGTCTGAAATACCATGAGAATTACCAAAACATGACACAGAGACAAAAAGCAATCAAATTATATTGGAAAATGGTGCCAAATACTTGCCTCACAAAAGGTTGCCCCAAACTTTCAATCTGTAAAAAACATAGTATCTTGGAAGTACAATAAAGCGAAGCACAATAAAAGGAGGTATGCCTGTAATTCTGGCCTAACACTTACCATTGCCTAGGCCCTCTGCTAGTACATGAACTATGAATAAATTTTAGTTGTTATTTCTGTTTTATAAAAGAGGAAACTGAGGTTTAGGGAGGTTAACAACTAGCCTAAAGTCATGTAGTTTACAAAAGGTGTTGGAGTCAGGACCCAAATCCAGGTTTTCCTAGCTCTACAGCCCTTCCTATAACTAACCATGAGGCTGAAATTCATCAATTCTTAGGGTTCCCCTTCTCCTACTGTGATCAACAAACTTATTTTTTGGTCTGAACACGTATTGTTTGCAAACAGCTCAAACAACAAATTACTGAATATATCTGTTCATTTCCTTGTGAATAACTTTGTATTTTGCTTTTATATATATTTGACTGATCTTTCCTACAGGACAGTGGGTTCTCTGCACAATTTGTTTCATACAACCCTTAGCAAAATATCATATGTAAATAAGTGCTCTTACTGTAGATGATTATACTTCTTAGAACACACTCCAAGGAATGAGATCAGTGAGAGTCTTGGATTTAGAAAGCTTTTACATTTAGGGTAAAGAAATGTTTTACTTATAAGTAGTGTGAAATTTCTTTTTCCCAACATTTTCTATTCCTTGGGTACTAAAATCAAAAGTATTCCTCTTTTGTTTATGTGCTAATTTGATTACTTAGCAAAATTATATTCTAGGAAACCCAACAAGATGTTTAAATGAGCTAAGTATACTTTTATTTATTTCAGTCATGCAATTTATTCAATCGAATATTTTCCCCTGCCCTTGTCAATTGTTTCAGTTGCTCACAGGCAATTCTATTAGGAATGAAATATTGTTAGAAGGGGGTTCTCAAAAAGTGCTTTATCTTCATTATATTGAAAATTCTATTCCAAACTAACCTTTGGGGAAATCTGTTTTACTGACATACTTTACTTTCATAGTTTCGTTTCAAACACAGGGAGTTTTCCTGCCAAAGCCTCATTTTTCTCCTTTTTGGCTAAAAGCTCTTTTATGGAGACTGTTCATTTCCCCCACCCCTCAGTGGATCTCACCATGATGACTCTCCTAAGGACACATTAGAGGGCTTTGTCCTAATCCATATTTTACTAAACAGCCCCAGGAGTGAGAAGGACCTTCACTAGGATTTGATTAAACAAATTCTTAAAGCCAATAAAATGTTTTTAAGTTGCAAGGGAAAGCGGCATTAGTGCACATTCCCAAGGAGGGCAGATATTTCACTTTCCAGTCGTCCTTTAGGATGGAGTGTACTCTCTTTTAGAGCAGTTCCAGAGACTTCAGCCTCTAGGGGCAGTTACCCATGAGGATAGCTTTATTGAATAGCACAACACAGTTGTGGCTTAAGCTATTTCTACACACTGCAGAGCACTTTTATGTGTAACTTTCCCCTGTCACTTTAAAGAGTTATTGAAAGGGTCAAAGAAAATAAAATAGGTATAACCGAAAAGCTTGTGTTCAAGTTGAATATGACTTAACCCCTGGAAGGAATGGAAAAGAAAGCTACTTGTTAAATACAGTGGATTAGAAATGTATATATGCAGGTCTAAGGATAAAAGAAATTAGATTAAACATATTAGATTAATAGAGACTATTTTTATGATTAAATAGGTTTGGTTATGAAAACAATCCTATCTAATGTTCAGGAAATGGTTAAAATGGACCAAGTTGGTGGAAATATAGCTCATTAAGAGTCATATGTATATATGCCAAAATACTTATTATGTCCCATGAAGAGGAGACTAGAAACTCAATGCAATCACTATCCATAATCACAGAGGTTCATTTATTTGAGGGGGGGAAAATCCCCTACAGACATGAGATTGTCTCAGTTGACTGATAATAACAAACAGGCTCAGTAGAAACAAAAGGTTGTAAAATCTCCACTACATAAAGTGTTCAATAGATGTAGTTTAAAAATCAAGTCTAGCTTTTCTTTTTCCTAATGTCAGCAATGCAGATAAAAACAGGCCTTAAAAAAAGGTTTTAAAAGTCTGAGATATTTTAATTCTGCCCCAGCAGAGAATGAAAGAATCAGAGGAGAAAATACATTAGTCACACAACCTCAGAAACACACACACACACACACACACACACACACACACACACACACACAAATGAGCATCTGATCTGTTGCAGTATGGGAGCCCTGGGAATAAAGCATCTTGTTGGGAATCTCTATAGTATTTTATTAGACAATCATGATTAATGTCACAAAATTTAAGCAATCTTTGAAAAGAAGTCAAAATGTGCCACAAAAATTCACTTGATTGTGCCAGTGGGAATATTTCCTAACATAGCCTCAAACTTCAAAAATAGTATAAAGCATGCAAATGGAGTAAGGGGCAGGGTCCATCCATTTCTTCCCAAGTATATTTAATTTATTTAACAGAAAAATGTTGGGAAAATTGTGACTCTCATTAGCATGAGAAAGGAGCATCCAGTCATGTCTATATACTGGGTTATTCACATGTTGTTTTTCCCAGGGCAAGGGAGGTATTCGGATTTCTTACTGCTTCATGTCACCAGTCTGCAACCCAGATTGTAACTTTAAGATGTTATCTCCTGGCTGCTCAGATAAACAGCCCATTATGTTTTTATGGTAGGCAGTTCTGAATCCTAAGGGGATTAGAATATATTGGCTGGAGTTTGTGGTTCCCTGCTAGACTATCAAGGGGTTCATGGGATCTTGCTTGGACTATATCTTTAAGCAAACACCTCTCTCATAATGGTGTCTCACACTGCCTTCGTGGCCATGGACTTCAAAAGCTGATTGCAGGGAGGGCCAAGAAGGCAATAACCCTTAATACAACAGAACCAGTCTAGAAGGGACAGACAGGGCAAAGGTAAGGCGTCTCTAAGGTTGGCATTTGTGAGTTTAGCCACATGGGGTGAATAGAGGCCATCTGTTCTTGAATCGGCAAACTCATAGTTTTCACACCATCCCAGGATCAAGTACATTTCATGCTTACTGGTGTCAGCACTGTAGAACTTTCCCAATCTTAATGATACATATTTTAAGTTTACTTACCTTTGTTCTCTAAATAATGATAGTATGTGTAGGTGCAAGCGTGTGTATATGTGTGTGTCTGTGTGTTTGGGGGATTTGAGTTGTTCAGAGTAGACTTAAAAGCAAGAGTATTACAACTAAAAGAAAATTCAAGTACGCATTCATAAAACTTATATATCCTTTGGGCAGGGGGAAAGAAAACTGGAATGCTGTGCTGTTGGAATTCTTTGCTTTCTTTTGAGTAGATTGTGTGAAGAGGTGTTTTTGTTCATGTTTTGTTTTTGTTTGTGTGTTTGTTTTTCAATTAGAGGAACTCCCTGTTTGAGATCCACAAACAGAGGAATCCCTTCTTCTGTCATCTTGCAAATAGTTGTGCATACTATCAACTATTTCAAAGAATACGTCATTTAAGAAAACAGAACATTCTCATTTCTGAGATCTGGAAATAAGAAATAGAAACTTAAATTCTTCCATTCATATTTCAAACCCAATATAAAATTATTTTTTATATGTCAAGTCATGGAGAGTATATAGCTTATTAAACATTAGATATGATTTATATGGATATATGTCTTTATCTACACTACTTGATACATAAAAAATTATAATGAATAGTTCAAGGCTTATATACTGATTTTAAATATTATTAACACACTGTACTCATATTAATTATTTTGTAAGTTAGCTTATCTACCATGTCTTCTAAAGTAATAACTAAAATACCACTAATTTAAATTTTGGAATAAAACATATAATTAAAATTTGTATCTTCTAGAGCCTATAAAATATGATTTATTTAATCAACACAAAATTGGTTGAAACTTGCTATTAATGAATGACAGTATTTCCTTATCAATGTCTTTACCTAACCTAGCCTAGGCTGTCAGATCCTTCATGAATTGCAGTAAAGATAATGAAAAAGAAGAAAACAAGGTCATATTGAGGGGCAGGAAGCATGAGCAAATTTCAGAAAAAGTGATGCCGGGGCTAACACCAAGGCATTGAGTTAACTCAATCATGCTGATTGCTATTTACTATGTGAGAATTCAGTTCAAATCTAAACACAACAAGGGAAGTGCCATCTATTGATGGGACATTGAATCAGCATTTTGACTCTGAGAGAGTGAGTCTATAGCTCATCCAAATGTTATGTTTTCAATCAGTAAAACCATAGCAAATATATCCTAAGATTAAAACATGATTTCTTATTAATAACAGTTTACGTGGTGGAGATTCCAAAACCTAAGCCTTTGGAAACCTTCCCTATACAATAACTTTCTAACTCAGCAATCTTCATACCTTTTTGGTAGCACAATCTTAACTGCATATGAAAAACTACATACTCTCTTGCATATTTCAAAGGGATGTCTAATATTTTTATGAGCTAGTATTTTTAAAGGATGTATTTTAAGCATATTGTAATAGTGCTTTAAAAACATTTCCTTGAAATATTGGGCCCCTTGATCCAGTTTATGGATTACACTATGGAAAACATTCACCATAGAGTAGAATTGGCAATACCAAATATATTTGTCACACCAATCAACTAAATCAGACTTAATTTTTTCTTGCCGGGAAAAAGTATTATTTCATTATTTGATTCAATTATTGTGAAAGTGAGTCCCAACATAGGTAGAATGATGACAGATGGATGGATGGGTGGATGGATGGATGGATGGTGAGACAGGTAGGTAGTTAGGCACATAAGTAGATATATACCTTTTTGTGAGTTTTTGTAAGTACATATATATCTTTTTGTGAGTTTACAACCTAAATAAAATGAGACGCTGCCTCCCTTAAGATTGCTTAATAAAACTCACTTTGTTTTGTGGTCAAAGGAAACTCTCAGAGATAATCCATTCCCTTAATCATGCTCCTTCTCATATTTCAGGTACTATCTCTACATGAGGCCACTCATTATTTCCATGAAAATACTATGTACTTTCAGGATTTTTTTCATTTATGTGTCTGTCCCATTTGGCTGTCTGTCCCATTTGGCTGAGTAACACTCACCGTTTCATGTCATATTTCAGTTACCATGTCAGCAGGGTCTTTCTTTGACCAGGTAAATTGATCTACTTCATCTGTATTCCCCTAGGTTATTGTAAGTTATTTTATATCTATGTTGCTATGCCTTTCTTAATACACCATGAACACTTATGATACTTTAAAGGCTCAATAAATGTTTTTAAATAAAACAAATGAATCAATAAATGATTCAATCATTAAGAACTAGTTCTACTGAGAAATGTCTAAAATAATGCTTTGTAAGGACATGTAGCTGTGTATAAATTCATACTCCACAAGAGGTGATTTCTTTAAATGCACAAAATATGTTTTGCTAATTTCTATACATTAAAAATTTAAATGTTCTTTTTAAAATTCTTTCCATATTTATTTCATTTTAGTTTTTTAAATATAATTTATTGTCAAGTTAGCTAACATATGGTGTATACAGTGTGCTCTTGGCTTCAGGAGTAGATTCCTATGATTCATTGTTTACATATAACACCCAGTACTCATCCCAACAAATGCCCTCCCTAATGCCCATCACCCCTTTTTCCCTCTCCCCTCAAACCCTCCCCATCAACCCTCAGTTTGTTCTCTGTATTTAAGAGTCTCTCATGGTTTGCCTGCCTCTCTGTTTGAAATTCTCTTTTCCCCTTCTCCCATGGTCTTCTGTTCAGTTTCTCAAATTCCACATATGAGTGAAAACATATGATATCTGTCTTTCTCTGACTGACTTATGTCACTTAGCATAATACCCTCCAGTTCCATCCCAGTTGTTACAAATGGCAAGATTTCATTCTTCTCATTGCCAAGTAGTATTCCATTGTATATATAAACCACATCTTCTTTATCTACTCATCAGTTGATGGACATTTGGGCTCTTCCCATAACAAAATTTAAATGTTCTTATTATCCTTTTTGGTCTTGAGGAGATTGATTCATAGGAGACATTTTAAGAATGACAGTAAAAGGAAGCAATGTAGAAAGACCACACATGGATATGGTCTTTTAATAACATCATTTCCATGCCATTGTTCCCTGGTAGCAAAGACCCTTGGCAGGAATGGGGGGACAATACTAAAAAGAATAACCAAGTTTAAAAGGATGTTTGGATGTGGAGCAAAAATCATTTGTCTTATAATCACTTATAACATTTAACTGTAGTCATTTAACATATGTAACAAGTAGGAAATAAAATTTTTACATGGAAAATAATTTAAAAATAATATACGGAGAATTATAGCCCATTATTCATCCTTTTTGGTTGCCAAAGCAAGCAACTTAATCAGACCTTCTCCAGTAGAACATGTTCAAATTGAGTATCAACTACAAATTTGATATTTGATATTCTGCAGAATTTAGCAGAAGGTATCAGAAGCCATCACAACATTCTTTAAATAATTTGTGGTAAATTATAACACTAGATTTTAGGAATCACATGATATTTATCTATTCTCTTATACATATATTCTAAGAAAAATAGATACAAAAAGTCCTAGGGTTTTGAGAAACCATGAATTCTCCCAAGTCTTTAAGCATTGTTCAGATTTCAGAAATTACTCAGTAAATGATTATTTGAGAGACCTTATTACTTTTCCCCCAAATAGCAGCCAAATTTCAATATATAGCTAATATATAAAACTTATATTTTCATATTTATTTATCACTCTCTGTTATAAATAAGTATGTACAAAACTACCACTAAAGCTATTTCTGAAAAATTCAGTCATACCAGATTTTGTTCAGTCAGAATTTTTTCTATGATTTAAGATTTAAGACTAGTAAATATTAGTGAAAACAAGCTTTGAGACATTCAAAGAAGTTACAGGTCATGATTTTACACTCGAAAAAAATTAGCATCTGCATTTTATTTATTTTTTTTCTTTTTCTTTCTATTTTTTTTTTTTTTAAGTAAGCTCTACACCCAATGTGGGGCTTGAACTCACAACCCAGAGATCAAGAGTAGCATACTCTATCTGCTGAGCTAGCCAGGGGCCCCAACATTTCCATTTTCTGAATGAATACATGTTGCTAAATCTTTTAGAATATCTTTGAGAATCTTAGAATATCTTTAAATACAGAGTTTTCTTTGTTCATGCTTGTGGTCTCAGAAATTGAGAATGACTTTTTCTCATTGGACGAGTTAGCTTATCTACTTTCAATGTTTCCCAATAGAGATCTTTTTACTAAATGTTTCAGTAATAGAATCTGCACTTTGAAGGTACTGAGTCAGAATTGGTGACTCTGAAGCAATGTTCTTTCTTCTCTAGCAAGCCATAGGTCCTGAAGAGTGACCGCATAACCTGTTTTCACCATCATTAACAAAATGATTTTTTGTACAAAAGAAAAGACCTTTCTATCTAAAAAATAAAATCTTATGATACATTGTGAAAATTATTTGGTCTGACATTGACTTTTATTACGCTTTGTGTTACTCATGAGAACCAAAGAAGACCATGCTCAAGAATGAAAAAGAAAACACTTAAGGGGATCTGGGCAGTTTTAACAGCATGAGTGAAATACAACACCAAACAGGATGTCTCTATTCCCTTTGAACTTGAGGCATCCCATGGACCCTAAGCTACTGAATTCTCTGGTTAGTTATGTGGTGTCAGACATTCAGTATCACTTAATGAAGATAAGTTTCTACCTTCTACTTTTAAAGGCAATGGTGAATGAATGCTGCCTGACCAGAGGATTTTATCAAAGTCTTTGTAAAGTTAAAGAAAATGTGCATATTACTGTTACGTCTTAAAGTAAGCAACTGTCCATGTTCTACTTTGTGGGTTTTGTTTGCTTGTTTGCTTGGTTTTTTGTTTGTTTGTTTTGTTTTTGTTTTTTTGCATTGACTGCAAGATCAGTAGGCAGAAATATTTCCATATTTATACCTCAAGAATAAACTTAAATATTTGTTCATTTATTTTGGAAACATATATAAAGCTCTCATGGAAAAAAAATTGAACTTAATCATCAACTCATTTTATCTCACCCAAGATTTCCTTTTATCATAAATAACACTTAGAATTTCCTACTAATTAGACAGAGTATCTTCTTGATTCTTTCCCTTTGACATTAATGAAACATGTACCTGCTCTTTTTTGAGATTTCCCTCATTACAGAAATAGACCAATAGTTTCTTTTTGGTTGTATATAGTCCAGTAACATAGATCCATACTAAGACACTGTCACACCTCTCTTTGGGAAATACATTCATAAGAAAGTGGCTGAGTAAGCATTAAATAATGCTTATTGGTACTAGGCTTATATATGAAGTCCCTACACTCTTCACGTAAACTCTTGGAAGTTGCGTGGAACAAGAAGCTCAAACTTGAGATCAAATGCAACCCCCAATGGAACACTGTCTAGGTTCATATGAGAATGGGCCAAAGAGATCTATCTGATGTTATCTGATGGTAATATGCCACCCTATTATTTTTGAATTTTAAATTTAAGCATAAACTGATTTCATCTTATCAAAACTTTTCTTCTTTCATAAAGAGATAACACTCTAATTCAGAGAAAATATACACTGACCTAATTAAAATTTAAAGTGATTCCCTTTGTGAAATGATTTTTAGAATAGGATTTAGTGATTCTCTCTTATGGTCATGCCCTGGTCTCTTTAATCAGCCCTAAGTAGAATCCTTCTACAATATCAATTCCAAGCATTCTCCTTTTTATCATCTCCTATCTTTTCAGTTTACTCCCACTACCACTCCAATTGCAATAGTTTTGGGATCTGCCATTCATTGATCCAATCAATTTTTCATTCTCATACTCTTACACTTTTCATTTCTCTCCTTTAGCTAAATGGAAATGCATACCACATCAGATAATCACTTCCTTGCCTCTTTCACTTTAATTTAATCTCAGTTAAACTCTACTGTTCAATGCAGCTGGTGAAAATAACAGTTATGCTGACTTGTCTCACTTCAAATGAAGACCATGAAACTTATGTGGGCCCTTAACATTGCTTCATGCAACCTCCTACCAGATTCCCTTTTTTGCTCACCTAGCTATTTATGCATATATTCCCTTTGGTTTTCACACCTCCAAAATGTCCTTCCCATTCTCATTCTGAGTGATATCCTTGGTTCCTATTTCACTAAAGAAGTCAATGAGAAGCATACTTGATAAATCTTCTACCACTACATTCACACACCTGCCAGCATCTGGACCCATGTGTTCTGCTTTTCCTTCAGTTACTATGGACAAATTGTCCATTTATCTAAGGTCAAACCTTCCATTAGTGGACTAGATCTCATCCCCTTCATATATTCAAGGGCATTTCTCCAGAAAATAATTCTTCCCTCTCTCTACAACAGCATCAAGATTTTGCTTTGTACCAAATGATTCCCAGCATCACATAAGTATGCTATTATTTTACTAATATTTTTTAAATGCTAATTTACTCTCCTCTTCCCACCTATTGTTCCCTTTCTCTAATCCCTTTAAAGCAAAATCCCTCAAAAGATGGTCTCAGAAGTCAGTTTCTCTCCTCCAACTCTCTCCTCTAATCAGGCTTTTAACTCACCAAATCCTTTATTGACAAGGTCAGCAGTGGCCTCTGTGTTACTGAGTTTAATAGCCAGTGTTATTTTACTTGCCTCATCAACAACATTTGATACAGCTGATTATGCTCTCGTCTTTGAACCATTTGCTTCAATTGGATTCCAGGACACCATGCTCTGCTAGTGACAATCAGCCACTCCTCATGTGACACCTCCTTAGGACTCTGATGACATAATGTTGGAGCAGTCCAAGTCTCAGTCTTTAGATCTCCTCTCTACCTACACTTGCACCCCCCCCCCCCCCCCGCCCACCCAGGTGATCCCACCTGGTCTCATGGTTCTAAATAACACCTACATGCAGATAACAATTACATTTCTATCTTTAGCTCTGACTTCTATCCCAGACTGAAAACACATATATCCAATTGCTTTCCGGATAGCTACATTCAAATGTCTAAGAAACATTTCAAATCTCATGTGTACAGAGCTGAACACCTGATCATCCTTCCCCATTTCAGTTAATATCCTTCCACAATCTTCTCCCTTTCAGTTAATATCGACTCCTTCCTATCTAGTACATGGACCCAAGACCTTAGAGTTATCCTTTACTCCCCACCCCTCCCCCAGATCCCATCTGTCAGCAAATCCAATTCACTTACCTTTAAAATAAACCAGAACACAACCCCTCCTCACCTCTTCCACTTTCCTTCTTCCTTCATCATCCCACTTCAGTCACTGCCTCCCTTGTTGCTTGAGCACTCCAAGGAACCTCTACCTCAGGGCCTTTGCCCTGTTTTCATGCTTAGGAATGTGAGATCTATGTAGGTCTCACAGCCGTGCTCCCTCATCACCTTCCGGTCTTCATGCAGATGTCATTTATGAGTGAAGCCATCTCTGATGATCCTTTTTACAATTGAAAATCTCATTTCTCCAAGCATAACCTGATCCTTTCCCTACTTTAATTTTATTCATAGCATACAAAATCTTAATGTACTACAAGTTTACTTATTTTGTTTCATCTTTAACCACTAGAAAATGCTCTTCACAAGACTTTCTGTGATGATGCAAATGGTCTACATAAGTGCTGTCCAATGTGGCAGCTGCCAGCTATTGGATATATAAGCTGCATTAGAATAGGGAGTTTTGACTTGTTTAGACTGATGTAACCCCAGTACTTAGAACATCATCAGACCCATAGTAGGTATCCACTCTATATCTGTTGAATGAATTAAGCACCTTTTCTTTCTGGTTTCATTTCCCTGGTTGAACATTGACCCAGGCCATGGTATTTGATTGATGATGGTAGCAGAGGGTACACGTTAGCTCCCACTCACCTCTGTGCAAAGAACAAATTGCACAACTCAGTTGGTTACCCTGAGTAAGTGACTTGGTTTTGCAGATAATTACTAGCTATTTAGAGCCTGCATCTCTTTCTCCTTTCTGATAGCACTATTGCTATCAGTGTGAAAAGGGCAAAAATGTTGTAGGAGAGCCCTAGATATGGAGGTATATGCCTGTCTCTGTCGAAAGTCACTGCCTTAATGACAAAATTACTTAGATTTCCTTTTTTATTTTCTTCAGTCCTTTTGCCTACTTGAAACCCCATGTAGGTTCTCAAGACTCAGCTCCAGAAGAAAAGCCAAATATAAGAAGCATCAAGTAACAGCCAGGGAGAAACAAACAAACAAACAAACAAACATGGAACATAAACTTATGCTCCTTAAACTCAGTAGTAATTACCTTTAGAATATAAATCTCATCTCTCTATCAGGAAAGAAGTTTCATCAGTCTTCTATAAGGAAGATTTAATAGCATTGCACGTCTGGGACAAAATCAAGTACACCTTCCTGGGCCCTCTAAGTTTGTTTCTGTGCAATCAATCTCCTTTTCCTACTTTGTATTGCCCCTTTGCTTATCTTTTCATAAAGCATGATGAGAAAATAGGTACACAGGGGCCAGAGTTTCTTTCTGTCTTTACAGGGCAGGGCCCAAGTCTTCATGGTAGAGAGTTTTATGCTCTCAATATACAAAAATGACCTTCTAGGAGAGAAGGAATAAGAATGGAAATAGCACAAAAGGAAAGAAATGTAGCTATTTCAGCCAAATGAGTGAACTTAATAAACTTGGATCCCTATGATGATTCAAGTTCTAATTATGTTCTGGTCCTTGTCTCTCCTTCTTTCAAGGTCAATTTCTGATACAAATATAGAAAGAAAAATACATTTTTATCAGCTCTGAAACTAGACCACCTGTGAATTTCAGCTGTAGCTCTTTCATAATCAGACCATTATATTTTTTATGCTTTAGTTTCTTCATCTGCAAAATGGAAATCATAGCAGTATTATTTATTTTACGGTATTGTTACAAAGATTTAAAAAGTGAATGTAATCTGCTTACAATAGATTATAAGCATTTATTAAATGCTTATAGCTCTCACTATTCTAAGAGCGAATTTTAAACCATTCTATTGGTCATTGGTTCAAATGTTTCATTTTACAGGTGAGGACTAGGGACATCAACTTTTTAAACTGATGTTTAGTGTCTCAATCAGGATTAGAACAAAGTCTCCTACTTCCTAGCTAAGGTACTTTCTAACACACTACTCTAATTCTTATACTGACCCTTCACTCCTTTTCCATTCTTTTCTTGTTATATGAAAGTGGGAATAATCACACCTAGAAAAATTGGAGGTGGAAAGTGTAGCTTAGATTGCAAATAAGCAGTTACTTAACATTCTGCTCTTCAAGTTTTTTCTTCTCCAACATGACAATCATCAAACCAATCAGTGGAAGTGCTCTCCTCTGCCACCAAAGGGAACAGATCCATTCACACAGAGACCTGACAGGCTGTTACAATGCCAATGCCTCTGAGCCATGTGGAAGGTGGCTCTAGGGCTGGCCCTAAATAAATGTGGTTAGTGTAAGCGTTTTTAGCTTCCAGATGATAAAACTTCAAAACCTTTGGATGATCTATTTTATGGAAATCAAGAATTGACTGCAATTGAATCTTGCCAAATACCCAGACATTGCCTCTGAAGGCGGTCACACAATGAGCCACAGCAGCAAGCACACTGGAAAGATTAAGAAGCCGGATTCTCCAAAAACCTTGGGCTATTACTTTGGCCTGGCACTTACTAGTTATTAAGTCTGGTACTCAATGATTTACTCTTAAAATGCCTGCAGTGGTGTCTTTTCCTAATTGCTGATCTCATTTTGCACCCTAGTGCCAAATAGTCCCCCTGAGACTGCTGAGTAAAACAACAGGAATAGTTCCAATAACCATCACAATCCTTAATAAAATGCAGCTCTTAAAGTAGATGACCTTCCTGGAACTATCCCAAGTAGCCTGACACTCTTCTGTTTTCTTTGGGTTCTTCATGTGCCTGTCAGTTACTGAAATTAGCTACAATTAATAAATGATTCCCTCTACTGGCTACTTGGACAATAAAGTGATTTTAGGGAATCTTACAGAAGGACTCTTGTTTAGATGATTACCCTAAAACAGAAAGGCAATATTGTGCATAAGGACAGTGCTATGGGGAGAAACCTTTGACCAGAAACAGCATCTGAGAAAATTGTTTATAGTAGATCCAAAGAAACTGCAAATAAATGAATGTATCTGGCAACTCTTCCAATTTCGAGATAAGCAATTCTAAATGAGAAGACTGGATTTTATATAGTGCCCAAGTATATGTTATGAAACCCAGCTCAGACAGACTCACCAAAATATCCTACAGTGGTGGAATTAAGTAAGGGTTAGCCAAATAAACCCTCAGTACACTACTTCAGGCTAATGGGTCCCTCTGGCCTTACTTTTGTCTTTCATCACCAGCTCCACCTATCCTTTTTCAGATTGTATTGTAGTTCCAGGAAGGAACAGTAAGCATACAGGTCATCTGCCATAGATGGTCAATGATTTGGTAAAAATAATTTCTGAAATAGGTAGTTTCTCCAGTTTATGGATAAATGCTACCAAATCAGAGAAAAAAGGAAAACAGCAGGGAATAAAGACCTTATCTATACTTTATATACATACATACTTTATGTACATATATATATATATATACACACACACATACATATATATATACACACACATACATATATATACACACACACATATATATATATATATATATATATATATATATATATATATATATAAAATCAGGCCATTATCTTTTTTTATGCTTTAGTTTCTTCATCTGTAAAATGGGAAACATAGCAATATTGTTTATCTTACAGTATTGTTACAAAGATTTACAAAGTAAATGTAATGTGTTTACAATAGATTAAATGCTTATAGCTTGTTAAATATATATATGCATTTAATCATTCCTGGAAAAATGGTTAAAATACTAAAGTTATTTCTATTTTTGAAAATTTAAATATTAAATTTAAGTTATTAAATTAAATTTATTAAATTGAATTTAACTAAATGTAAATAATCTTTGAAAAATAAGGTCTTACTTATTATAACATAAAATAAATTAAAATGGTTCAAAATAATCTGATTACAGCCACACCATTTCTTATGCAGAAGTTGGTATTGAGATTTGGTGATAGGGTAAAAGAGGGAGATGGGATAAGGAAATTTCTTTAAAGAAGTATTGCATTTGAAAACAACTTGGAAGAAAATTATTCATATTTGTCTTGTCACTTTTCATATTGTTTGATTTAAAATGTTTCACATTGTGAGATTAAGAGAAAACTCCTGCCTACAGAGTTCTTTCCACCAAGGGATCTGGTAGAGTTTATGGCACTCTACTGAGTGACAATTAGATTACTTGGTTAAAGAGATAAGGGGAATTCCTTGGAAGAGACTCTTGATCTGAAACTACTTGAGAAAAACATTGGGCAGAGGAGGCTAATTATCTACAGCTCTCTGGATCGTCAGACCTGGTAAGAAGACAATCACTGCAATTCCCAATGACTTATCTGTCCCATGAACTCCAGAATCACATGAGACAAGCTTGGGGATTCTGTTTGAAAGGAGGCAGGGAAAGGAGGAGATATGTGGAATTCTGTCCATCTCCTTACAGAAAACAACAGCAACAAAATAACTCATAGATACAGAGAACAAATTGGTGGTTGCTAAAGGTAGGGGTGGTGGTGGGTTAAATGCATGCATGTAGTCACAAAGTTAAAAATTTCAGTTATAAACTGAACAAGACCTGGATGTGTTGTATGGCATAGTGACTAAAGTTAATTATACTGCATTGTATATTTGAGAGTTGCCAAGAGAATAGATCTTAAAAGTTCTCAAGAAAAAAAACTGTAACTATGTATAGCGATAGATGTTAATAAGAGTAATTGTGGTGCTTTGGGCTCTGTGCTGACAGTGTGGAGCCTGCCTGAAATTCTCTCTCCCCCTCTCCCCAGCCCAGGCACGTGCATACATTCTCTGTCAAAATAAGTAAATAAACATTTTAAAAAGTACTTAAATGTTAAACATTTCAAAGTAACTAAATACTAGTATTTATTTCCATATAAGATTGCAAAAGTAATTTGACATGTGAACACAGCTCAGGTGTATGAAAACAATTATCCCCAAATTGAATGGGCACAGTATCACTGATACCTCATTAAATTTAGAGTGTCACATATTGGAAAGCATTTTTTCATTTATTCCTTTACCTTATTTTATTGTACATAATAACAGCCCTATATTTAGCCCAAACAATATAATTCGTATCATTTCTGTTTGAGAGACAAGAGCATTAAGACACAGAAAAGTGAATTGGTAGCCAATTAGACCCAAATTATAGATCAACTAAATCCAAATCCTGTGTTTTTTCTTCCTATAACTAGCCCAGTAGTTCTCAAAATTTGGCTCCTAGCCCAGAAATATTAGCATCACCTGGGAACTTACAAATGCAAATTGCAGGCCCCATTTCAGACCTAATGAATCAAATATTCTAGGAGGGAGGCTCAGCAAGACTAACAAGGCCACCAGGTGATGCTGCTGCTTCCCAGTTTGGAAACCAGTGTGCTAGACCATCATGACTGTCTCCAGCTCATGAGTAGTGTGAGAAAAACTTCCTGTAGGCTAAAAGTATACACTAATTCCTTATAATTTCTTTAATAACTTCATCACTGCACACATTAGTAGATAATTCTCAGTCACATAACTGGCCCATACGCTCATAGTACTGGTACTGACTTATGACATTACTTAACAAATTGTTTGACTAACAGTTTCTATTTTCTATTGATTTGATTTGTAAAATGAACTGGAAACCAATTGTTTTAGTTAGAGTGACCATCAAAATAAGGAGTCAGATGGAGATTTCAGGCCAAGGAAGGACAATTTTTGTCTTAGCTAAAAGCAAAGTCACATGATGAGAATCCACTAACTTAAAATTTCTCCCTGATCATGTTTTTTGTTTGTTCATTTGTTTTATATTGTTATTTTATTTTTTTACTTTCTCCCAACTCTACTCAATCCCTGGAAGCCTAGACAGGGAGTATAAAATGGGTATCTAAGCTGTAATTTTAGTATGGCCTTTGGGATTTTTAAAACAACATCTCAAAGAGCAAAATCCTGTATTTTGTCAAATCTAACATGTCATCAAATATAGCACAAAATAATTGTGACTGTTTTTTATATACCACTATGAAAATTAAAAATAAAAAAAATAGTGCTCATCTAACAATGAAATGCCATCAAATGTAAGAAGCATCCCAATTCAGACATGCTATATTATGAAACAGTGCATCTTAGTATCAATGACATACAGTCCACATTTTATTCTACAGTTGCAGCTGGAATCCTCTTTTAGGGAAAACTCTGCTTATGTATTTTCTTCTCAAAAGCAATGTTGATCTGGCCCCAGTTATAAAAGAGTTACAGTAATTTTGCTCTTCAAAGCTAAATAGTAGTCATCCTAGCCTAAGGATTGTTTCATGACATCAGTAACTAAGCACTACAGATGGAAAATATTCTTCTACAATTTGGTATCTGAGTTGTCATGTGGTGTAAGGAAACAGGCAATTGAGTGAGAAAATGAAGGCAGGGTAATAGTAAAACATGAAGCACTCATTGAATAAAATTTTGGCTGTCATTTCAAAATAAAATCATTTCTAAAACTGATTTGTTATTTTTTTAATATGCTGGCATTTTTCCTTCTTAACTGGCTATGTTGCTTCTTTATGTTGACTGTTACAAGGAACTATGTTGCATAGGACATTTATGAATGTAAATCTCCTGTAAATCCACTTTCCCCTGTCTTTGCAGGGGGCCATGTACTTGGTCATGAGTACAACAAGGAGTCTGGTATGTGGGAATTTTGGGCCAAAGACTAAGTCCCTGACTGATTCTTAGGCAGAATGTCCCATGAAAAATAGTAAATATTATCTACAAACTGGTAAGCTCTCATATATCTGAAAACCTTCACCTACTTTTTTGACTTGGAAAATTGTATTCAAATAAATTTATTGTTGGTGAAATTTCTTTTTATTTTCTGTATTTTTGCAATTCATAATAAGTTTCTATAGCAATTAAAAGCTCTACCAATTTATTTGGGATATTTTTAATAACTTGTTGAGCCAAGTAGAAAATATGTTAAGCTGGAAGTTAAAAGACATGAGATCAAGTTGTGATTTTCCTATTCTTCAGCTTCATGATTTTAAACAGTCACTTATTTTTTCCTGTCACTTTTTTAAAAAATTAGAATTGTAAATGACTACTAAATCCTTTTTAGTGATTTCAAGGTAGTAAGAAGATCAAAGAATATAATAATACAAAAATACAAAAAAGGATGCTTTATATATATTATCTCACTTAATCATAAAAATGAAATGAGATAATGCACAGAAGTTGTGTGTATAGTACGTACCACAGAGTGAAAACTCAATGATGGCCAGCAGGTATTACTCTATCATCTATTAACAACAGCACTGCCAAAATGAAAGTAATGTCTCCTTCCAGTAAAGAACCAATCTTCAAGACTTGAGTGACATTCCTGTGGTCATTCTAAGGCCAGCCCAGGATTATGACTCATCTACTGGATGACCAGACTGGGCTTTCAACCTCAGGGTCATAGTGCCCTCCATAGTCACTGATAGGATAGTCAACTGGGTTAGCTTTGAGTAGAAAGTCTTTTCAATTTCAATTTAATTCCCAAAGTACTGTTGGAAAACACCTGAAAATAATACTTTATTTATCTATTAAATGACTTCTAGTCCATGTTTTCCCCTTAAGTTCATATTAGACTTGAAGCATATTAGTACACAAAAACATCCTCTCTGCCACTTTTAATTGGAAAAAAGGGGTATGATACACAAAGTGTAAAAAGGTAAAGAAGCAAGATTAGTTGTTTGGGTTATGTGTTTGTAAAAAACAAGGGATATGGACTGTGGTTTAAGGAATAGGTAAAGAAGGGAGAAGGAATTCTTTCCTTCATCTCCTTCCATGTTTTTAAGTGTTACTTACTGCCATATATACTTGTTTGTTTGTTTGTTTTAACTAATTTCTATGCCCAAAATGGAGCTTGAACTCATAACCCCAAAGTCAAGAGTCACCTGTTCTACTGTTGAGCCAGTCAGGCACCCATAAGTGCTATATACTGAAGAAGAAACAAATGTCCAACCTGACTAAAAAAGTCAATGTCAGATAAAAGAAGACTTGTAAAAGGATATTCACCTAAACATTGTTTATAATGAAAACTGGAAACAACTTAAAGATCCATTAATGGGAGAATAGACAAAATACATGATGGTATATGTCCATAAATGCCTAATACACAGAAATTAAAAGATACGCAGCGGCACCTGGGTGGCTCAGTCAGTTGAGTGTCCAACTCTTGATCTCTCAGCTCAGATCATGGTCTCATGGTTTGTGAGGTTGAGCCTCCCACTGGGCTCTGCCCTGACTGTGGAGCCTGCTTGAGATTCTCTCTCTCTCTCTCTCTCTCTCTCTCTCTCTCTCTGTCCCTCCCCCAGTTGCTTGCTCCCATTCTCTCTCTCAAAATAAATATTTTTTGAAAAAAAGATATATATTCATGAGTGTATGTCAAAATTATTTTAAAGCAAAAAAAGCAAGTTTCATAAACTATATGAACAGAATGATCATGCTTACCTTTTGCTATACATGGTAAATTTAAAAACATACCCACTAAAATATTATTGTAGTGTGTGTGTATGCTGGAAAGAACATAAATTATGACAGTGGTTAAGAAGGGAAGGGGGATAGGACATAGGGTCAGTGATTAATGTGGAGCTCACATTCATCTGCAAGTTTTATTTCTTTTACAAACAAAAGACTTGGAACAAATATAATAAAAATATTTAGCTGTTGTCAATTTTAAATGGTGGAAATAATGAATTTGTTATATAATTCTTTTTTATTATTCATCTTTTAAATCATGCAAAACTTTTTTTAAAAAATCTAAAAATGAGTGTATTAATTTTAAACAAAATTTCTGAATTCCTGGATTCCATTACTTTATTCTTCCTAAAAAGAAGACATATGATGTACAGATTATTGATGTGAAGCTTAGTAATTGTGTGACTTCCACGTACAAGACATGAAGTTTTTGCAATGTGAGACATATCTTAAGTTTGTTTTACAGACAAGAAATCCTTGGAAAAACTGAACACTCAATATTTTTTTCAGGGTTTGCTTCAGACATGGACTTTATATAACAGAATAACTATGCCAAGCATAATATGAGAAGCAAATTAGCAAATATAAACAAACGATGTCTCTAAGTAAAGATTATGTGTGTGTGTGTGTGTGTGTGTGCATGCATGTGCATGTGTACATGCATACAGATATGTGTGTATTTGAAGTGAAACCTATTGATCCCTTCTCAGAATGTTTTTAAATGCATAAAATAAAGTACACAGATACGAAAGGCAATTATTATACTGAAAATAACTACCAAAATATGGGGGAAAGCCATGGCATAATACATACAATTCTATATTAGTACATCAAATAACAATTGAGCAGCAGGTCTGATATATACCATCACTTCCAAGTAATGATAAGAGTAACTATTGGAAATACCTACACAGCAATAAAGTGATATGAAAATAGCTATCATTTCTATTGGTGATAAAGTCATCTGCTTTACTCATATTGTTATGGTTTGTTGCCTACATTTATAATGAAAACAAATACCTTCCTAAATTCATACAGCTAATAAGGGGCAAGTAACTGTTTTACTAAAAAATAATAATGTAATTTTTTTATTCAAGTTCATGAGCCCCATTAATTCTATCCATGGACTCCTAGGAGGTCTGTGGACCCAAACTTAAGAACTTCAGAGACAGAAATATACCTGTCATCCATTCATCTACCTCTGCTTCCAAATGGCTCCTTAAATCTGCTGCAGGATGTAAAATCAGATAGACAATCAGGTACCCTAGTTATATATGTAAGAAGTTAAGCAGAATCTTAGCAAGGACAAGAAGGTGGGTCTATACCTTTATAAATGTGCTTTCTGCATCTATTTTTGCATTTCAGAAGTGCTATTTATTTTCTGATTTTCAGCTGTATTTCAGATAGTTTAATTGCTAAAAATGCATCACTGGATAACTCACTCTGGATGAGTATATTAATAATGTCACAATCCAAGTACACCTCAATACACCAAAACAAACTGCCAGCTTTTAGGCAGGTATAGCCTAAGTTATCCTCATCACAAAATAATAATGCATTATTTTCTTTTAAAAGCATTGCAATTTATTCGATTACCCCCAGATTTATTACAAAAAAGGAATGCATATAGATATGGAAATGAGATGTAGGCACTTCTCTTACCAACCTGACTTTCAAGTGAATGGACCATACACTACTATTTACCTAGAATCTTGCACAGTTTCCTAGGACTTCTGGCTATTCTCTTTCCATTTTGTTCAAGTAAGAGTCTCAAATATTTTTCAAGCTATAACATTTGGGTTGTATATTTTGTGTTTAAATACATCATCTAACTACCCAGACTTTTGGTGAATGTTTAGATTTGTTGAAATGATATCAACAAGAAAATTCAAAACTATTAACTCATAACTATTAACTCATAATACTTAATAATTTATTCCTTATGTTGTAGGTATAAGTATTATCTCTCTAACTCTCCCATATTTGCTTCTGATTAGGAAACTAATTTGAGAGGCATCTGAGTGGCTCAGTATGTTAAGCATCTGACTCTTGTTTTGGGCTCAGGTCATGATGTCATGGTTTGTGAGTTCAAGCCTCGCACTGCTCCTTGAAATTCTCTCTCTTTCCCTCCCTCTCTCTCAAAATAAATAAAAGGAAACTAATTTGATTACAAAATTAGTGAGAGACAAAGTGGAGATTTGAACATAGATCTTCTGACACCAGAATGAGCTCTTCTGTACTTTCCTTTAATTTTTCATCTTTACTTCTGATTTGTTACTTGAAGAATTCACTCTTCCACTGTCCTGCTTTTCTGAACAGAGATGAAATGAGTTATCTTAACCATCTAGATTCTAGTAGGTACTAACAGCTGGAACTCAGTGCTTTTGTGCAAGGCCTACTGCTACAAGGAAACTGTGACTTCCCCCATTAATATTCATACTATTATCAACACGATTTCTATTAAAGGGAAATGTTGAACAAGTGACCATTGTCAGAAACACAGGTTTGTGTTAGTTAAAATACTGTAAGAAACATGAATATGTCGTCTAAGCCTTGGAAAGAAGTGGCAGTGATAGAGGGACAGCAATTACAAACAAAAAAACAGTAAAACAAACAAACAAACAAAAAACCCCCATGAAATCCTAATTCAAGTAGCATCAAATATACTGGAAGAAAGCATCTGACTTGCTTAAAAGATCATGAGTTCATTTAGCTTTACTCATAAAAAAAAAAAAAAGGAAATTATTTAGAAAATGTGCCAGGCACTGGTCCAGCTTCTGGGGAAATAGCACAGAAATGTGTAACAGAGGTTAATCTGATGGTAGCTGGATGGGAGGATGCTTTTGAGTAATTAGTTATGCATAATATTCCCTCAGTTTCCACCCTAATATAAAAGAACTGAAGCAGTTCAGTCTTAAGGTTCATCCTTCATGAAATGGCATTTGGTTAGTGTCTTTCAGACACTCCTTTTCTCTATGCCTGTTTGCTACGGACTGAAATTCCACCATAAGAATATAAAGCATTGATTCCACAATTACAGATAAATAATAAAAGATGCAACTGCCAAACAGAACTATCACAGTAGCTGAAATACCCTCTCATTAAAAAAACACATAATCAGGGGTGCCTGAGTGGCTCAGTTGGTTGGGTGTCTGACTTCAGCTCAGGTCATGATCTCGCAGTCTGTGAGTTCAAGCCCCGCATCGGGCTCTGTGCTGACAGCTCAGAGCCTAGAGCCTGCTTGGGATTCTGTGTCTCCCTCTCTCTCTGCCTCTCCCCCACTTGTGAACTGTCTCTCTCTCTCTCTCAAAAATAAACAAAATGTAAAAAAGAAATTTAATTAAAAAATATATAATCAAGTAGTAAATAAAACATGCAAGTGAATGGGATCAAGTTCTTTCTAGGTTTTGATAATGGGGAGAAAATTAGAGACAGAGGAGAGCCATGGACATGTTAAGATAGGGGTAGAATCATTGGTAAGAGAACAAGAAAAAAATTCACATTCATTAAAATATATTTAGTTCTGGCTCAGTCTGGTTTCGATTCTGTGGACAAATAAAATGTGTGGACAGAGGACATTTTGAACCATACATTCTGTAGACACAGGGGTATGAAGCACATACATCCATCATAAGCTGATGAAGTAGACTGAACAAGTATACTTAACAAGTTTATTTCTTGGCACTTATTTGTTGACTGGTTTAACACACAACTTCTTAGAGACTTATTTTTGAAGGATTGACTAATCAAGGATTTTTTATACTTCCTCAGGTAAAACTCAAAGCTAAGTATGAATTCATTTATACAGGTATCTGCTTCACCACAGTGCTCTCTCCCTGCCAGGCAGACATTCACAGTGGGATAAAAGGAGTAAGAGGATCACGAAAAAGGATAAAACATTGTATCAAAAAGAAGATGGTAATTCAAGACTAAGATATGTTATTTGATCTCCACCCCCCCCAACTAATAGATGTTCTTTACATGTCAAATAGCATTTATTTATTTGCTTTACATATCAAAATAACATTTATTTATTTGCTGAGGCAAATAGTTACTATCTAAAGAACTATAAAAATGCTCTGTTTGTAAAAGGAGCATATATTTTTTTTTATCAGACATGGCTATCATCTCAAAATGACTTTTTAAAAATTTTTCTTTAATGTTTATTTATTTTTGAGAGAGAGAGACAGAGTGTGAGCAGGCGAGGGGCAGAGACAGAGGGAGACAAAGCAAGCTCCAGGATCCGAGCTGTCAGTATAGAATCCAACGTGGAGCTTGAAGTCATGAACCATGAGATTATGACCTGAGCCAAAAGTTGGACACTTAACCAAATGAGCCACCCAGGTGCCCCCACAATGACTTCTGAATTATTCCAAATAAAGGAAAAATTGTTATTCACACAATGAAAGAAATTTACACATAGTTCACTATGCGAAGGCAATGAAAACAGAGAATATACAAACATGTTGAAAAGAAATAAAATATATATTTTGTTGTAAATTAATCTGAACTGAAGAAACTATTCTTTTTAATGTCGACAAATCACAAACCCAGGGGGTGTTGCAATCTAGTGAATTAATTTTATTGTTGGAACATGACACTTAATTGTCATGCCAACCTTCTTAAACTGTAACCTAAAGGTATTAGGTCTGTGATAGTATTTTAAATAATTTTTAATGTTTGTTTGTTTGTTTATTTATTTATTTATTTATTTATTTATTTATTTATTTTGAGAGAGCGTGCAAGAGAGAGAGTGAGCACAGGTGGGGCAGAGACAGGGAGACAGACAATCCCAAGCAGTCTCCACACTGTCAGTGCGGAGCCCAATACAGGGCTCCACCTCATGAACCTTGAGATCATGACCTGAGTCAATATTAAGGGTTTAACCGACTGAGCCACCCAAGAGCTCCTGTATGAGAGTATTTTAAAAAGATACACTTAGAACTTCATGATAAAATTTGATGTAGTATTTACGGTAGGATACAAAGATACTTGTTCTTTTCAATGTAGGCCTTAATTCTGGTGGTTAATTGAAACAATAGCATAGATTTTAAATAGCTAATACAGACAATTTAAAACTTTAGCACAAATATGAATATTTTGTTGTAGAGAACATTTAATATGTAAAGAAATGAGAGGAGAAAAGAAGAAGGAAGAAAAATAGTACTAGCCAAGAATCAGCTTTAATTTAAATCACCTTTATGTTTGAATGGAAATTTTTGTCATAGTATCAACCAATTCTTTTTTAAAAAAATCAGACAGCTAACTAGATATCCAAATACAGATGAAAACACTAGTTGTTTTGACTTAATTTACCTTTTTACACTCAGGGATATTAAACAAAACTATTTTAAAAGATTGTTCAATGTGCTATGACAGTAAAATTTTAGCATTTCTGACACAATAATATCTTCCAAACCATTCTCTAAAATCCTTGGATATTCTACTTGGGGCAGAGGTGACTTTAGGTGGAAAACATTAGGAGATGGATTTGTTTCTGTAATTTCTACCTACTTTTCACTATAGGCTTTAGCCTATTTCTAGCGTCATTTAGGGACTCCTCTCAAATGGAGAATGACTTCTGGCATAGGACAATGAAGGACCTATACTGATCGCCTGTGGAGAACTTTCAAATCAAAACAACATAAATGCATCTGCCAGGTGGTTAGAGAAAGAACAAAGAGACACAGGGGTGAGCTATTTGGGGAATAACTATACAGCTGTCTGGTAATCCTAACCTCTACCTAATTATGGCAGCATCTCTAGAAAATATAGCTGGCATACTCAGGCCTGTATGAGATGACACATACAAACAGTTGCCCAGATGTGATGCTCTGTGGTTTTTCATTTAAGTATCTGGGGACTAGTCAGTGTCTATCACAGACTGTGCTTGTGGAATTAAGGGTCTAGGGCACCAAAATGGCCTCTGCAGTATGCATCCAAGTACTCTATTCTCAAGCATTTTATGAAACACTGTCCTCTTTAGTGGAAAAAATCCAGTGAAAGCCTCATGCAATATTATCTAACTACAAATTCAGAGTAAGCACTTTGATTTTAACCCCAATTATTTCAGATGGTAAAATAGTTTTCTCACCTATGAAATATGTGAATGTTTTAGATAGGTTCTACTACAATCTCTGAGTTCTAGTATATCCTTTCCTCATCGTCTATCTTTTCCTTATTAAACTGTATGTACTCAAGAGAGGGCCAATTATAAATCAGTTAAAATTTATGTCTGTATATGTTTCTTAGGAAACAAGTCACCTTGTAAGGAAACATATGGTATGTTGAGTAGAAAAGATATAAGAAGGGAAAACAGACAAAGAGGGTTAAAAGGCTGGAGAGATTATAGACAAACTTGTCCTGGCACAGAAAGCAATGAAGAGCTTCCCCCAAAATGGATAAAGAAACACAACATAATAAAGGTCCTGGTGCATTACACTGAAGGTAAAATAAGTAGAAACCATGTTTCTTATATCTATGCCTAACATAAATGACACTTCTACTACTTTCTATTATACCTTCCAAGATGATATTTGATATTTGAACTTCACTTGGCAAAAAAATGAACAAAAGAGAAAACAAAAAGATTAGTTCCTTGCAGCTAGTGCCGAGAAATGGACTCATTACAACTTGCCTCCTTGGCAGGAAGAAAGACCCAAATACAAACATTCCTCCTTCTGGAGGGAGATTTTTGGATTTAATAGCAAGGAACACCTTTTCTAGATTTGTGTCTTTGCTCCATGTGTTTTCCATTGTTTGGGTTTATCTCAACTTGGGGTATAGCTTTTTTTTTTTTCAGACTAAACTCTTCAGCAGTCTTGATGCTAAAGAGGTCTATCTGCAGTGGAAGGATACACTTCAGTGGAATTTCATGAAGAAAGAAAAGGGATCATAAAGACATCTGATAAAACCAAACACCTCTCTATTCTATTTTACCAAACTTCTGAATTATTACACTTTGTGTTTGTGGAGTTGCCTCTTTCAATATGTTTTCAATAGACAACGAGGCACCGAAAACCCTGGGTAAATAATAGATGTTAAATATAGCTACTACCTAACAATGTTACTGGAACAATTAGAGTGCAGAAAACTCTCTCACATGAGAAGCCAACTAAAAACAAAGATTGGCATGGTGCTGGTTCTTTGGTTCTTTTAAAATTAATAAAACACACTTGCTCTAAACTCATCTCTCACACTTAAAAACTACTTAGGTTGCTTTTATTTGTTTTCAACCCCCATTAAAATACACAATAGTCGATCCGATTCTTTGTGTAATTCTGCTTTTTTTCCTTCTTTTTTTATACATATCCAGAGTGCCAGCATACATTTGTGTGTGTGGACTATATGTATGCCTTATTTTCACATTCAGAGAGCATGGGGATTGTTCTTGAAGAAAGCCTCTTTCTAGCCAGATTCCATTAGGTCACATTATGTAAATGAATGTATAACACAAAATTCATTTATTCATTTGGTGTGTAGTAGAACACATGGCAAATGCTAAGGAACACAGCCAAAAAGTTAATCTGTGCAACACAAAAGAAGACCAGTAGAGATCCTGAGCATTGTCTACACACTTGTAGAGAGCTGCTGAGTAAGGGGAAATATACCTTTTGCATTCAAACCCACAAGACCATAGATAGCATTATTAGGAAACATGAATTTTTACCACATGTACAATGGAATAAAAACAGTGACTTCCATTCTCTTTGCAAAAAGCCCAGTAGCTTTTCTAGACTCATGACCTTTCAAGTCTTTTAATGTATTTTAAACAGAAGTCCTATCACTTCTGCCTTTAAGTAGCAAAACGGGACTCTGGGAAAACATAAAGTTTCTGAAATGCCTCATCAAGTCTAACAAAGAAAACTATTTAACTTTGTTTGTCTTAAAGGCAAACATCTACAGAGAGATGAATCTGACAGAACAGTAAACATGATCTAAATTACTTTTAAAAGTCTTACCCAAGCATACTAGACACAAGTAAAAGGTGCTGTCCATTTTAAAGACCTACTATGTCTTAACATTTCATAAATTCCTAAAAGATAATACTCACATTTTGCTGTCACCTTGTACCCCCCCAGAGGAGGGGCATGGCCCTCTAATGCATCAAATCCAGCGGAAACTAGGACCATGTCTGGATCAAACTCTTTGGCCACAGGCGTCACTACAGTCCTACACAGTAAAAAGGCAACCAGTTACACATGGGAATGGTGAATACCTTTAAAAATTGTGCAATGAAAACGACTTGGCACAACCTCAAGAACTTCCCAAGAATAAAAGAGAAGGGGAAAAGAAAACACCATTTGAAGAGATCAAAAAGTTATCATTTCCTTAATAGTGAATCACTGTTATTTTAGCATCCCAATTCAGTCTTTTTCTTTCATCTTTTTTTCCTCTAAATTAAAAAAAAAAAAAAAAAAAAAAAAAAAGCTTTACAGGTACATTCTAAAGCCCATCATATTACATGCACATCTGTGGCTGCTTTATCCCACTGCCTATAAAAAAAAGTGCTTCTTCCAAGGGAGTGACTAATGTTTTACAGAGGAAAGTCGAAGCTTTAGTGAAAACCTGGCTTGCTCCAGTTAGTGAGAACTTGGTGTAAATTTGAACTATAAATTTCTTTTGAGAAAAAGTTGCTTTTCCAACTTAAAAAAACCATTTTTAAATATATGTCATGGTAGGGGGTAACTCCTGCAAAGGAAAAACACAAAATTCCTTTAATAGAATCCAGACTATAATGTTAAGTGAGTCTAAGGTCAGAGACACCAGGAATGTGGCAGCCTCATCCATGACAGCAACCCCTGCTGGTCCTACTCAGACACTTCAGCATTTACCTCTTTAGCCTTCTCAGGACACCCTAAACCCTTTTTCCTCAGTGCTGGATTTGATAGAAAATGATCAATAGATGCTACTGGGATTCATAAAATAGAATAAAAAAATAATGTAGGATTCAAGACCGATGTTCCATTATTAAAATTCAATTTTTTAAAGACTATTTAATAATATGGGGAAACTGCCCACAATAGCAAATTTAAAAATTGGTAAGGTCTCTACTGTGTGTTTAGTAGATAGAAATAACTGTACTAAATATTAAAATTGTTAACCTTAAGTAGTGACAAAATCGAATTCTTTTAATTTTTTTGTTTGCCAATCTCTATTTTTACAGTGACCACATATTAGTTCTACACTTAAAAATTTAAATAAGAAGTTGTTGAAGTTATAAAAGATAATTATTTGAAATTTACCTAGAGATATAAATGAATAAAATGTTTTTCATAATTCCACTACTATTATAAAAGTATGAAAGTTTAATACTTCAAACTCATAAGTGTGCATGTAAGTGACTTTCACAGGTAGTCTTTCTAACAATTGGAAAGCCACTCACATCTGAGTTAGGCCACCAGTGAAACTAAGTGAAAACCTAATTTTGTTTATGATGTACAGTTTCATTATTTTATTCTTCAATATAATTAAGAATCTCTAATAAAGCTACATTATCAGGAGTGATACCTTCAATCCTTTTCCTTCCCAATAATGCCAACACTTACATTATAATTTTCATAAATTGTTACACATTACCAATTCACTACTTTCACATGAATGAAATACCATGTGATATATGTATTTGGGATATTGGAATAAATGGTCTCAAAGAATCAAGAGTGTTTTATCAAGGAACTCAGTATGATTAATCCTATGTACTCCTTTGGCAAACAAGCAGTACTCCTAGGAAAATATGGGGGTAGATGATTAAACAAAGTTGTCATCCAATCACATGCATCATAGTAACCAATTTTCCATCTCCTTTCCCTCTCTGGGAAAAGTTTCTCCCCCTCTACAGTTGCAAGATTGACTGAAGGGTAAACATCCTTCAAGGCACAGCTCACTATCTTCTCCATAAGGGGTTCTCTCTACATATGGACATTAAATATATATGTATATATTTCTGAAGGACAAATACGGTAAAGGAGACAAGGATTGCCAATATAATTTGAATATATGACAGACATGGATACAATCTACAGAGAGGAAAATTAAAACATAAGTGTAAGTTCTGCAGTGGAAGCTACAAAAAGAAAGACTTTTCTCTTTTCCTAGAGAAACAAACTGACCAAAGAGAAAATACCTAGAGAAACTGACACCTGAGAGTCACTCAGACCAACAATCAGGTTTTTTCCTCAGTCTTCCCATAGCGAATGTTCTACTCAAAAATCCCACTCAACATACAGAGCTCCCACTTATCTTTTCAGTGTCCTTTTCTCAAATATGAAGGATTGTTTGAAGAAAATTTCCAGAATAAAAGACAACAAAACTAACATGCAAACAAACAAAAGAGAACTCAGAAAACCAGAGAAAATTCAGGGAAGACACTATAATTGCAAAAATTAGGATTATCCTCAAAGACATAAAACAGTACATCTAGTAAATGAAAAGTGAGTACTACTAAAAGAAGAAAAAGCAAACAAAACATATAATAGACTATTTAAAAGATAAAGTTGATAAGTTCTCTCATAAAGAATAACCAAAATAGAGACACGAAAAATTGACAGTGTCAGATCACACACTTAAAGAACCCATTTAGGAAGTCAACATACAAAGAACAGTCTAAGAGATTTTTTTTTCCTTTTTTTTTTGTCCTATTGAGAAGTAATTGACATAGAAAACTGTATTAGTTTTAGGTGTCCAGCATAATGGTTTGACTTATCTGTATTTTGAAATGATTAACTATACATGTTCAGCCAACATCCTTCTCATCTAGATAAAATAAAAAAGAGAAGAAAGAAGTATTCTCCTCATGATAAGAACTCAGGATTAGCTTTCATAATTCTTTCCAGTATATCATACAGCAGTGTTGACCACAGTCATCATGTTGTACATTACATCCCTCCTACTTATTTATCTTCTAACTAGAATTTTGTACCTTTAACCACCTTCCTCTAATTCCTCTTGACCCCACACTCTGCCTCTGATAACCACAAGTCTGATCTCTTTTCCTGAGTTTGTCTTGTTTTTTTTTTTGTTTTTTAGATTCCACATATAAGTGAGATCATAAAGTATTTGTCTTTCTCTGACTTACATCACTCATTTAGCATAACACCTTCAAGTTCCATCCACATTGTTGTAAATGGTAGGATTTCCTCTTTTTTTATGGCTGAATAATATTCCATTCCATATGCATACCATAATTTCTTTATCCATTCTTCCATAAGCTTGGTAGTTTCTATATGTTGGCTATTATAAACAATGCTGCTCTGAAAATGAGGGTGCACATTCTTTTTGAGTTAGTGTTTTCATCTTCTTAGGATATATTCTCAGAAGTGGAAGCAGATCATACGGTAGTTCTATATTTAATTTTTGAGGATTCTCCATACTGTTTTCCACTGTGGCTGCACCAATATACAATTCCACCAACAGTGCATAAGGTTTCCATTTTCTCCACACCAAAGCCAGCGTTTGTTTTCTCTTGTCTTTTTCATGCTGGCCATCTAACAGACCTGAGGTTATATCTCAATGGGGTATTAATTTGCATTTCCCTAATGATTAGTGATATTGAGCATCATTTCATGTACCTGTTGGCATTTTGCATATTTTTTTCAGAAAATGTCTATTCAGGTCCTTTGGGACCATTTTCAAAAATTGGGTTGTTTGTATTTTTGCTTTTGAGTTGTATGAGTTCTTTATATATTTTGCATATTAACCCCTTATCAGACATACGACTTACAAATATTTTTTCCCATTCCATAGGCTGTTTTTTAATTTTGTTGATGGTTCTTTTCCTGTGCAGAAGCTTTTAAGCTTGATGTACTCATACTTATTTACTTTTTATTTTCTTGCTTGTGCTTTAGGTGTCATATCCAAGTAACTGTTACCAGGGCTCATGTTAAGAAGGCTTATTCCTGTTTTTCCTCTAGGGGTTTCATGGTTTCAGGACTTACATTTAAGTCTTTGATCCATTTCAAGTTAATTTTTGTGACTGGTATAAGATATTCTTTTATGTGTGATGCATTCTTTTATGTGTGAATATCCACTTATCACAGTACCACTTATGGAAGAGACTGTCCTTTTTTCACTGAGTATTCTTGGCTCCTTTCTCAAATTTTAGTTGACTGTAAATGCTTGAATTTATTTCTGGGTTCTGCATTCTGTCCCATTGTTCTATTTTTCTGTTTTTGTGCCAGTACCATACTATTTTGATAAATTTGCTTTATAATACAGCTTGAAATCAGGAAATGTGATGCTTCCTGCTTTGTTCTTGCTCGATTCCTTTGACTACTTGGGGTCTTTTGTGGTTCTATATCAATTTTAGGAGTGTTTCTTCTACCTTTGTAAAAATGCCATTGAATCTTGATAGAGATTACATTGAATCTATATATATTATTATTTTTGATACTATTGTAAATGGGATTGATTTCTTTTTCAGAAAATTCACTGTTAGTGTAGAGAATGCTAGTGATTTTTGTACGTTAATTTTGTATCCTGCAATGTTACTGAATTCACTGATTAGATCTAACAGTTTTTGGTTGTCTTTCAGATTTTCTATATATAAAATCATGTCATCTGCAAAGAGAGACAATTTTACTTCTTCCTTTACAATTCCGATACTTTTTTTTCTTTTTTGCTTGATTGTTCCAGCTAGAACTTCTAGTACTATCTTGAATAGGAGTGATGAAAGTAGGCACTCTTGTTTTGTTCCTGATGTTAGAGGAAAAGCTTGCAACATTTCAACAATGTTACCTCAGTGAGGGCTTGTCATACACGGACTTCACTGTATTGATATATGTTCCTTCTTTGCCTGAAATTTTCAGTTTTTATCATGAATCAATGTTGAATTTTGATAAATGCTTTTTCTGTATTTATTGATATAATCATATGGTTCTTTTCTTTCATTCTGTTAATGTGATGTATCACATCGATTGATTTATCTATGTTGAACCATCCCTGTTTTCTAGGTATAAATCCCACTTGATCATGGTGAATGATCCTTTTTCATGTTTTGCTGAATTCAGTTTGGTAGTATTTCATTGAACATTTTGCATCAATAGTAATCAGGGATATTACCTGTAGTATTTGTTTAAGTGTGCTTTTCTGTTTTTTCTGGATAATGCTTAGTCTTGTAAAAGGAATTTTTGGAAGAGTTTGAGAAAGATCTGTGTTAATTTCACCAGCTAGAATTTACCAGTGAAGCCATCTGATCCTGGGCTTCTCTGTGTTGGGAGATTCTGGTTACTGATTTCATCTCCTTACTAGTAATCGATCTATTCAGATTTTCTCTTTCTTCCTGAACAGTCTTGGTAAGCTGCATGCTTCTAGAAAATTTCTCATGCCTTCTGGTTATTTAGTTTGTTAGCATAGAGTTATTCACAAGAGCCTCTTATCATCCTTTGAATTTTGGTGATGTCAGTTTTAATGTCTCCTTTTGACTTTATAATTTTGTTGATTTGGGTATTTTATCTTTTTTCCTTGGTTGGTCTAGCTATGTCTTTTTTTTTTTTTATCGTTTCAAAGAAGCAATTCTTACTTTGGTTAATCTTACTTTTTCTGTTTTCTCTTTTATTTATTCTCCAATCTCTATTATTTCTTTCCTTTTTCTAACTTCATGCTCAGTTTGTTCTTTTTCTAGTTCCTTAGTGTTAGGTTATTTGGTATCTTTCTTGCTTGCTAATATAGGTGTTTATTTCTATAAATTTCCCTCTTAGAACTGCTTCTGCTGCATCCCACAAAGCCTGGTATGTTATGTTCCCATTTTCATTTGTATGAATAAGCCTTTTTATTTCCCCCATTGATTTCTTCTTTGATCCACTGGTTGTTCAGGACAGTGCTGTTTAATTTCCATGTGTTCATGAATTTTCCAAGCTTCTTCTTAATGATTTCTAGTTTCATGCCATTGTGGTCAGAAAAGATACTTGGTATGATTTCAATATTCTTTAATTACTAAGACTTATATGTGGTCTAACATATGGTCTATCCTAGAAAATGTTCCATGTGTGCTTGAGAAGAATGTATTTTGCTGTCATTGATAGAATGTTCTGTATTTGTCTATTATATCCATTTGGTCTATAGCATTATTCAAGTTTGCTCTTATTGATTCTCTGTCTAGATGATTGATCTATTGTTTAAAGTGGAGTATTGAAGTCCTCAACTATTATCAAATTACCATTTATTTCTCCTTTTAGCTCTGCTAGTTTTTGCTTTACATATTTAGGTAATCCAATGCATAAGTATTTATACTTGTTTTATTGTCTTGATGTAGTGACCCCTTTATCATTACATAGTTATCTTGTCTCTTTTTACCATTTTCAGTTTAAAGTCTATTTTGTCTGATGTAAGTACCACTACTTTTGGTTTTTTATGGTTACTATTTGCTTGAAATATCTTTTTCTGTTATTTCACTCTCAGTCTGTGTACATCTTTATAGCTAAAGTGTCTCTTGTAGGCAGTATATTGTTGGATCTTTTTTTTTGTTTGTTTCCATTCAGCCATTCTATGTCTAATAATTTAATCCATTACATTTAAAGTAATGATTTTTATTTTTTTAATTTTTTAAAAGTTCTTTTTATGTTTATTTATTTTTTTAGAGACAGAGTGTGAGAGAGACGAGGGAGAGACAGAATCTGAAACAGGCTCTAGGTTCTGACCTGTCAGCACAGAGCCTGACACGGGCCTTGAACCCACGAATGGTGAGATCATGACCTCAGCCGAAGTTGCATGCTTGACTGACTGAGCCACACAGGCACCCCTAAAGTAATAATTTTTAAAATGAAAAAATATTTAATTGAAGTATAGTTGACATAGAATATTAAATTAGTTTCAAGTGTACAACATAGTGATTCAACAATTATATACATTAGGAAATGCTCACCACGATAATTATATTACAGTATTAACTGTATCCCCTATGCTATACTTTCATCACCATGACTTTTTTAAAACTGTAAGTTTGTACCTCGTAGTCTCCTTCACACATTTCTCCCATGTTTAAAGTAATTATTGATAAGGAAATAGTATTGCCATTTTTTTTGTTGTTTTCTAGTTGTTTTGTAGATCCACAGTTGCTTGTTTCTTATCCTGCTTTTTCTGTGTCTTAATGTCTTTCGGTATCAGTATGTTTTGACTTCTTTACTGTGTTCTTTGGTGTAATTACAACAGGATTTTCCCTTGTGCTTACTAAGAAGCTTACATAAAGTATCTTAAACTTCTAACACTCTATTTTAAACTAATAACAATTTAACTTCAATACAATTCATAAAATTAACACTTTTATTTCTCTTTCCCCTCACATTTTAGGTTGCTGTTACAATTTACATGTTTTTTAAACATATAATGTGTAACTAATAACAGATTATAGTTTTGGTATTTTTACTATGTTCTTTTTTTTTTTTTTTAACATTCAAACTAGAGTTGTGAGTTATCTGTCACCATTAACATAGTTCAGAATCTAACCTTGACTATATGTTTACCATTACCAGTGAGGTTCATACTACCTTTTAACGTTTTTATGTTATCAATTAGTGTCCTTTTACTTCCACTCAAAGAATTGCCTTTAGCATTTCTCATAAGGCGGGTCTAGTAGTAATGAATTCCCTCAGCTTCTGTTTGTTCAGGAGTCTTTATCCTTCATTTGTTTCTGAATGACAGCTTCACCAGGTATAGAATTCCTGGTTGACAGTTATTTTCTTTCAATATTTTGAATATATTGTCTTCTGGCCTGAAAAGTTTCTGTTGAGAAATCTACTGACAGTCTTCTGGGGATTCTCTTGTATATAATTTCTCTCTTTTCTCTTACTGTTCTTAAAACTTTTTTACTTTTGACAGTTTACTTATGATATGTTTTAGTTTAGCCCTATTTTGTGTTCAATATATTTGGGTTCCTTCAGACCTCATGAATCTGGATGTCCATTTCTTTTCCCAGGATTGGTACATTTTCAGCCATTATTGTTTTAAATATACATTTTACCCCCTTCTCTTTCTCTTTTCCTTCTAGAATTCCCATAATGTGAACATTGTTTCTTTTCATTATACCCCATAATTCCTATAAGTTTTCTTCATTGTTTTTCTTTTTTTTTTCTTTTTGCTCCCTTGAGTAATTTCCAATATCCTGTCCTTCAGGTTGCTTATTCTTTCTTCTGCAATGTGGGGTCTACTTTTGAAACTACATTTGAATTTTTCACTTTACTTACTGTGTTTTTCAATTCTAGGATATTTTTTTTGATTGTTGCTATTTCCTTGTTGACCTTCTCATTTTGTTCATGCATTGCTTCCCTAATTTCTTGAAGTTGTCTGTGTTTTCTTGTAGTTCACTAACCTTCTATAAAAGGATTATTCTGAATTATTCCCCTGGTGGTTCACAGATCTCCTTTTCTTTAGAGACAGTCATTGGAACTTTATTAGTTTCCTTTGGTGGTATCTTATTTACTTGATTTTTTGTGAGCCTTGATTCCTTTTGTTGGTATCTGCACATGTGAATAATTACCCTCTTTTAGACTTTACAGGTTTGCTTTGGCAGAGACAGTTTTTCACCAGTAAGCTGGGTTTGCACCTGTGGGTGTGTCAACTGGTAAAGTCCTTGAGCAGGTGGGACCTGCTATTATGGTTTATTTTGGAAGCAAGGCAATTGTTTGAGCTTTGAGTACTGGGATGGAAACATGTGCTACTGGCTGAAAACAGCTGAGTAAGACAGCTGCTTGGTTCTCTACCCAAGTGAAGCTGTAAGATGGGATCCACAGTTGCCTGGATTCTCTAGTCAGGCTTACTAGAATGGTCAGGACTGGGTAATATATTCAGTAATAGATGAAGCTATGAATTTGTTTCCTTGCCCTGGTAGGTGCGCATGATGAGAACAAAGGCCTGTATAGCTTGTTGTGTGGGGATCTGAATTGAAACTGTGACCCAGAGGGTTAATAAGGTTGAAACTAGCAGAAAATTTCAAGCTTGATTTTCAGAGAACTGTTTCCCCCTAATCAGCTATTGTGTCTTTTCAGACCCCACTAAAAATCTACTAGCTGTCTCTGCAGAAGTCTGGACCCAGGGTCAACTGATAAGGTTCCAGCCTATGAACAAGCAAAGCCCTGCATTCCTTACCCAAGATAATGACTCCCAAACTCCATACACTTTATACTAACTCTCAGAGCATACCCAAAGCCCTTTCTCCTTTTCCTAAGATAACCTCCTAAGGTCAAGGGCTGAGTTTTGCCTTGTTCTGATGTTAAGTATCCACCCCAAAGTGAACATGGGATATATGTTACATATATGTTTGCTCAAATGAGCATGATCCATCTTTTCTTATGAATAGTCTTAAGTTTCCTTGCCTTTCTAAATCAGTATGTGTGTAATCTCAACCCCTATAGTTACAAAAAAACTTGTTCTCTCACCCTTCAGGGAGCTGGATTTAAGGCTTTTTCCCTGTCTCATTTGGCTGCCTCTCAAATAAACCCTTCCTTGCTGCATACCTGGTATTTCAGTGATTGACTCTGTTGTGCATCAGGCAGATGGGCCTGGGTTTGGTGACAGAATCAGGCCAGAGCTTTCCCAGGTCATGTGAGTCTACCAGTTCTGCTCTGCAGTTGGGGAAGCCAAGGGCCATGGTCAAGAGCCACATGTTCAAATGCTACTGTATGTAGGGCTGTTGAATGTGCTATGCAATTTATCCATGCACTCTGGTTAGGTGCCCTGGTCAGACAGACTGAAGACTGTATTCAGCAATAAGTGGGGCTACAAATTATGTTCCCCATAATTGTCTCAAAAGCCAAGTATACAGCTCTTTGTTGTCTCAGTTCAAGCCAATCAGCAACCCCAAATTCCCTGACCATACAGGTCCACTGGCTTTGCTGTTCGAACTATCATCTCTGCCCACTCACTTCATGGCTCAAGTTCCACTGAGCTGCAGAGCCTCCAGGAGTTGTCTTCAGCCCTTCTGGTCAGACAGGACAGAAAGACACTGTCTACAATAGGTGAAGTTATGTCTCAGCTCCCTTTCCTGGGTGGCAGTGGGAGGGGTCAAGGTGGCTCCAAACTACTTTCAGTTTCCCAAATAGGCTCTGTTGTTTGGGAAGGTCTTGGAGCTACCCTCGGCCTTGGCTATGAATTCATTAATATTCCTGTCTGCATGGTAGAGGAATAGTCCACTCCCAGTACTGGCTTTGCTATGGGGGCAATCAGCTCTGTTTGCCCACCTCTTAGGTTAAGTGCCACTGGGCCACAGTTTCCAGAAACTGTCTCCAGCCCTGCTGGTCCAATGGGACCAGAAGACACTTTCCAAAGTGGGTGGGGCTGCAACTCAACTCACTGCCTGGCCCTGGAAAACCAGGCTCTAAGGCCTGTAAAACTCCTCCTTTGAGAATCTGAATCAGGTAGATCTGCAGGCTGACATGCTCTCTGGTCAAAGTGTACTCCTGACTTGGTTCTCAGATGAGCAAAACTACTGACTGGGACTACTACTTAGGCACTGCAGGCATAAAGATGGATGGTCAAGTTCCATGTGCTGATTGTTGCAAACCTTCCTGCTGCCCCCTTCTCCACCACAATCAGATTCTCAGTGGTTGAGCCCCACAGATTTCCCCACAATCCTTGTGATATGAGATCAGAGTAGGGTCTCCTGCAAAGCAACCTACAATGCTGGGAGTGGTCTTGTCTCCTCTGGGTTCTCTTCTGCCCCTGAAGGAACCAGAGGCTCAGGGGAGACCTCTATGTGTGGGGATGTGCCAGCCAGAGTTAAGAACAATGTGGTCAATGTGTAGCCACTTCCCTTACCCTTCTAATGTAGTTTGCCTTGGTCTCTGTGGTACAGGGGGTTGCTTCAGCCTTATCTCCATGCTCTAGAACTCCCTCAGTGATGTCTTTTCCTTGAACAGTTGTTAGTTGTTCTTTTGACGGGGAACAAAGCCAGGAACAACCTATGTCACCATGTTGGTTATATCACTATTTGGGAATCTTTTTAAAATTTAGAACGTCCTACTCATTCAAATTGCCAATTAAAATTGAGAGTAGAAAATAAAGTTTCAGATATTCAAACTGTTAACAAAAAAATAATATCTCAAAAATTGTAAAAAATAATGGGTGGACAGCATCTGGCTGTCTCAGTTGATGGAATATGTGACTCTTGATTTTGGGGTTGTGACTTTGAGCCCCACGTTGGGTGAAGAGATTACTTTAAAAAGTAAAAAAAATAATATCTCTCACAAATATTTTCACAAGAAGGTATTGGATGATATACTCCATTCAAATGAAGGCATATAGTAAGAAAGAATGAGACACAAGCCATTCACCCCATCAAAACATTTTTGAAAATGTCCATTTTTGCCAAAAGTAAAAACAAATTACTCTTACTTTAGAACAAAATAGAAATTTGTATGGAATGGAATAGGTTTTCATTCCAATGGAACATTTTGTTAACAAAGACATCTTACCTAATTCCAAAAGAATTAGATCTATTTATCAACAAATCTCAAAATATACAGATCCTACTAGTTTCCATGTGAAGCAAATATCATGTTTGTTATGTATATCACTCCTGAATTCACAAATATATGGCTTTTCCAATTTCACACAGAATTTCAAAATGCTCTTTCAGGACTAATCCTATATACTTGAATTAACTCCAAACAATAAGAAAAATGGAAAATTGGAAAAAAATACATACTTAGAATTGTATCTGAGTGGTAGTTGTTTGTTTAATGAATTCGTGATGTATAATTGTAAAAGTGATGCTATGCTACAACATAGGCTGTATACTGAAGAACTAAATGGTAACGGGTGCTTAACCGTGGTATTGGTAAGGTTCATTTATTTATTTTAAGAAGTATATAATGAGTGTCTATTATGTTGCAAATTCCTTTGGCTTAAAGATATGCTAAATTTTGAACTGTATCTTTATTTTCCTCTTTAAAGTCTCTTATGCTCAGTTCCCTGACAAACTGAGGAAACTAAGACACCACAAATCTCTTTATTGCCGCAATTATTTTAGCAATGTATGTGAAGTGTTTGTACTCTTCTGTTTATGCCAGTATAGACTGAATTTTAATTCAAAAGATCTATCACGCCTGAAAGACTAAAAAACACATTTGGGTAAAATATAAGTGGGAAAAGCGATAATTTTTCCTAAATGAAACACATCCTCAAAGGCATTCATTTAAAATTTTATCTAAACAACTAGGTTTTTTGATTAAAGATAGCAAACAAAGCATATGTGTTTGTCTCTCAACTTTCCCAATATCCCAATGGAAGGAAAGTACAGGTTTATATGAACTCATGGTTTTAAATACGTATCAAGCAAGCAGACATAGAAATAACTTTAGATATGTGTATGAGTGCATGGGTTAGTATGTATTTCCTAAAAGCAATGACAGCCCACGGGCAAATAACAGTGGCCAGATCTTGTTTTCTAATATCATTCTCCAATGATCTTTGGGAAAGTAGTTGATTCCTGGGCTGTGTCAGGGAAAATACCAGGTATTTCTGTAACATCTTGTGATGACAGAAAATAATGAAATGCTCAAAGATAAAGGACATATTAATAGGGCATATGAACAAATGTGACAGAGCTCCCAATGGCCAAATCTGGGACAATTTCAGGAAAAAAACAACTAATGAGAGTACTGGATTATAATCCAGAGTCAAATAAGTATATGTGAATCACACAAGGATTTAAAAATAATGGAATATATAGAGAATAAGTCATTCTGCCTTATAGAAAAAAATCAACTAATATGTATAGAAGAATTGAGAGAAATAGAAAATGACCATTTTAACAAGACAGAAATATTTGATGCAGACAAGGGCCATGGAAGGATGATGAAATCTGTGGGCAAAAGTTTGAGGAGAAACATGGTGCTTGCATTATATCTTCCAAAGTATCTTCCCCAAGATATTCTAAAGGAAAAGAAGAGAAACTTTAAAATAAAGAACCCTGCAGATACCATCTCAGTATAGTGATCAAGGTTACCATCTCTTGTGATAAGACATATCAACACCAATTGTCCCTGATGTGACACACTGAGAAAGGTTGATCATTTCTATAGTATTATTGCTAAAATATATATAATTTCAAATCTAATAAGAAGAAAACATCAGGCAAACCTAAATTGAAGAACATTTGACAGAAAAAGTAACCAGTATACTTAAAAGCCATGGCCAGGAAAATAAGGAAAGACTAAGGAATTGCTACAGATTGGAGAAGACATCTAAATGCAGTATAAGGCTCTGGATTGGATCCTGCAATAGGAAAAGGACATTAGTGGACAAACTGCATGCAGTCCCATATAAAATCAGTAACCTAGCTAATAGTAGTGTACAAATATTAATTTCTTAATTTTGATAATTATACTATGGTTATGTAAATTTTTAACATTAGGGGAAACTGAGTGTAGGGATAATATAGGAACTCTATGCTATTCTTACAACTTTTCTGGAAGTCTAACAGTATTTCAAAATAAAATATTACCAAGCATCAACATACAAAAAAAAAAAAAGAAAGAATTGATAACAACAAAAGAGGATGGAAGAGTTGTTAATAAACAGGGATTTTTAACAAGTTTCTAGAAGAGGGAGACTGCATACTGAAAAAAATTAAACAAATAAACACAAGCTACCACCCTGAATACACTCTTATGGGACCACAGAAGAGACATGAGACACTCCCACTCAATGGAACCCCACTAAAGAAACATATGATGAAGGAAAAGAGGCAAAACTGAAAACAAGAGATTAAGAAATATTAGTTGGTTAAGAGGACCAGCACTATTTCCAACACCTCAACTACCTTTCCTATCTGCCAGCAACCAGTGTTTAATCCTAGGCAGAATACTCAGTTGATTCTCCTAAGAAAAGGAGGTATCTGCAGAAAACGAAGAGTGTGGATACGGTTACCCCAAAATATAGTCTTCCTTTTTTTGTCATTTAGTGAGATTCAGAGACCATGAGCCATCTCCTGGAATGCTAATCCCAAAGTGGGATTTGGCGTAACACACACCTCATCCCATACGGGCTGACACAGAGCTCCCATTTGATCCATTTTTCAACCACAGGGAAAAATCTGATGTTAGTTACTACTTTCATAAACATCAATGTCAAAACATAAATTTCCTGACATGTAAGGAGAACCAGTAGCATAAACAAAAGATTAAAATAAAGCCTGAAGAAAACAGAGATAGTTCAGTCAACAGAAACAATAATCTCAGAGATTCAGAAAAATATTTTATCTTTAAAACAAAGACATGCCGGTAGAGACAGGAAGATGGCGGCGTAGGAGGACGCTGGGCTCACCGCGCGTCCTGCTGATCACTTAGATTCCACCTACACCTGCCTAAATAACCCAGAAAACCGCCAGAGGATTAGCAGAACAGAGTCACCGGACCCAAGTGCAGACGAGAGGCCCACGGAAGAGGGTAGGAAGGGCGGCGAGGCGGTGCGCGCTCCACGGACTGGCGGGAGGGGGCCGGGGTGGAGGGGCGGCTCGCCGGCCAAGCAGAGCCCCCGAGTCCGGCTTGCAAAAGCGGAGGGGCCTGACGGACTGTGTTCCGACAGCAAGCGCGACTTAGTGTCTGGGAGGTCATAAGTTAACAGCTCTGCTCGGAAAGCGGGAAGGCTGGAGGACAAAGGGAGGGTGAGCTGCGGAGCCCCCGGACGACAGAGCTCAGTTTGGCGGGGAACAAAGGCGCTCGCCAGCGCCATCTCCCCCGCCCATCCCCCAGCCAAAATCCCAAAGGGAACCGGCTCCGGCCAGGGAAATTGCTCGCTCCGCGCGAACACCCAACTCTGTGCTTCTGCGGAGCCAAACCTCCGGCAGCGATCTGACTCCCTCCGGCTGCCACAGGGCCCCTCCTGAAGTGGATCACCTAAGGAGAAGCGAGCTAAGCCTGCCCCCCCTGCCGCCGTGCACCTTGCCTTCCCACCCCAGCTAATACGCCAGATCCCCAGCATCACAAGCCTGGCAGTGTGCAAGTAGCCCAGACGGGCCACGCCACCCCACAGTGAATCCCGCCCCTAGGAGAGGGGAAGAGAAGGCACACACCAGTCTGACTGTGGCCCCAGCGGTGGGCTGGGGGCAGACATCAGGTCGGACTGCGGCCCCGCCCACCAACTCCAGTTATACACCACAGCACAGGGGAGGTGCCCTGCAGGCCCTCACCACACCAGGGACTATCCAAAATGACCAAGCGGAAGAATTCCCCTCAGAAGAATCTCCAGGAAATAACAACAGCCAATGAGCTGATCAAAAAGGATTTAAATAATATAACAGAAAGTGAATTTAGAATAATAGTCATAAAATTAATCGCTGGGCTGGAAAACAGCATACAGGACAGCAGAGAATCTCTTGCTACAGACATCAGGGGACTAAGGAACAGTCACGAGGAGCTGAAAAACGCTTTAAAGGAAATGGAAAACAAAATGCAAACCACCACGGCTTGGATGGAAGAGGCAGAGGAGAGAATAGGTGAACTAGAAGATAAAGTTATGGAAAAAGAGGAAGCTGAGAAAAAGAGAGATAAAAAAATCCAGGAGTATGAGGGGAAAATTAGAGAACTAAGTGATACACTAAAAAGAAATAATATACGCATAATTGGTATCCCAGAGGAGGAAGAGAGAGGGAAAGGTGCTGAAGGGGTACTTGAAGAAATCATAGCTGAGAACTTCCCTGAACTGGGGAAGGAAAAAGGCATTGAAATCCAAGAGGCACAGAGAACTCCCTTCAGACGTAACTTGAATCGATCTTCTGCACGACATATCATAGTGAAACTGGCAAAATACAAGGATAAAGAGAAAATTCTGAAAGCAGCAAGGGGTAAACGTGCCCTCACATATAAAGGGAGACCTATAAGACTCGTGACTGATCTCTCTTTTGAAACTTGGCAGGCCAGAAAGAATTGGCACGAGATTTTCAGGGTGCTAGACAGCAAAAATATGCAGCCAAGAATCCTTTATCCAGCAAGTCTGTCATTTAGAATAGAAGGAGAGATAAAGGTCTTCCCAAACAAACAAAAACTGAAGGAATTTGTCACCACTAAACCAGCCCTACAAGAGATCCTAAGGGGGACCCTGTGAGACAAAGTACCAGAGACATCACTACAAGCATAAAACATACAGACATCACAATGACTCTAAACCCGTATCTTTCTATAATAACACTGAATGTAAATGGATTAAATGCGCCAACCAAAAGACATAGGGTATCAGAATGGATAAAAAAACAAGACCCATCTATTTGCTGTCTACAAGAGACTCATTTTAGACCTGAGGACACCTTTAGATTGAGAGTGAGGGGATGGAGAACTATTTATCATGCTACTGGAAGCCAGAAGAAAGCTGGAGTAGCCATACTTATATCAGACAAACTAGACTTTAAATTAAAGGCTGTAACAAGAGATGAAGAAGGACATTATATAATAGTTACAGGGTCTATCCATCAGGAAGAGCTAACAATTATAAATGTCTATGCGCCGAATACCGGAGCCCCCAAATATATAAAACAATTACTCATAAACAGAAGCAACCTTATTGATAAGAATGTGGTAATTGCTGGGGACTTTAACACCCCACTTACAGAAATGGATAGATCATCTAGACACACGGTCAATAAAGAAACAAGGGCCCTGAATGAGACACTGGATCAGATGGACTTGACAGATCTATTTAGAACTCTGCATCCCAAAGCAACAGAATATACTTTCTTCTCGAGTGCACATGGAACATTCTCCAAGATAGATCATATACTGGGTCACAAAACAGCCCTTCATAAGTTTACAAGAATTGAAATTATACCATGCATACTTTCAGACCACAATGCTATGAAGCTTGAAATCAACCACAGGAAAAAGTCTGGAAAACCTCCAAAAGCGTGGAGGTTAAAGAACACCCTACTAACGAATGAGTGGGTCAACCAGGCAATTAGAGAAGAAATCAAAAAATATATGGAAACAAATGAAAATGAAAATACAACAATCCAAACGCTTTGGGACGCAGCGAAGGCAGTCCTGAGAGGAAAATACATTGCAATCCAGGCCTATCTCAAGAAACAAGAAAAATCCCAAACACAAAATCTAACAGCACACCTAAAGGAAATAGAAGCAGAACAGCAAAGGCAGCCTAAACCCAGCAGAAGAAGAGAAATAATAAAGATCAGAGCAGAAGTAAACAATATAGAATCTAAAAAAACTGTAGAGCAGAGCAACGAAACCAAGAGTTGGTTTTTTGAAAAAATAAACAAAATTGACAAACCTCTAGCCAGGCTTCTCAAAAAGAAAAGGGAGATGACCCAAATAGATAAAATCATGAATGAAAATGGAATGATTACAACCAATCCCTCAGAGATACAAACAATTATCAGGGAATACTATGAAAAATTATATGCCAACAAATTGGACAACCTGGAAGAAATGGACAAATTCCTGAACACCCACACTCTTCCAAAACTCAATCAGGAGGAAATAGAAAGCTTGAACAGACCCATAACCAGCGAAGAAATTGAATCGTTATCAAAAATCTCCCAACAAATAAGAGTCCAGGACCAGATGGCTTCCCAGGGGAGTTCTACCAGACGTTTAAAGCAGAGATAATACCTATCCTTCTCAAGCTATTCCAAGAAATAGAAAGGGAAGGAAAACTTCCAGACTCATTCTATGAAGCCAGTATTACTTTGATTCCTAAACCAGACAGAGACCCAGTAAAAAAAGAGAACTACAGGCCAATATCCCTGATGAATATGGATGAAAAAATTCTCAATAAGATACTAGCAAATCGAATTCAACAGCCTATAAAAAGAATTATTCACCATGATCAAGTGGGATTCATTCCTGGGATGCAGGGCTGGTTCAACATTCGCAAATCAATCAACGTGATACATCACATTAACAAAAAAAAAGAGAAGAACCATATGATCCTGTCAATCGATGCAGAAAAGGCCTTTGACAAAATCCAGCACCCTTTCTTAATAAAAACCCTTGAGAAAGTCGGGATAGAAGGAACATACTTAAAGATCATAAAAGCCATTTATGAAAAGCCCACAGCTAACATCATCCTCAACGGGGAAAAACTGAGAGCTTTTTCCCTGAGATCAGGAACACGACAGGGATGCCCACTCTCACCGTTGTTGTTTAACATAGTGCTGGAAGTTCTAGCATCAGCAATCAGACAACAAAAGGAAATCAAAGGCATCAAAATTGGCAAAGATGAAGTCAAGCTTTCGCTTTTTGCAGATGACATGATATTATACATGGAAAATCCGATAGACTCCACCAAAAGTCTGCTAGAACTGATACATGAATTCAGCAAAGTTGCAGGATACAAAATCAATGTACAGAAATCAGTTGCATTCTTATACACTAACAATGAAGCAACAGAAAGACAAATAAAGAAACTGATCCCATTCACAATTGCACCAAGAAGCATAAAATACCTAGGAATAAATCTAACCAAAGATGTAAAGGATCTGTATGCTGAAAACTATAGAAAGCTTATGAAGGAAATTGAAGAAGATTTAAAGAAATGGAAAGACATTCCCTGCTCATGGATTGGAAAAATAAATATTGTCAAAATGTCAATACTACCCAAAGCTATCTACACATTCAATGCAATCCCAATCAAAATTGCACCAGCATTCTTCTCGAAACTAGAACAAGCAATCCTAAAATTCATATGGAACCACAAAAGGCCCCGAATAGCCAAAGGAATTTTGAAGAAGAAGACCAAAGCAGGAGGCATCACAATCCCAGACTTCAGCCTCTACTACAAAGCTGTCATCATCAAGACAGCATGGTATTGGCACAAAAACAGACACACAGACCAATGGAATAGAATAGAAACCCCAGAACTAGACCCACAAACATATGGCCAACTCATCTTTGACAAAGCAGGAAAGAACATCCAATGGAAAAAAGACAGCCTCTTTAACAAATGGTGCTGGGAGAACTGGACAGCAACATGCAGAAGGTTGAAACTAGACCACTTTCTCACACCATTTACAAAAATAAACTCAAAATGGATAAAGGACCTAAATGTGAGACAGGAAACCATCAGAACCTTAGAGGAGAAAGCAGGAAAAGACCTCTCTGACCTCAGCCGTAGCAATCTCTTACTCGACACATCCCCAAAGGCAAGGGAATTAAAAGCAAAAGTGAATTACTGGGACCTTATGAAGATAAAAAGCTTCTGCACAGCAAAGGAAACAACCAACAAAACTGAAAGGCAACCAACGGAATGGGAAAAGATATTTGCAAATGACATATCGGACAAAGGTCTAGTATCTAAAATCTATAAAGAGCTCACCGAACTCCACACCCGAAAAACAAATAACCCAGTGAAGAAATGGGCAGAAAACATGAATAGACACTTCTCTAAAGAAGACATCCAGATGGCCAACAGGCACATGAAAAGATGTTCAGCGTCGCTCCTTATCAGGGAAATACAAATCAAAACCACACTCAGGTATCACCTCACGCCAGTCAGAGTGGCCAAAATGAACAAATCAGGAGACTATAGATGCTGGAGAGGATGTGGAGAAACGGGAACCCTCTTGCACTGTTGGTGGGAATGCAAATTGGTGCAGCCGCTCTGGAAAGCAGTGTGGAGGTTCCTCAGAAAATTAAAAATAGACCTACCCTATGACCCAGCAATAGCACTGCTAGGAATCTACCCAAGGGATACAGGAGTACTGATGCATAGGGGCACTTGTACCCCAATGTTCATAGCAGCACTCTCAACAATAGCCAAATTATGGAAAGAGCCTAAATGTCCATCAACTGATGAATGGATAAAGAAATTGTGGTTTATATACACAATGGAATACTACGTGGCAATGAGAAAAAATGAAATATGGCCTTTTGTAGCAACGTGGATGGAACTGGAGAGTGTGATGCTAAGTGAAATAAGCCATACAGAGAAAGACAGATACCATATGGTTTCACTCTTATGTGGATCCTGAGAAACTTAACAGAAACCCATGGGGGAGGGGAAGGAAAAAAAAAAAAAAGAGGTTAGAGTGGGAGAGAGCCAAAGCATAAGAGACTGTTAAAAACTGAGAACAAACTAAGGGTTGATGGGGGGTGGGAGGGAGGGGCGGGTGGGTGATGGGTATTGAGGAGGGCACCTTTTGGGATGAGCACTGGGTGTTGTATGGAAACCAAGTTGTCAATAAACTTCATATAAAAAAAAAAAAAACAAAGACATGCCAATATGAAAAATAACAAAAAACAAGGAAAGCACTTAAAGATAAAAACTAATCTTCTATTAGATAAACTAATAGAAGGTCTGAAAAAATAAAATTAAAGTAATCCTCCTATAAGGAAGGAAATAGACAAAATATAAGTGGGAAAATATGAGACTTAAAGGATTCATGCAGAAGTCATATATTTGAATAACAAGGTTTCTGAGAATGCTGAGACAGGGGAGGAAATTTTCAACAAATAATAGAAGATAATTCTTAGGAACTGAACAGTAAGTCCAACTGATGCAAAACTATGCATAAAAACATACATATACATTTAGACCTATTCTCATGAAACTTCAAATCCCCAGAGATTCTTAAAAAATAAAAAAAAAAAAGTCATCATCAGAAGAGATCAAGAAGGAGTTTGACATCAAAGTACCAATCAGCAACAGTGAATGTCCTCACATTCTAAGGGAAAATTATTTTTAAACTTTAAATCTGTTTCCAGTCATTACATACTGATTTTCAAGTATGTTACTTAAATAAAAATACTTTAAGACATGTAAGGTCTCAGAAATTTAATTCCAAAACACTCTTTCTGAATAATTTACTTAAGAATGTACTTCTGTAAATCAAGAAAGTAAATCCAAGAAACAGAGGAGCATAGGACCAAAGTAGTGGATGTATCACAGGAGAATGAGAAAGAAGGCCCAGTGACCTGATGATTTGTATATGTATTTTTTCACTATAAAAACAAACTACTAAAGCAATAATGATAGCATATCTGCTTTTTCATCTCCATTTGACCATTGGAGATTCTGTCATAGAAGAAAAGAATCCCATTTTGGATATATTTCCGTGAAATGTGATTCTAAATCAGAACCTCCTCAGTTAGTATCAGATCTCTGGATTTATTTCAACTCTAGTCAATGGTCAACGAATTGATTGCAGTGACACTGAGTCATGTGCTTTGTTTAAGATGAGTCACACTAGTGATTTCCCATGATTCACCTAGGTGTATGCTGAATAAACAGTATACAATGCTACCCATTCATATGGCATGCTCAGTGCAGGGGAGCACTCGTCTGGCTTTAAGAAAAATGAAAGGCTTGATTCTTCAGCCTTAAACTCAAAATGTAAAGCATTTCAAAGCTTTTTAATATATAGAATTATCAATATTTTTTATTATTCAGAGCCCCTATTATGTGAGAGGCACTAGGATTGCGCCAGGATTCAAAGATATGAACAAGTTGTAATTCTGCCCTCAAGAAATTCATAACCTACAAAGAAAAGTAGGTGGAAAATACGTTTTTGTAGTATGGCATGGCACAAACTCAGGCACAAGCAATGTACCAAGAGACAGAAGGGAGGGGGCAGTCAATAGGGATGAAGTCAGTATGAAGACAGTTCAGCAGAAGGAACATGGGAAGTGATTTTGGACATTAGTGTAAGAGGTTGCCAAGAAGAAAAAAGTAGGGAGTTCATGCGGATGGACGAGCAAGGGCAAGGGCAAGAACATGGGCACCTGAAAGGATACGGAGACCTGTGACAAATACTTCGACATGACTGGAGCATATGGTGCATATGGAGTAGCAGCAGCAGAGGTTTTAAAGGCATGCAGTTTCCAGCTCTATATGTCTGGCACAGAACCAGGAAAGCTTGATGTTGAGGAAACCAGGGGCTATGAGATAGTGGTGACAAGTTTTTCAAGAACTGCAAAGTTGACTATAGTGTAAGTGCATCACTCAGGTCATTTAATTCACTCAACAAATCTTTAACAACCTCCTGGAATATTCCAGGAACTACTGTAGGCAGGGTTTATAGCATACAGAGTCCCTGTTCTCTTGCCTTCATGGAGTCAACATTCTAATAGAGGAGAAAGACAGTGTATAAATAAAGAAGCAAGCACATACTAACGGCTAAGGTGAAAAATAAACATAAAGTCATGGAAGGTGGTGCAATTTAGGTATGGGTACACAGAGAAGGCAGCTCTGAGGTGGTGGCAGTGGAATAAAGCTGCACCGTATGAGGTGAAGAAGTAGGTCAAGTGAATTATGGGGTTAAAACACTGGCCTGTGAGAATAATAAATGCACAGGACCTGAAGTGGGAGAGTCTTTGGTATATTCATAAAGGACCACAAGGAGGCAATTATGGCTAACATAAAGTGAATAAAGGAAAGATGGTTGGAAATGGGGTCAGAAAAGTGGCATAAAGTCAGTTCATGTAGGGCCTCATAGGCCCTTATAGGGACTTTGGATCTCATTCTGAACAAGAAAGGAAACTGGAAAGTTTTGAGTACAGCAGCGACATGATCTGATTTATATCATTTCTGTCCTCATCAATTAAGCTAAGTATTTTAAAGTATGTTTTAGAATTATGAGGTCTTTTGACCTCTGAGACAGCAGATTCTGATCCCCTATATAATTTTTATAATGGCATATTATAATCATGTAAATATGAATTATAGGTGAAAATTCAAGTCTATACTTTTCTTTATAGTTTAATTGTAGGTCACCACTTAAAAGCATCATACTATAAAATTACACATTTTCAAATGGTACAAGGACTTGTTCCTTTTAGATTTTTCTTACAAAAATGTATTATTACAATATGCACACTTTTCATTCATCTGCATATGTTTGTGCATGAAGTGCAGGAGGATGCTCCCAAGGAAAACTCTTCCTAACAGTTAATGCTTAGACAAGTGAGGAAGGAAGCATATCAAAGAACAGCTGCTAAACAGATTCTAGGCAGTGGTTGTGGTTGGTGCTTCAGGATGTCCCTCAGTACTTCACTCATCACTAGACCAGTCCCCTTTCGAGGACACACCAAGGGAAGGGATATAATGGATATTTGCGGAAGAGGGTCAGCTTTGGAAGCTCTAAGCACACCAAGTATACTATTTATTATCCACCAGATCCACCAATCCCAACCCCAGCAAGTCCTGCTCTTCTTCCTTAACATCCACCCTCCATCTCACACACCCAGAATAGACAAACTCAAATAAACATTGTCTCTATCACCACCCTCTGTTTTCTTTATTGTCCCAATTTTCCATCTCTGGCAGCTCCCTTTCTCTCTCTCACACCCATCTCCAGTCCATTAGGAAATCCTGTTGTCTACACATTCAAACTACATCCAGAAACTTACCACATCTCAACACCTCCTATATCATCACCCTGGCCTGTGCCAACATATTTTATCTAAATTAGAGCTACAGCCTCCTAGGAGATAGCCCTATGATCTCTTTTACCTACTCTATACTCTGTTCTCAACATGGCAGCCAGGTTGATATGTTTATCATACCAGATCCTGACCATTTTTCTCAGGGCAAAAGGAAAGGTTTCTTAAATGGCCCTCAAGTCTCTGCACAATGAGGTTGCCCAGCATCAATCTGATCCCATCTCTAACCACACTCCACCAGGACTCTACTCACAAATAGGCTAGATGCACTCTGGACACTGGGATTTTTACACTGGCTACTCCTTTTGCCTGCAGCACTCTTTCCCAGATGGCTAACTCCCTCATCTTACTCAAATCTTTGCTCATGTATCATGAAGAGAGGGTAGTAAGACCTTTCCCTAATGCCCTTCCCCATACCTAGCATCACTCCATCTCCACCTCCATCATTCCACCTCCATCATTCCAAACTCTTTTACTCAGCTCTTTTTCTCCCATAACACTTATCTTCCCAAGTGATACGTCACTTATTGTGTTCATTGTATATTTTATTGTCTAATTGTCCACACTAGATGCAAGGTCCCCAAAGGAAGAAATCGTTTGCCTCCCTCTGGGACACAGCAAAAGTGGTCATAAGAGGAAAGTATATAGCAATCCAGGCCTTCCTAAAGAAGGAAGAAAGATCTCAGATACACAACCTAATCTTATGTCTTAAGCAGCTGGAAAAAGAACACCAAATAAAATGCAAAACCAGCAGAAGACAGGAAATAATAAAATTAGAGCAGAAATTAATGCTATCGAAACCAAAAAAAAAAAAAAAGTAGAACAATGAAACCAGAAGCTGGTTCTTTGAAAGAATTAACAAAATTTATAAACCATTATCGAGTCTCATCAAGAAGAAAAAGGAAAGGACCCAAATAAATAAAATCAAGAATGAAAGAGGAGAGATTACAACCAACACAACAGAAATAAAAACACTAAGAGAACATTATGAGTAACTACATGCCAATAAAATGGGTAATTTGGAGGAAATGGACAAATTCCTAGAAACATATATACTACCAAAACTGAAATGGGAATAGAAAATTTGAACAGACTCATAACCATTAAGGAAATCAAATTAGTAATCAAAAATCTGCCAAAAAACCAGAGTCCAGGGGTGCCTGGGTGGCTCAGTTGGTTAAGCGCCCAAATTCAGCTCAGGTCACGATCTCAGGGTCCGTGAGTTTGAGCCCCGCGTCGGGCTCTGGGCTGATGGCTCAGAGCCTGGAGCCTGCTTCAGATTCTGTGTCTCCCTCTCTCTCTGCCCCTCCCCCGTTCATGTTCTGTCTCTCTCTGTCTCAAAAATGAATGTTAAAAAAAAAAAAAAATTAAAACCAGAGTCCAGGGCCAGATGGCTGTCCAGGGGAATTCTACCAAACATTTAAGGAAGAGTTAACACCCATTCTCTTGAAGCTGTTCCAAAAAAATAGAAATGGAAGGAAAACTTCCAAACTCTTTCTATGAAGCCAGCATTACCTTGATTCCAAAAGCAAACAGAGACCCCACTAAAAAGGAGAACTACAGACCAATTTCCCTGATGAACACGGATGCAAAAATCCTCAACAAGATATTAGCCAACCAGATCCAACAATACATTAAAAAAATTATTCACCACGACCAAGCAGGATTTATACCTGGGATTCAGGGCTGGTTCAATATCTGCAGAACAAGTAACGTGATTCATCACATCAATAAAAGAAAGGACAAGAACCATATGATCCTCTCAACAGACGCAGAGAAAGCATTTCACAAAATACAGCATCCTTTCTTGATAAAAACCCTCACGAAAGTAGGGATAGAAGGAGCATACCTCGAGATGATAAAAGCCATATATGAACGGCCCAACATTAATATCATCCTCAATGGGGAAAAACAGAGTTTTCCCCCTAAGGTCAAGAACAACACAGGGATGTCCACTCTCGCCACTGTTATTCAATGTAGTATTGGAAGTCTTAGCCTCTGCAATCAGACAACACAAAGAAATAAAAGGCATCCAAATTGGCCAGGAAGAGGTCAAACTTTCACTCTTCGCAAATGACATAATACTCTATATGGAAAACCCAAAAGATTCCACCAAAAAACTGCTAGAATTGATTCATGAATTCAGCAAAGTTGCAGGATATAAAATCAATGCACAGAAATCTGTTGCATTCCTATACACCAACAATGAAGCAAAACAGAAATCAAGGAATCAATCCCATTTACAGTTGCATAAAAAACCATAAAATACCTAGGAAGAAATCTATCCAAAGAGGTGAAAAATCTATACACTGAAAACTATAGAAAGCTTAAGAAAGAAATTGAAGAAGACACAAAAAAATGGAAAAAGATTCCATGCTCCTGGATAGCAAGAACAAATATTGTTAAAATGTCAATACTACCCAAAGCAATGTACATATTCAATGCAATCCCTATCAAAGTAACACCAGCATTATTCACAGAACTAGAACAAATAATCCTAAAATTTGTATGGAACCAGAAAAGACCCTGAATAGCCAAAGCAATCTTGAAAAAGAAAACCAAAGCAGAAGGCATCACAATCCCAGACTTCAAGCTATACTACAAAGCTGTAATCATCAAGACAGTATGGTACTGGCACAAGAACAGACACTCAGATCAATGGAACAGAATAGAGAACCCAGAAATGGACCCACAAACCTATGGGCAACTAATCTTTCACAAAGCAGGAAAAAATATCCAATGGAATAAAGACAGTCTCTTCAGCAAGTGATGCTGGGAAAATTGGACAGCAACATGCAGAAGAATGAACCTGGACCACTTTCTTACACCATACCCCAAAATAAACTCAAAATGGATGAAAGACCTAAATGTAAGATAGGAAGCCATCAAAATCCTTGAGGAGAAAGCAGGTAAAAACCTCTTTGATCTTGGCCATAGCAACTTCTTACTCAACACATCTCTGGAGGCAAGGGAAACAAAAGCAAAAAGGAACTACTGGGATCTCATCAAAATAAAAAGCTTCTGCACAGTTAAGGAAACAATCGGCAAAACTAAAAGGCAACAGACAGAATGGGAGAAGATATTTGCAAACGACATATCAGATAAAGGGTTAGTATCCAAAATCCATGATGAACTTATCAAACTCAACACCCAAAAAACAAATAATCCAGTGAAAAAATGGGCAAAAGACATGAATAGACATTTCTCCAAAGAAGACATCCAGATGGCCAACCAACACATGAAAAAATGCTCAACATCACTCATCACCAGGGAATACAAATCAAAACCACAAGGAGATACCACCTCACCCCTGTCAGAATGGTTAACATTAACAACTCAGACAACAACAGATGTTGGTGAGGATGCAGAGAAAGAGGATCTCTTTTGCATTGTTGGTGGGAATGCAAGCTGGTGCAGCCACTCTGGAAAACAGTATGGAGGTTCCTCAAACAACTAAAAATAGAACTACCCTATGGCGCAGCAATTGCACTAGTAGGCATTTATCCATGGGACACAGGGATGCTCTTTCAAAAGGACACATGCACCCCCACGTTTATAGTAGCACTATCAACAATAGCCAAAGTATGGAAAGAGCCCAAATGTCCATCGATGGGTGAATGGATAAAGAAGATGTGGTGTGTGTGTGTGTGTGTATATATATATATATATATATGTATATATATATGTATGTATATATATATATATATATATAATGGAGTATTATGTATAGTATAATGAAGTATAATGTATAAGTACAATGAAAATGTGGTATGTGTGTGTATGTGTGTGTGTGTGTATATATATATATATATATATATATATATATATATATATATATATATATATATATAATGGAGTATTACTTGGCAGTCAAAAAGAATGAAATCTTGCCATTTGCAACTACGTGGATGGAACAGGAGGGTATTATGCTAAGTGAATATTAGTCAGTCAGAGAAAGACAAAAATCATATGATTTCACTCATATGAGGACTTTAAGAGACAAAACAGATGAACGTAAGAGAAGGGAAACAAAAATAATATAAAAACAGGGAGGGGGACAAAACAGAAGAGACTCATAAATATGGAGAAGAAACTAAGGGTTACTGGAAGGGTTGTGGGAGGGGGAATGGGCTAAATGGGTAAGGGGCACTAAGGAGTCTACTCCTGAAATCATTGTTTCACTATATGCTAATTTGTATGTAAATTAAAAAAAATTAAAAACAAAAATAAATAAATAAATAAATAAATAAATAAATAAATAAATAAATAAAAGAAATTGTTTGCCTCTTTGTTCACAGATGTATACCCGGGACCTAGAATAGTCATATTTCCCACATAGTGGTCACCCAATAAACAGTTGTTGAATGAAATGCCAAATGACAACCTCTCTGGTTTTTCATGCTTCCAGCTCAGGTTTTCTTAGACCCTCACTCTTCTTCAGCCTATGCACATTTCACAAATATATGTGAAATGCCTTATTTAGTAAAAGCCATCCACATTTTTTTTGTCATGTTATTGTATATGAACTTTTGCTCTGAGTGCAATCATCAGATAATCCTATCTTTCTTTCTTGACAGGCTGGTTACAAAACTGTCCAAGCCAAAAAACAGAATAGGGATGATGATTATAAGAATATGCCCCATTTAAATAATTTTTAATCTAGAATTATACTAATGGGAAAAAGAAAAGAAAAGTGGGAATAAATATTCTTCACAACTTCAGAAGATGTAGTATATATATGATATGGCTTCTACTTCTTCATATAATGTTGCATTTTCTTTTCTTGTGTCTACATAGTTTTTCTCTGCCTCAATAATTCTACTCAATGTGAATTTCCTCTTACCTTAACCTATTTTTGTTGATCAATTTAGATATTTTTCTAAGTGTCTAGGTCTTTTTTATTTGTACAAATAAAGCATTAAAATAGAAATTTTGCCAGCACAGAAGACATTATTCTCTAAACTTCTTGCTTTGATGAGCATTAGAACACTGTATGAAAGGGAGGGAGAAGGGAAAGGTGGGATTTCTTAAAAAGCCTTCATAAAAGGGGGCAAATTCTGCAATGTTTTCTACTGGGTACCATCTCAAAATTGAATTATCTAGTTTCAGTGTACAATTGTAGTGAAGTAAAAAGATTGATGGACTCTCAACTAAATAATATCTAGTTTCTGTTCTTGGCCTGCTCCTAATTTTGTGACCTCAGTAAACTATCTTTCCTTAATATTAGTTTTTACAGCTATAAAATAGGGGTGGGGGCGCTTCCCCTAGATGGTCTCTAAAGTCATATGCCGTCTCACAAAATATGACTTTTTATGTCTCAGACCTACTTCACCAAAGAAACATTTTTTTTAACCTTCTTATTCTCTTTCATTTGCATTTGATAAGAAAAACCCTTGCCTGGTGGTGGGGGGTGGGGTGGGAGAATTAGGGGAAAGTGGCTGAAAAATACAAACTTCCAGTTATAAGATAAATCAATATGAGATAAATATGATAAATAAGGAATGTAATATACTAAAGGATGACTATAGTTAACAATACTGTATTGCATATTCAAGGCTTGCTGAGAGAAAACTAAAAGTTCTCACCACAAAGAAAGAAACTAAAATTATGTGAGACGATAAATAATATTGTAATCACTTAGAATATACATATATCAAATCATATTGTGCATCTTAAATTTGTACAATGTTATATGTCAATTATAACTCAATAAAACTGGAAAAAACAAGAACCGCTGCCTGAAGCTCAACATCTTTCTGAACAAAATCTGTCTTCCATATTCATTTATTTGCCCTTATCCTTCCAGGTCAATTCTGAAGAGGATCTTTCCTTTGAGGATTCTGAACTCCAGAGTCAAGAAATCAATACACTTCAAAAAAAAAAAAAAAGTACTTATGAGCTACATATTTAGAGCAGATTATCACTCTTAAAAAGATTGAAGATCTATAGATGAAATTTAGTGAGTTTATATTATTTTGTTACATTAAAATGTTTAGTACTCTGTTTTTAAAAGAATGAATCCTTGATGAAAATAAGAAAACTACATTCAAACATCATTAAAAAAATGGGTCTAAGATCTCATATTCATTTAAATGTGTGTGTTTCATAATACCTCACAATATATTCTAATAGGAATATGTACATTCTAAATAAATGTGTGTATATATAATAATGTATATGTGTATATATGTGTGTATATATAATAATGTATATGTGTATATATGTATTCTTAGTCCATGACGTTTATTCTTTTAATTGGAGCTTTAAACATGACATTTAGTAAGTTAATATTACTTCAGTATATTAAAATGCCAATGCTAATTTTAGATCTCTGTTATTAAAAAAGAATGAATACTTGAAGGGACTAAGGGACTTTCCTTACTTAAGATGTGTCATATGGACAGTAATAGTTCTTACTAATTCAGAGATATTACTCAATGTGTCTCTGAACTGATGGTTAGGAGAAATATCTTTTTCACAGTAGCTCTCCTGGCTTTGGGACACTGTCAGTGAAGGTCATGTTATCATATTCATGGTATTATATTTGCTCTTCCTCTGCCTGTGGAATGGCACTAGCTTCCTACACAAAATCCTACACTCAGGCACAGCAAGTTGGGCAAAATTATAAATTGCTAGTCTATCAAATTGGATAAAAAGAATCTTCTGTAATTACCATACAGAGATAGAGTGGTAAAGGAATTAACAGATTTTGCTTTTGTTGAACTCTATATTGAAACTTGGTCTAGAAAAATTAACAAACCAGAATTAGGAAACTCTAAGACATGATTAGTTCGGAGTTTCTAGAAGTCATTTAAGAGCTAATATTAAAATTTTATTGAAATAAACATTCTTCTGCTTTGAAATAAAAAATGAAATGCATGTATGTTTACATATGCCCCTTCCTAGGAACTATGAAAATATATGAATACCATCTATTTTAATATGCCCAAAATGTGGCTATACTTTTGCAACATTTTTAAGAAACATTTTATTACAATTTCAAGTGTGGGTCTAGTAACTCACAGATGATCTTATGTCTTAGTTTTGTAAGTATTGCTAAATTAGTTCTTCCAAATTTGTAAAAGCTAAGGCTAGAAATGGACAGTTGCCCGGCCAGTATCCAGTTAATAAAGGACTGAGTTGTAGGCAACCAATGCGAAGCTAAAACAGAGAGGACCAAAATCTTCTCCAGGGTAATGCACTAGAAAACTATGGATTCCTTCTTAAACCCCTGCAAATTGCCTGTGGTTTCCCAGGTAGAAATAAGTTCCTCCTTATGGTTACCATGGGCACCTATGGAGAAGCTAGTTTTACAGCAGACTTTAAGTTCTAACTTCTCTTATGCCTACCTTATTCCTTCTCCCTCTTCCTTTCCATCTTTTCTTCCCTCCTTCCCTTTTCTTTCATTTTATTTTTTAATAAATTTTCTCTTTCTTTTAGACCAATTTGTTCTTAGTTAGGACATGAACATAATTTATGAAAACTTTCAGAAAAATTTTACATAAATGAGACCACAAATTTTTCAATTTTGTTTCCTTAGGCAAAGACCAATTGGATAACCGAGGAAGAAAGTATATTTAGAGAACATAATCCACATATTCGGGCAAGAGAGGCAGAACAAGCCCCTGAAACATGTATCTTTCCAAATCTTTGTTTATTTTCATTTCTATAGCAACCTGGTGGTTGTAAAACACTGCCATAATGAGTGGAAAATAGAACACAAATGACAGTAAAATGTTTTTATAACTCAAATAGCAGAGGATTGTTTAGAGAATTTGGAAAGGCTGACTTTTTTTAAATGGGCTCATAGCAGGAAAAATGTCTACCTAAGTCAAAAGTAAATTTCTCCTCCAGAGGGACAATAAGATGCTTGTGACACGTGCATTTTGGAAACTTAATTATGTGCCCATTTCTTGTTATTACTTTCTTTATCCAAAAAAATCCCTAAAGAGATTTTACTACCATCAAATCAGTCATAGGGATTTCTCTGCTTTCAGTGGGGTGCAATGTGGGGCTTAGTGCACATATTGCATTTCCCATCACCCTATGAGCACAGAATATTCTTTTTGTAAAGTTTCAAATGGGCCTCCCTTTGGTCTTTGCACAAGTGATTGCATTCCATAAAACATTATTGCATTAAGCCAAAAGACCCTGGCTAAAAATTAAACTCAATATTCCAATAAAATCCAATCTATATGTGTATACACACACATACACATACTTTAAAAAGGATGTTAGCCTTTATATTTCTTCTCAAAAGAAGAGAAGATGGAGCTTTGTAAGCATAAAAAGAAAGGAAAAGAAAGGTCAAACTTTACTGTAAGTAAATGTTCTGTGGTTTATAGAATTCACAAAACAAATTACAGCATGACATCCTTTTCAAGGAACTGTTTGTGTCTTCGGAAAAAGTGTGTATTATTTTTGGTGAACTCTACCTTTTGATGTGGCCTTTTTGAGGAAGGCAGCATCATCAAGATTTTTTTCTTTTAATTGCATAACAATACAAGATGAACAAGAAAAAAGCAAGCTCATTTAGTAATTTAAATCCCTCAGGCATAGCCAGAAAGAGACTGAGAAGGAAAGAAGAACTTGAGAACTGAATGCAGTTCTGAAGTGCAGGGTGAGGGTATCTCCTCCATCAGGAAGAGATCAAGGAGTTTTAATTTTATTTATATCTAAAATGATAGGGGAGTAGAATTCATCTCAAAGCTAAAGAAATAGTTCACTTATGCTGGAGGCAAGCTAACTCTTCTTACAACAACAATAAACTTATCAGCCATTTTGACAATCCAACACATGCCAGGCATGGAGCCGCACAACTTACATTATGTCTAGTGCTGTGATACCTACAACATACCAGAAACTGTGTATTTTGATCTCCTATTTAATAGAAAATTAAACTGAGACTCAATGAAGTGAAAAAAAAAATTGTCAAGTTTATCTGGCAAGTAACTTGCATGATTGGAATTCAAACCCAAATCTACCTGACTCCAAAGACCATGTTCTCAGAAACCTGACAATTTCACGGCCTTTTGATAGCATTACTGGATGAAAAATGATGTTTTTAAATGCTATGAATCTATGAAGAGATGAAGGTATATGATACATATCAAATTAATCACTCAATGTTTCTGTGAGTTAGATAGGAAGTGGGTAAATTATGCTCCATTTTACAGGGGATAGTAGAAATGAGACTGACTGTGGACTTTTATTCATCAGCAACTTATTTCCAGGCACAATTCCAACCACAATGTTCATTCCACCACTAAGAATGTACTTTCCATGGTGGCCTGATAGCACAAATAATATTTACTATTTTATTAGTTATGATAAAAACATACTACCAATGAGTCAGACTATGGATTTTCAATTGGCTTAGCATGAAAATAATATCTAAGTAATAAGTAAAAAAATACACTGATCACCCATTTTTCCAAACATACAGATGTCTGGCTCCATGTATACAAATGTTTAGTTATGTGACTTATTATTTTTATTTTTTAAAAACTGGGTGTTATGGCAGCAATGGATATTGCTGTAGTGATACAGTGACATGCTAAATAAGCTGCTGAACACCTGGGCAGCACCAAGATTCCAATGAATAAAAACCTTGAAAAGTGATCTTACTTTGCACATACGTACTTGTCTTACAACCAAATAATCCCCTATAGTCATCTACACAGCAGTTGTATATCGTCACACAAAAAATATTAAAGTTACTTTTTAAAACCTTTCCAAGCGGTATATATTTCATAAATATTTAAAAATTAGTTTGTATTTGTGACATTCCCATTTGAAAACAATGCTGAAGCTGGACTTTGACAAGACTGTCTTATTCACAGATTTGTTCACTCATTCACTCATTTATCCAGCATGCATCCATTAAGCATCTACACTCAATCTCTTTGCCACATGCTGGATTTTATACTATTAAGACAGGCTCCTATACTTACAGGAGCTCAAATGGCATTTGTAAAACAGATCTGTAAAGCAAATTTCCCCCAGTACAAAGTGATAAGCCCTCCAATACAGATAACAGAATTTTTTCCTTGTTAATTTAAAATTAGTACCTCCCAAAATATAGCTATGCATGTAGACACAAAAAGGAAGTTGTTGACTGTCTCTAAGATATAGAGGAAAGGTAAAATGATATTTTAGTTGCCTTGCTTAAGCAGTGTATTTCAAAATTCTCAAGACATGACCAAGAGCAAAAAAAAAAAAATACATTTCACTTTGTAAACCAACATGTGTACACACACACACACACACACACACATGCACACACACACGTTTCATAAAACAATACTTACATCTTTGCATTTTCTCTTAAAGCCCATTTCAAAAACGCCATTCTTGACCCACATAATTGATTTTATAATCTTTTAATAAGTCGCAACTCACAGCTTAATGGAAAAGAAGCAATTATCCACCTGAAGAAAATAATTTCAGACAAAGGGAACAGTTTGTGCCAGTCATGGAATTACTGAAGCCATAACATGGTAGAAAAAAATGGTAAAAATTTCAATGAAGTTGAATCATGACAGGCATGGGAGTGAAGAGTTGAAAACTGGATTAGAAGAATCAGAGAGAAAAGAAAAAATAAGGCTGAGAGGTAAGTGAAAAATGTAGAACCACACTAAATAACCAGACTTTTATTTACTTGTAAGGAATATACAATCCTTATGGTGAAATTAGTACTCATATATGTTACTGGTGGGATTATACATTTTTAGGATCATTTTTGGAAATCAAGTGGGCACTTTGTATCAAGAAACAAAAAATTATCATATCTGTTGACTGATAATTCAACTTACAGAATTTTTTCCTTAAGAAAAATATCAGATTTAATGGAGACAAACTTAAGTCTGGTTAATATTTAAAATAATAAGAGTGTGTAAACAGCTTAGAGGTCTACTCTTAGAAAACTGATAAAATAATATTATGTAACTATTAGAAATTATAGTTTAGGGGCACCTGGGTGGCTCGGTTGGTTAAGCGTCCGACTTTGGCTCAGGTCATGATCTCACGGTCTGTGAGTTCGAGCCCCGCATCGGGCTCTGTGCTGACAGCTTGGAGCCTGGAGCCTGTTTCAGATTCTGTGTCTCCCTCTCTCTCTGCCCCTCCCCTGTTCATGCTCTGCCTCTCTCTGTCTCAAAAATAAATAAACGCTAAAAAAAAAAAATTTAAAAAAAAGAAATTATAGTTTAATTCAACCTAAATTATAGAAGGGTTTATAGTCATAATTTGAATTCAATTATGTTTTAAAGAATACCTAAGGACATGAGGAAAATGCTTATTGATTTAAAAATGCAGGAGTAAAAATACTATTGAAAGATATAAAAAAGTATGCTAAATTATTTTAAATTACACCTAGATTCTAGGATTCCAAATGATATTTTTAATTTTATTCTTTATATTTGTCTTTATTTTCCATATCTCTATAATAAACAAGTACTACTTTCATAATTACAGTATAAATGATTTATCATTATTAATTATAGATTAAAAACTATAATCTGCTTATACAACATTTATTAATAAGCAGAGTTTTTATTCTGTTTCCTCCTTCATTAAATGGGGATGAAAAAAATATTACTTCCAGAGTTTAGGGGATTAAATGTGATTATGTAAGAGAAAGTGCTATTTTTAAAGTATACATTTCTAGGAAAATATTGTATGTATTTTTGTCTACTATTATATTTTCTAGCAAAGACATTCCATTAGTATCACCAAAATGGCTTCTGAAGTTGTCTAATCAGCATTTGCAACCAGAATCAACAGTCAAAATAGTAGATATCTTACAAGGATTCCACTTTACTTTTCCCTAGGAGGACTTAATTTAAATTAATATCTAATATTTATTCAAAATTATACTTAATTAAATATGAGAATTTTTAAATTGCCATATCCATCCTAAAATCATTACACTGTCTTTTGTGAGAATTATACAGGTGATGATATTTATGTTTGTCTATTTTCTAACTTTTTTCTAACAAAGTTATATTCTTATTACCAAACCAAATTATGAATATGAAACCTTCTATTATTTGGATATATTATTAGGTCAATATAGAAGGAGCCTAAGACAGAACCTTGGGTACTCTATCTTTCAGGGAGCAGAAGGAAAAACAAGAAAAACAAAAAGCAAGAGAATGAGCCCTTAAAATTATGGAAAGAGATCCAGAAGACCATAGTGTTATAAAAATCAGGAGGGGTACAAAGTTTAAGAAAGAGAATATCAAATTACTAGGGGATTGAGAAAGATGATAATGGCTAAAAAAAAAAAAAAAAAAAAAAATTGTTGGCACTGTGGACTTGGCGAACAAGTACTATCCCAAAGAATAGTTTTAATAAGAATGAAAGTAATTTGAATGATGAAGACATAGGAATAACCACACATCTCTTTTATTACAAAGAGACTTCGACCTAAAACAATTCTACAGTAACATTACAAATGTGTATTATGTATACACCAGTCTGCATCCCATGGGTTCTAAAAAAGCCCCAGAAGCCCTTCTCTAGCCAGTTTGAGGTAGGAATGTGAAATAGAGAGATTTTGTAGATGTGAAAAATTGAAGCACAGATGGCTTAACTGGCTTGTCCAGGGTCACACAGCCAATAGTAAGTGAAGGAGCTGAGGTATGAAACCAGGCAATCTGGTTCCTGAACTCAGGCTCTCAATAATTTAAGTAATTAGGCAATGTGCTTTATAACACTGTGGCAAACTAAAAAATTGGTTTCCTATATAGAAATAGTTTGCACCTGAAATGATGTTACATTTGATTGTACTACTCACATTAACTAGAAAAAAGTGTTAAAACAATGAATGATTAAACTGCTATGGTATTTCAAAGGACAATGCACATGAAATTCTTTGTTTCCTGCATTTATATCACAAAACTAATAAACTGAAATTAAGGGATGATGCTAATACATTTGTAGAAAATAGACCTCTTTTTGCCCACTCCCAAGTTCAGTTCAAGAAAAATAGAAGTTGTACCTACATAGCTTCTAAAATCAATCATACAGACACTCTTTGGAGGTTGTAGCCATGAGTGGTTGCGGAGACTGCCGTGTGGTCAACTCTGCTCACCATAATGACCAAAACAGAAAAATGTGTCCTAATTTTTTTAGGATTAATTCAAGGAATGGATTCTGATTTTTAGGGTTTAGGGATTAGGTTCAAAATCTAACCATTTACCCATAGTTTCTTGGTGGCTGTAAGCCTTTAGCCTGAACCTATGATGTAGTATCTCTCAGGACCAAAATATGAGTACCTTCTTTTCAAAGCATGCATTTTAAGAGAACAGCAGGATTCAGCTTCTCTAACCAAGAGTCCCACTCCAAAGATACAACAGATGTTGGTCTGTGTGCAAAGCAAACATCAGCCCTGCTACTGTGGTCTGTGCTGAATTCTTCATAATTAGACATTTATCCCAGTACAGAGTCAAGGTCGTTAGAGTGAAAGGCTGTAATGCTTACAATTATTTTGCCCCTCATGTTTCTCTGCATGAAGTCAAGGAAGTGCATAGAAGTAAAAGAAGGAATGTTTCCATTAATGCAAAGGTCTCTTGATACTATAGAGGTTGGGAAACAGAGATTCTGAGTCAGTAGTAGAATCAGCTACTGGTTGGGTAGATAGCTCGACCTGGATTTGGCTTAGGATCCCCTCCCCTACTTCTCTTCACCCCTGTGCAAGGGAAACACTAAATGACAGAATAGAAAGCTAAAAAGTAAGGGGCTAGCAACCACAGCCTAATTAAATTTAACATATTTAAGTGGTGAAACCACAGGCAGCTAAAAAGGAGTTGTTCAAGTCCAGCATGGCCACCATTTCTAAACACAGTGGGTGTGATGAACTATGAACAGTATCTTCAGAGGAGAAGCAGGAAAGGAGTGTTTGTGGTGAAGTCTTAAAGTACAATGACAGGAATAAGGAAACTAGGGCTGTTGATGATGGGCCAAGTTAAAAAAATATTACTGCAACTATTTTCTCTAAGTCATGAAAGTGTGCATTTATGTCAGGTTCATAGAGAACAGCCACTAATCAGTCAAGCTTTCAAACTTCTCCACAATAGCACAATGCCAGGCAAGACAGACCTTTGGGGATGTATATTTAGAAAAAAAAATTTGCTGTATGGAATCTAGTTTAAAGAACCCTGGGCTTGATGTCAGACCATCCATGTTTGAACCTATGCTCTGCTGGTCATTGGCTCTGTGATGGAAGTGAGTCCTTTTGCTTTCAACTCTGCCTTTAGAGATTAGAGTGTGATGGGATTAAAGGATTCCCTCCCTAATTCCATCTATCTCTGAAATCTGACACCAATCACTTTAGCAACCAATTGCTAAAGTTTTCCCATTTTGGTAAAAAAGAATTATTTTACACCTTGGTGATATTCAAAATGTTTAACAATCACAACATAAGAACTGATCAATTTGTACAGACACTGACCACATTGCCTTCCTTGGGGTTTTAAATGCACTGACAAAATATACTGACCAAAAAAGCTATAATGGCAATGATCATAAATTATAGCAGTTGAAATAATGGCATTTACTATATTTGTTTTTTTCTTAATTGTAGTGACTCCTCACTCCCATCCATTTTTTTAAAAGTTACCCCTGATTTGATTATTTACTCCTCTAAGAGGCTTTTTAGATTTTTCCTCCACTAATTTTTTTCCTACTCAGGCCATTATACTCTGTCCTCACTTCCTTTTATCTATTTTATTTGTCTTCATTTAGCCATTTCTGTACTTTCTTTACCCACAGGGACCCTTCTTCTGATCCTCTTTTCTAATTGATAATACTCTTGAAGTTTCACAGATTTATTTTCTATGCTGTAAGATACCGTAACAATCTTAGTACTTATTAAATGACCAGCATCAACATCATTATGATCACCATCACTACCATGAGGCCCACAAGAATATCACTTACTTAATATATATATACCCAATATACCAAAAATAAAACTATAGGTTTTCTTCTTTTAAAAAATGTTTATTTTGGGACACCTGGGTGGCTCAGTTGGTTGAGCGTCTGACTTCAGCTCAAGTCATGATCTCACAATCCGTGAGTTTGAGCCCCGCATCGGGCTCTGGGCCGAGAGCTCGGAGCCAGGTGCCTGCTTCGGATTCTGTGTCTCCCTCTCTCTCTGCCCCTCCCCTGCTCATGCTCTGTCTCTCTCTGTCTCAAAAATAAATAAAAACATTAACAAAATTTTTTAAGTATTTATTTTGAGAGAGAGGCAAGAGAGAAAGAGAGAGAGGGAGGGAGACAATGAGCACAGGGGGAGGGGCAGAGATTTAGGAGACAGAGAATCCCAAGCAGCCTCTGTGTTGTCATTGCAGAGCCTGACACTGGGCTCAATCTCATAAACTGTTTAGACCATGACCTGAACCGAAATCAAGAGACAGATGCTTAATTGACTGAGCCACCCAGGTGCCCCTAATTTTTCAATTGCTAATCTATGGTAGTGTAATATGTATCAACCATCAGATGGAGGAGCTAAGCATTTCTCAAAAATGTTGTAGCTGCCACCTGACGTGCTTACCAAATACCCATAGTTACATGGCATTAGGCAAATTTCTGGTACAGATCTGGCGAAATCTGCCCACAACAATGGACAAGATTTTTTTAAATACAAATTTTATTCAGTTTTACTTTCTTAGCCTTGACTTTAAAAAGTCTCTCCAAAATAGATTACTGCTAACTTATAGTAGTGGAATTAAAAGTGTGTCACTATGGTCCTAGCAAGTAAATTTTTCCCTTAATTCTGGTTTTTCTAAATGTCATAATCAGCTGAATAAATTATAGTTCAACCAGCAGTGAAGACAACCAGATATATGAATTATCCTTTGTCTAATGTTTTTTCCAGATAGTTAATTTCTGAAAAAAATCCAAGCAACCAGTTTTTTTAAAACTTTATTCATCTTATTTCATTTCCATGGAATTTAATTACATGATAGTGTTGTGTAGGGATAGGCAAATGTACACTAATGAAATCTAAGAGTTGAAAAGAATATTTCTGCTGCTTTGTTAAATTCTATTGAAATGATTTGTTCTATATTAGTAATACCAATCACACACTAGAACCTAAATTCTTAAATTATAATAACATTTTCAAAGACACTTTAAAAGTAAAGATGACATACTTTATTTCCAAGGAGGTCTATTCTAAGGAGAGCTAGTATCAGATTTATAATGATGCCCTGAATATATTTTCAGAATCATGGTTTTAGGAAAAAAGTTTCTGAAGCCAGACAAAAGAATATCCTAAATCACAGAATTAATTGCCTTAGAATTGATGCTGTCTGATCTTAATGGTTATTTAGAATTTTCAGCATGGATATGGAACCCCAAACTCATTTGTTTTTCCTAATGGACTTAACCATACTCAGGGTCACCTACACATTTATTTTGGAATGCATTAAAGCTTTCCATTTGTTTTAATAAACACAATCATACAAAAGTCCTAGACATATTTATTTAATATTTTTAAAAGAGACTGAGAAGTCAATATATTCTGTTTCATTTCATTAATATAAATCACTCTAGTTAAGATGAAACACCCTACATGTGAACCACATTAAAGCAACACTACACCTTAGAAGAAAAGTCAGAGCCAGGCCAACTCAGGGACTTGCCTCAGTCCAGATTTTGAACGTGTTCACAAACAGGTGCAGACTCTTCACACCAAAGCCAAAATAAAAGTGTATACTCCCCAAGCAAACATTGGTTGCTCTCACTACCCCCACTTGGATTTGTTTTGTTTAAATTGACTTCATTATTTTCCCTTTATGGATCCTTTCTGTTCATTCATTCATTCATTCATTATCGACCTTAACATATACTGGTAAGAGAAAAAACATCCTTTACTTTGATCTCCTTGCTCTGTGCCCTAGGATGAAAAATGTACCAAAGTTGAATTTTTATGACAAGACCATTCTCTATCAGTGCAGTTTCTCTAAGAGATTCTCCACCCTTGTAAAATGTCTGCTTCCCATCCCTAGCTAGGATAGCCCCTAATTTTATCTAAGGCTCTTTACATGATATGTTGTACATTGTTTCATTCCAAATAATAGCAATCCAAGGCATTAAGATTATATGAACCAAGACATATTTACTATAAAGCTTGTGAAGCTTAATTTCCACTCACATAGAAACTTCTGGAAGCCCTGCACCTATTTTTGAAATTTTTCCTTTGTATTCTTTTTCTGAGAGTCCCCATCATTGTACAAGATTGAGACCCATAAAAAGGGTCTGCCCCTGAATAGGAATGATAATATGCCTGTGTTGTATGAAATTATCCTTCCCTGGATACCTGAGGAAGTGGGTCCTGCTCATAAGGCTTGAATCAGCAACCCTTTCCCTTATCTGTGTTCTTCTACTGAATGGTCAATATCTCATGCTTTTTTCATAGTAATTTTCACTCCCAACCAGGACTGTAAACTTTTCCAGGGAGACTACTGGATACTTCTGCATTTTCCTCCATAGCAACTAGCTTAGAGTTGAGCCCATATTAGTATTAGATCAGTTATTCCTAAGGCAGCTTTATGCACATCTACTACTTATGAAAAATGCTCCAAGCTCCAAAGGCTGAACCGAGACACTGATAAGGCAGAATAGAATTGTGCCATTTCTGTACCACTCAGGAGCCATTTCAGAGACAGCTTTATCTGGGGACAAGTTTCCAATAAACCTCAGTTTCTATGGTATTTCCCCCACAGGCATACCTGCCTGCCAGAAGGTTAGAAGGCATTGGTGTGTGGCTGGTCCTGTATTACAAAAGGGGAAAAAAGTCTAATGAATCTAAGCATTCAGGAAACCAGCTTTGAGTTGATGTTTTCATAAAGAAAGAAAATGGAAAATGTTTTTTTTTCATAAATGTATTTTAAAAGACAGAATTAAAGACATTCCATGCTAATGGAATTGTCAAAAGTTGATTAGATGATGTAATATAAATCAATACACTAACATTTCAAAAGAATCACATCATATAGATCCAGGTCTTAACATTTTACCTGTACCCTTTGAAAATTAAAAGTGCAGTTTCATGGGAAGGCAAATAAAGGATGATAATTACCAAGAGATAGTCATATCTGCACCAGTGGGCAGGCACTGCAGCCCAGATCCTCCTAGGGAAAATGTGGTATGAGCAAAGGCAAGCCACTGTGGGGCAAACTGAAACACTGAAACCAGAACTGATTTCTTCTCAGTATATTTCTAAATCCATTCAAGTTTGTCTTGGTAATGCACTCAGTTTCTCATTTTGAATTCATGGTGATGGAACATCCAACTCTTTTTCTATCCTGACACTAATTTGTGTGATCTTTTAAGTAACTTGTCCAACATATAAAAATGTCTGAGGACAAATCAATAGATGCAGAACTTTTGAACTTTGGCAATAAAGAGACTTCTTTCTTACGCTGGGCCCAAAAAACGCTATTAATGGGTCATGGAAGGAAACATTTTGTAGGCTTATTCTTCTCTCAGCTGTCATTTTGGGAAGAGAATTGTCACACATCTGCCTCTCCCAGAACAAGAAGTACAAGAGTCTCCATCACATGAAACATTGCTCCTTGTGGCCACACCATGGTTTCTCAAGCACATCCCATATGTAGCACATTGGAATCAGGGTCAATTTAGCCAAGAAAGGTTGTATTCTTCTGTATTATCCAAGAAAGGTATTTTCTTTTAATGTCATAAAGGCTCATTGTCATAATGCTATTTCATGGTGTCTGAATCCTTTGATAGAAAAAAACCTTTTTGTCTTCGCTTGTTTTTATTTAGGCTTTTTTTCTTTTGCTTGTATAATTCAACCAACATGGACATCTTAAGACATTGGCTGAGTACTTAGTACTTGAAAGTGCATTTTAAGCAAATGACTAAGGACATTGTTGATTTATTGTTTTGATAATTGCAGTATCTTTTGAATAAACATCTGATAACCACAGCTGTGGTTTAATAAAGTTGAGAACATCTGTACATCTAGAAATGTTATCTTTAGAAACCAAATGACATTGCCACACCATGATATCACAGGATCCGCTTCCAAAGCCACTTGTTTAACCAGGAAAAGTAATATGTTTTAACATTTACTGTCTTATTTCAGGTGTGCTTTCTTATCATGAAAGATATTCACTTAATTAAAACCCTCCCTTATTGACATAAAGACAAATTAATTTCCCCCCTTTTCCCTCAGCAAAACATAATCATGAATAACAAATGAGGTCTTAAAACTTTGTAAGTCCATAAATGGGTTTACCCATAAAACCAATTATATGTTCACACTGCAATTAGTTGCTATTTGTAAGCGTTAAAAAGAAACAAATCCATGTTTTTAATGTGTCATATCTGATCTCAAATAAGTTTGGGAGATATGTGCACATATTTAAGCTGAAACAAAATATATACAGTAACTGTAAAATACAACCAATTTGCTATAATTTTGAATGGCAGTAACTTTACCCTAAGAAAATTCACTGGATGATTTAATAGTGATATCAAAGAAAACTGACCCTTTTTTCCCTTTTTCTCTCTTGTTGATTCTGTTTCTCCTTTCTTTTTTGGCTTTATGACTCTATGCTAAGGACCACGCAGATGCAACCAGTGGAAAATGGAGATGATAATCTGTAGAATATAGGTCATCTGTGTGCTCAGTTTATCTAATAATAAAATTTGATGTATTATAAATAATATATAACATATATTGTACTTATGTTTAACTATATCGAGTATCATAAGAATAAATGATCTTATTTACTTTTATATTATGTTTAATTAATAATGAACTGTCTGAAATACTCACCAAGTTTGTTCCCTATATGTCAGGATTTTCCAAACTATGTTCAGTAAAATGCTAGTTTCCATATTTATAATCATTTTGGGGGAAAGTAATTGGGAAGCAGGGCAATCTATGTTCAAGTAATTTGAGGAAATAACACATTAAATAATATGATAAATTTCCTTAATATCTAAAATTGTTGTCTTAAATTTGCTTTTGCAAATTATTTATCTTTAAGGGGAGATTTTTTTTTCAACATAAGATATTTTAATCGTTGAGAAACACTTGCTAGCATCCCCTGAATCTACTGTTTAGCACACAGTAGTATGGAAAATCCTTTCATTGCTATCTCAAATTTAGAACCATTATTGGGTTGTTTGGTCTCCCAAAGATCTTTGTCGTAGATGTCTTAACTCTGCTCAAGCTGCCATAACCAAACACCATAAACTGGATGGTTTAACAACGGAAATAGAAATTCCCACAATTCTGGAGCCTAGAGTCTGAGATTAGGGTGCCAGCATGTGCTCACATGGCCTCTCCTCAGTGCACAGAGAGGGAGAAAGGGAGAAGAGCAAGCTCTGTGATGTCTCTTCACTAATCCCATCAGATCAGAACTCTGCCCTCATGATCTCATCTAACTCTAATTACTTCCCACAGGCCCCATCTCCAAACACCATTGCACTGGGGGTTACAGTATCAACAAATGAATTTTGGGTAGACACATTCAGTCAATAACAGTGTCTAATGAAAAAGCAATTATTTTGAATTAGCTGAGTATTCTAAGACTCTTCTTTTTTTCTGACTGGTGTTGAGTTGATATCAGGTTCATCACTGACCAAGGTCTGTCAAGGGCCTCCTTAATTTCTTTTAGGAGAAATTAGGGAGTAAAGGCTTAGTTTTGTCTTCTTAATGCTAATTTCCCTGGGTTCTCCATGTGGTTACTTAGGTGAAGCCACATCCTTGGGGAGAACCAGTGCCAAATTCAGCCTGTGCAAAAGAACACTCAGAAAGGAGTACTAAATGAATGGTCACCAGGATAATGCATGAAATGAGAACACATTAATGTCAAGTTTACTTAAATAATGCAAAAATAATTAACTTTTTATTTCAAAAAGAGCCAAATCAGATGGTGTCATTCATGATTTTCCTAACCAAAAGGTGTTAAATAGGACAGGAAATGGGCTCTGACTCCATGTCCCTTGGCTATTTATGACATGTCCAGGTCTCTTCATCTAAGAGGGCTAAGGGGTGAATAATTGTTACTTCATTAAAATGTAGAAACCATCTTTTTCAATTGTACCAAAAGAGGAATAGCAGCAAGCTTCAGGAGGATAGACTCTTTGGTGATACTATAGCTGACCCCTAAAGAGGGAGGCTTCCTCAGTTTTGCGTGCTTCTTGGCTTTGGACTGGATTGGGAACCCTTATGTATAACCTGTTTGTGAAACACTCTAGAAGCCAGGCTTTAATTTTGTAGAGTCTCCTGAGGGGTCTTTATTCCTGAGGGTGTCAGGACAACTCTCACACCACAGGAGGGTCCCTCACTTATTTCCACTTCAAAGGGGCATTAATAATAATCCTCCTTATTATAGAATTCAACCAGACCTTTTGTATTTTGATGACTGAGAGGTGTTGTATATATATATTTTCAATATATCAGGTGCAATATTTTCAGACCCCCAAAATAAACGTTCTTTCTGCGAAAAACAGGCACAAACAAAAATGTTTTGAAAAGTAATCACTTGTTTAAAAAATGGAAATTGGGCTTCTGTGTTCTAAGGAATGTATGTGCATAATGGTGAAATTCAACACTGGTAAATGATCTGACTACCTCAAAGTGAAGTTTTTGCCTTCCTACAGTGGCCTTTAACCCTGTCCTTTCCTCCAATCTGAGAAGAGCTGATGTTGATGGAACATATAATGGCCCCTTTCCTGTGTAGTAAAGTCAGCAATAAAGCTTAGTAATTAAGGGTACCAGGGAGGCCCAGCCCAGCAGGCTAGTGGTGTGGCGAACACTTTTAGAACTTCAAACAATATCAAAGTCACTAAGAAACGGGCCTAGCTCAGTTCTGGTTTGAATTAAGCCTCACTTCCACACGCACTTTTCAAATCCAAGCTCAGACAAGAAAGCCAAGGCCTTCTGGATTTCATTAGAGCCAATTATCTTATCTGTTTCATCTCAGGCCTGACCCTAAGGCTGGCAAACAGCTATTCAGTGCATTTGTGTGGTTGTTTGAGAAAGCCTCCAGTCAGCCAATGGCCCGAGGACCTGCTAATTAAAACACTGTTGCCCCCCTGCCTCTAGTGATTAAATATTTTCAAGCTTTTGTAAATAATTTTTCCATTCTTTGCCCCAAGCCTCAAAGGTCCAATACATGCAGTAATTTATTTAGTTTGTCAGAGAATACTGTTGGAAATAGGGTCATAATGGAACCTTTGGAAATTTTTATACGTCTTCGTACTTCTGAAAGTGACAGTTTATAAACCAGCTAAATGTGTATACTATTCCTGATGTAATTATGCCCTAATGGCCTTTCTCCTTTTGAAGTGATATAGTGTATAACAGGCTTACATTTTGTCAATAATCATATTTCCTCAAATGTCAACATAATATCTAGCATCGGAATTTAATGAGATCATTTAAGTCCTAGAAATTTTATCAAGGTATATTGCCTTCAAGTTTTTTGCCTGAGGGTGGGTCACAGTCACAAAAACAAGATTGGGAAGAAGACTAATCAAATTCTTGCTTGCTCTCTGTGGCAAGGAACTGCTAGAGAACATGGTGAATTCTTTCCAGAACCAACTTCTGAGAAATCAGTTGCGTGATTAATATGATGCCACTTGAGAAAATAAAACATTCAAGAAGAACACTGAATTAAAAACTTTTCCCAGACCTAATTTATATGCACAGTGATCTAAGAATCTCAGAATGATACTTACCTTGCATCTGACCTGTGGTGATGGGGAGGACATTAAAAACTTTCTTTATAGCTCTGACATACACTAAAGCACACATGGGTTTGGTAAATACCCTAGGAAGCCCACTATGACCCCCCTGACACATGGACTTCCCTGCCTCCGTGTTCCATGGGTTTCATATGGCCGCATGTACCAAAGTGCATGAAACTCCAGGCTGTCATGGACCAAACACAGACAGAGTGGGTAGACACAGCATGCAGACACCTCTCTTCCCCTTCTGCCCTGGGTACAGCCACACAGACTTACAGCTCTTCTAAGCCAATTCGGCCATGTTTTATTGGAGAAAAATAAAAACCCAGAGTTTTGTTTGTTGTTGTTGTTGCTCTTTTTGAAGTATTACAAGAAAAAATGTTGGCAGGCTCATTAGCTGCATCCAGTTTTCACTAACACACCTATGAAAAAGAACTATGGGACTGAACAGCTCTGTTTCTGTTGTTCTTAAAATGACACTTTGGTCTTATCCTAAATAATAGGCTTTTAATAAAAACATCCACCAAAGGCAAACAATTAAACAATACATAAAGCACCAGGGGGCAACGTCGTGGTTTAGTTACAGTCTGGAGCCATTCCAAAGGAGAACATGTGGGTATTTTACAAGGAACAATGCCCTTTTCCAAAGTTATTATGAAACAACAAAATTTTAAATTGGGCCTCATAAGTCCTTCAAATTTGGTACAAGATTTCATGCTCAGCTCTGATAATGGGAGTAAATCTTTACATACTAATTTTTTCCAAAGCATGTTTAGAGAACTGTGTCAAACGTTTTATATATAAAAAACACACACACATCCATATGTACATATATACACACATATGGTATATGTGTACACATATCTGTATACATATATATCTAAACATAATGCAATGTTATGTATTTATGTATGCATACATGTATGCAAATATAGCAAATATTATATATAATGCAATGATATATATCTATATGATATATATCATCGTTATTTTAGAAGACAGACAAAATATTAATTTGTTAAGTTTAAAAAATATTGACAATAGTAAACAGGTGAGTGATCCTTACATATTAATTAAATATTTTTCATTTGGATTCTAGATACAATTATTTGATTTTTATCAACTGTCATATCCTCAAGAAACAAAGTGAAATGTATTAACAAACTTTGGCAGACTTCAGTTCCCTGAAAAGTTTAGAATTTAATCATTTTTAACCAAGTCAGTAAAATATGACACACACCAGATTTTATAATTTCTGTCCCTGCCTTTTTCACCTGCTATAAATTATGCTATATTTATGTAATTATATTTATTGGAAGGCAGTCATCACTGAATAATTTCTGTAATGATATTTTCAATCTAGAAATCCCGCACTATAAAAGGGAAACTCACACAAAGAAGGGAACTTGTATACACAAAGAAAAGTCAGAGGCTTGATGTGGTAACTTTAGTGTCTAAGAGACTTCTTCTGAAACTGAAAGCAGAGGGTCCAGTGACCAAGCTTTCTTGGGCTACAAAACTTTTAAATTATAGATTTGTGCCCACTCCATTCTTGCTCTGGATTGCAAATAAATTCCTCTTCACTATTTTGCCTTTGACTTTGTTCGAGTAAAAATTCCCCTTTGTTTCTGAAATTCAGTCCATAATAGTAACTCCAATATTATTTTAATTTCAAGAAGGTATCAACCAACAAAAATACACATCCTAGGTAAATCAATATTTTTGTTTTCAAGTACAACAATATGTATCTTTCTTTAATAGGTCAGATAATGTGTAGATGCTATTTTCCTGATGGACTTTTCCACAAGTGTCTTGGTATGCAAAATACCTTCAAAGTGAAATGTAGATGCATTTAAAAATTTTGCAAAGATTTAAAGGTGACTCAATCATCCATCACACCTCTTCTCCTACTCACTTTTTAAATTGCAAATATGAAATAAAATGGCAAGAATGTTATTTTGCTAAGTCTTTCCCATTAGAAATTAAGTAGTTCATAAATCCACTGCCCTCCATATGGCTTTACATAACATCAGTGCTGGTCTTCAGAATAGAAGATGTTTAGACAATCCCAAGACCGTGGTGCCCACAAGAAAGATGGGAGATTCAAAGAAAAGTCCTCACCCTTCTAAAAGAGTGCCAGGGGAGTTTAAATGTCTGCATAACATAAATGGGAACAGATGCTGATTTATAAGTTTCATCTACATTACATCAAATCATTGGGATGAAATATGGAAAACTGAGTCTATCATCCAGATGTTTGATGTCATGCAAAGGCTTGGACTATTCTCTGAAAGTCCTGCCTACCAGAAAATGGTGTAAACTTCAGCCCTGAGCCTCAAAAGTAGTATGTGAACAGATTTTCTGTTGAACAGAAGTTTTCCAAAGATGATTCCTCTACCTGGAAAAGTAAGTGAATTTCCCTTAGTGAACATTACCTTGTTCTCAAAAAAGGGACTACAAATTTGCATTTATGGTATATTAAAACAAAATTTCTCTTTTTCCACATTATTTGTCATCTCAACAAACTTAGTTATAACAAACTTTAGGTATGAAATCATGGATATAAAGGGGAATTATTTAGTTTCAAGGAAACACATCTAAGACCCAAAGGCACTGAAATTTGGTTAATAGCTGTCCAAAGAAATATAAAATAAGTGACTTCTACTTGGTTTTATCTTACCAGTAAATGAAGCATAATCTTAATATATTCACTAAAATTGTGGAAAAGTGTGACTCCATAGTTTCTCCATTATATTTATATAATAATTAAATGCAAGACAATTCCATTATTACAAGAAGATAAGTTAATGAATTGATCTGAGTTGCTTGACAACCCAAAAGATCTGCTATTTCTGGCCTAAAAACCTCCACATATTTCATGGAAAGCTTTCATCTCTTGATATCTCTGAGTATTACACATATGTTGGAAGGATTTTGTGCAAGAAAAAAGTTTTATAACCCATTGTTCCATCTTGAAAATAAAAACAAATCATTTTTAGTCATGCAAATTGCTTTCTTTCCTAGAACTGCTAGGGAAAAGATTTAATTGAACATAGCTACACTTTTAATTAGTCCTTATTATTTGGAAAACTGTATAACTGCTACACAAGTTCCTGGAAATTTTGGGCTTTAAAATTTCTAACTCAGAAGGGAAAAATGTTGTCTTAAAATTTTTACAGTGGATTTGACCTTTTTAAATAATAATAAAAACTATGTTGGAGCATTTGAACTACTTTAAATAGTTCTTCGCTGCAGATAATATAATTCGCCTTTCAAAACTTCAAGCACTTCAAGATACTTCCTGGACTTTTTACCTGAGCTCTCTACTGTCTAATAATATCATATCTCTTTGATGCTCAACTCAAAAATGAAGTTTGCAAGTTTCCTAAGGAAGACAGGTGTGCATAAGATCAATTTACTCTTAGGGTCAGGGAGCAGAATTCTAAGGGTATCTAGAGACACACACCTATAGAAATTGTAATTTTTTGATGAAAATTGGTACAATATGTTGCACAGATGAAAGAGAAAAAAATGTTGTTAAACTATACTTATTGCTGAAACTAAAGAGCAGATAGAGCTGACAGCTTTCTAAAATTTATTCCTATGGATCTTTTTCTTCTGACCTGTTCTGATAAAACTTCTTGAAACATCTCTACATGCTGAATATAAAGAAAAGAATCTGGACAATAAGTAAAAGTGTCCATCACATCAGCAGTAAATTCATATGCATTGCTCTTCATTGAAATAAAATATCAATAGACGAAAATCATTACTGCTTTGTTCCCAAGATTGATTGACAAGTTCAGATTTGAAGCCCACATCTTCTTTATTAGCCAAGTCTTTCAGAAACAGAAAATGTGGGCTTGATTTGTGAGCTATGATAAATGGTCTGGGAAAGATGGTAGTAGGGCCAATTTGATATGTACAGTATTTCATATTGGCAAATTGTTTCAAGAAATTCCACCCGCTTTCCCAAAATTTCTTCAACATCCTTGGGAAAATACATACTATCATGAGCATAATATATTTGGTTGTCACTAACAATTGAGAATCCATTTCAAGACTGGGAAGCATCAACCACAGCTCTTATAGACAAAATAAGACCCCAAATCATTTTTGCAGTATTGAGTATGATTTTTAGATGACAACAAATCATTCTTTATTTCAAAATTGGATCTAAAAGTTAATTTATCATTCTATATTCCATTAAAATTTAATTTGGTATTTCTCAAGTTCAATTATATACTCATTTCAAAAAATGTAAATGTATACATAAGAAGAAAATATTCCTTTTAACAAAGAGGGAAAACATATATTTCACATTGTAAATAGTCTGGTTATAAAAAGGAAGAAAAATTATAGGGGCTTTATTTGATAGGCTCTCTTATTATGTCAGATGAGGTAGAAAGGCACACAGAGATGTGGCTTGGAGTTATTATGTAAGGGTAGTGAAAATCTAGGAGTTATTTTCAATTTTAAAAGTGTTACCAATTTAGATGTCCAAACCAAATGTTGGATAGACTAAAATGTATTTGCAAAGACTTTCTCACTATATTATTGTTTTGTCACTCCTACTCTTGATAGAGGAACTATAGCTTATAGCTTGGGGCCCAAAGAGTACTGTCTTCACATTCACTCTTATTGTCATTGAGTCCCTAATCACCACTTACCAGCTGTGGGACATCAGGAAACCTACTGAAACTCAAAAGGGGCTTGGTATCCTCATCTAGCAATTGGGAGCCCTTAACTTGTAAGATGAAAAAAAAAATGAGCAACTAACAAATATTAAGTCTTCAATGAAGGGTCTATGCTATTATTATCATTACGTTATTTTTACAATGATACTACTTTCCACTCTCTTAGCATTAAATTATATTAAAATATGATAAAAGTAAGAACAATATAAAATATTTACTTAGTTGGCATTACTAACAAGAAAGAACATAAATATTTATTATGGTCTTACCTCTTTCTCAGACAGAATTTAGCAATCTCTTATATATGACAAGAATATTTAGAAGTCAGTCCTCTAAAATTAGAATAGTGATGGTATGTTTGCTTAAATAACAAGGAGACAAAATAAAATATTGAACTTATTTATGTCCCCTGACCAAAATTATCTACCATCTTTCCATGGTAAACTCAATCACTCTAAGAAAACTCCAGGATAATCATTACTGTTTAGCTGTCTAAGGAACACTTGCTTTATGAATATGACAATAAAGGGTTCAATTCTTTGTTCTCAAGTTATATGTGTATTTTTTTTTTAATTTTTTGCCACAGGTGGGAAAGAATCATAGAAAGCCAAGGTTCCCATTTTAAAGATGCTGCACCTAGAACAGAACCAACAGTTTAGTGAAGTGAGAATAACTATGCTATCTAGTCAAGTTTCCAGTCACAGTCTTGTATTAATGGATTTTCAATTTGTTTATATCATTAAAGCAAACAGGTATGAACCAAAGACAGGAGAAAAAGATATAGGCTGTTTGGACTGTGTATGTACTCAAATGATTGGACTGCTTGGAAGATGTAACAAATATACCTACTTGGTTATGTGGTCTAAGTATTTTAGCAAAGGCCATATTTATAACTACAAATATTTTGATTAGAGAGACTTCATAAGTCAGTAAAGAAAAAATAGGTAGTTTACAAAAAAGTAACAACAAAAATTTTGGGTAGATGTTTTCTAAGTTAGAAAACTCACTCAAATTCCCTTTTTTAGTTGGCATACGAACAATCTCAGTGAAATAGAATAGTTCTGGGTCAGAGTTTTCCCTTGAATATTCCTTAATAACTACTATTTATAGATACTTTGTCTTTTGGAAATCCTCAACACTAGCAAATATTAATTATGGTACTACAGACTATAACACACTAGCTTGGGGAGTTGTTATTTCTTAAATCACAACTTGTTTGTATCAAAGGAACCCAAATCAACAGTTCTATTCTACTCTCTTAGCTACTCTTCAGTGTATGTCAAATGAGTCATTTATTATTTTAACAAAACCTGATTTTAAGGGGCTTGTACTTCGTTTTTGAAATTAAAAAGCTACACAGGAATTGTCATTTATTCACTCATTCACTCGTTCATTTATTTATTGAATAAAATAGGCAACATTTCAAGAACTACTAATGTCCTACTTCCACATTGGAAACTGCTCATTTTTAAAAAACATTTGGAGATGTTGACTTCATTAGATTTAATTAGGAGCATGAGATATTGTGTCCTGCCCACTATAAACAAACAATTTAAATGGTCTTTTATAAATAATCATTTAAACATCTGCAGAACTCTTAAAGAATTATTAGAAAAAATAATGCATCCAGTGCTCATCTAGGGACTATAGATGAAACAGAACAATTGGGAAAATATTTTGAAGTGACTGAAACAGACCCTGCTTAGCAGGCATTCAAAAAAATATTTATTAAATGAAGAGAAGACATCTGACAATATTATAACCAAATGAATAAGTGTTCAGACTTCCTTGTAAAATATACTCCTTGAGGAGCCAAGAGATAGACAGGTTTCAGATTTTTGCTAGGGTGACTTAATGCCAGGGGTTTCCAGTGCTTCTACTGTAGCCAGTATCATTTCCTCTCTAACTCATTCATTTATTCATTGACTCATCCAGCCAGCATCACTGAATAGCTCTTTTTTTTGCAATGCTGTGTACCAGACATTTGTGACTTAGATTGGGGGTTAAGGTCTTATATTTTGGTAGAATTTCATTGTGCTTTATAACTCCTTAGTCTCTTAATTGATGAACAATAGGAAAGAGTAGCAATGTGGTGTGACAGAGAAATTTTAAGAGCCATAAACTGAATGCACACCATGGCACTTACACTTAGTAGTTCTGTGGCTTATGCAAACAAACCATTTAAAAATTAGCCATAATGTTTATAAAAGTTCTAATCTAGGACCTTGCATTTAAGACATCAATAAATAAACATTAAAAAAAATTTTAAGGGGCACCTGGGTGGCTCAGTCGGTTAAGCGTCTGACTTCGGCTCAGGTCATGAGCTCGCAGTTCATGGGTTCAGGCCCCACGTCGGGCTCTGTGCTGACAGCTCAGAGCCTGGAGCCTGCTTCAGATTCTGTCTCCCTCTCTCTCTCTGCTCCTCGCCCACTCACACTATCTCTCTCTCTCTCAAAAATAAACATTAAAAAAATTTTTAAAATTTTTAAAAATGGGGGGCACCTGGGTGGCTCAGTCAGTTAAGTGTCCAACTTCGGCTCAAGTCATGATCTCGCAGTCTGTGAGTTTGAACCCCGCATTGGACTCTGTGCTGACAGCTTAGAGCCTGGAGATTCTGTGTCTCCCTCTCCCTCTGGCCCTCCCCCACTCAGGCTCTCTCTCTCTCTCTCTCTCTCCCTCTCTCTCTCTCTCTCCCTCTCTCTCTCTCTTTCGAAACTAAATAAACATTAAAAAAAAATTTTTTTAAAGACCTCAATAAAGATAGCCATAATTATTTTATGAAATGGTAGCCTTGGAATACACTTTATAAAATTTTTTTTTTTTCAACGTTTATTTATTTTTGGGACAGAGAGAGACAGAGCATGAACGGGGGAGGGGCAGAGAGAGAGGGAGACACAGAATCGGAAACAGGCTCCAGGCTCTGAGCCATCAGCCCAGAGCCTGACGCGGGGCTCGAACTCACGGACCGTGAGATCGTGACCTGGCTGAAGTCGGACGCTTAACCGACTGCGCCACCCAGGCGCCCCCTTGGAATACACTTTAGTTCAACATAAAAGATATCTGATATTATTGGATATTTTTTAAAGTTATGAAAAATCTTAAATATATTTTCGATTTTTTAGGGATGAACAATAACTACATGGAAGAAATAACTAGTTATGTGAACTAATTTACATATTCAATTTAACTTTTAAAATTATTTTAAAGCTTATAGAAAACATGAAATTTTTTCATTTGCCTGCAATATTCTTTTTGCCATAGAAAAAGCACATAATAGAAACCACAAGAATAATCTATGTGACAAACATTGGTAAAACAAGCAGCCATCTTATATTTCCCTATAGCTGCACAGAGAGAGGCTTTCCCTCCAAAGATACTATCAATTAAAAATCGATTAACAATTAAAAATTAAGAAAAAAAGAAAAGGCCCCATTTACTTTTTCCTCCATCTTCATATACTGCACCCACAAATGGATGCCAGAAAGATCTTCAGTTTTAATACCGGGAAACAAGGGTTGTATTAAGAAGTATATGCTTATAAAGTAATACTACATCAAAAATTGTTTTTGGAGTTTATCTTACTAAAACTCCAGATTAGAAAGGAATTTATATATTCATATGGGCAATTCTTTGCCAACAAAACAGTTTATGGAGAATGATCCATATTCCTGCCAGGCAATCCCACCCTTAAACCCTTAAGCCAACAGAGCAAGATCATTTCATGACTCTATGGTTTTCACAGTCTACTTTATCTGCTTCGTATAAGTGCCCCCTACTCCAATTGCTTTACCCCTTGAAAACTCACTCATCCTTGAAAACACAGGTCCAACAAAACTTGATGAAGCCTTTCCTGAAACTCTTCAGGAATAGTTCACTATATTATCCCCTCTACGTCTAAGCACATTTGTTCTCTAGAATAGTAAGCATCACTTCTTTTATGATCCTTGAGCAAGTCAGCTCAAAATTCCAAGTACGCATCACTGTGCCTGGTACACAATATGTGTTCTATGAATGTTTTTGAAGAGATGATTTACTTTCTTGATTCCTCTATAACAACTTCACAAGTACTTCTAGTCATACAAGTTGAATGGCAAAGAGACCTCGTATAGTTCAAAATTAACAGAATTATTATGGTTTAAATCTGGTTTCTAAATAGCTATAAACCTTAAAAGCTAAAATTTTACATTTCATCTGCCTAGCTAGGTAATATTGCTTCTCCTCTAACTAAGCTTAGGTATGGTGACTGCACTGGGAAGTTTAGAAAAGTTTACTAATATAAAGTGTCTGCATTCCAGGCAAACAGAAAGTACCACTCTTGAGGACATTCAGTCACTTTCAAGAGCACTTGATTCACTTACCATTTCATTCAAAAAACAATAATGTATACTTACTATCTGTTTTCACATTATTTAATGAAATTGTTGTGTTCAAAGGGGTTATTCAAACAACTTTTTAAATTAATTAATTAATTAACTAATTATTTTTCTGAGAAAGAGCCAGAGCATGAGTGGGGCAGGGGCAGAGAGAGAGGGAGACATAGAACCCAAAGCAGACTCCAGGCTCTGAGTTGTCAGCACAGAGCCCTACTCTGGGCTGGAACCCATCAACAGTGAGATCATGACCTGAGCCAAAGTCAGATGCTTATCCAACTGAGCCATCCAGGTGCCCCCAAAGGGGTTCTTTGAAAATATTCTTACCCACCATTCACTTTGTGATGTGAGAACAAGTAGTACAAAATATAAACTCTCTTTCCCTGCTGGGTATGCATAATTCATTTTAGGTAAAGCCTTAATACCCCAAATAGTATTATGATAATAAAAAAACTAAGAATTCCATATTGCAGATCAATGGATATAATCATTGCTATAGTAAGGTTGACAATTAAATGTATCATGCTAGTTACCAAGTTAACTTGCTAAACAAATAAATTCTTATGTGACGTATTAAAGTGTTTATCCCATTAGAGTTCCTTTAAAATATTAATAATGTTCTATAAGTTGCAAATATAGGTAAACAGAATTCATAGCAGTGAAACTTGTGAAGTTTCTTAATGCAATTTTTTAGTGTCATTATAAATTAACCCAAAATATCTTTATAGGCAACCCAGTCTTTAAATAAATAAACTTATTTCAGCTATTTTTTTCTGTAAATAGTATAGATATTTGAGGGTATATATTTTTTTCCAAAATAAAAATCTGGAATGTGGGTAGAATTGTCCTTAGTGTCTCAAAACCAAATTTACTTATTATTTTATTTTATTTTAGAAAGAGAGAGAGTGAGCAGAGGAGAGGGACAGAGGGAGAGAGAGAATCGTAAGCATGCTCCACACTCCGTGCAGAGCCCAACATGGGACTTGATCTTATGACCCTGGAACCATGACCTGAGCTGAAGTCAAGAGTTGGGCACTCAACTGACTGAGCCACCCGGGCACCCCTAAATATATTTATTTTTAATGTATTTTTTTGAAAATAGATATTTTCTTTCATTTTCCTGGGCCTGTTTGCAAATGAAAAATGACTGAAATGAGAAATTGAAGTATGCATGATATACAGGACAGCAGAAACTCACTAAAACTTAACTTGTGGAAAAATTTCCCTATTATATCCTTAAGTTTCAAATACATCATCAGTAGGATTTTCGCCTTGGGAATTTATAAATGGTAAATTTAAAAATAATGCTTCTAAGATTTCTTATGCAGTTGTTTGTTTTGCTTTCCACTAAACAAAACACCCCCAAATCATGCATTAACAATAGGTTAAAGTCTCCTAAAATCTTGCAAGTGAGGTAATATTGACATAATTTGATATTTCTCCTTAAAATAGTCCTTTACAAGGACTGATAGTATGTTTTCAACACCAGAGAATTAATGTCTTTAAAAAAAAAAACTCCATATCCAAAAGAAAGCTTTTAACTTATTGCATTTCTTGCTTGAATTAATGTTACAAGTTCTTTATAGGAGAAAATAGCAGAACATAATATGTATATACAAACCTATCTTTCAATTACTGCTTACATTTTGTAGAGAAACTGAAAACAATGAATTAATCAGTTGATTTTTTTTTAATTTATATTTTAAAATATAATTTGTTGTCAAGTTGGCTAACATACAGTGTATACAGTGTGCTCTTGGCTTTGGGAGTAGATTCCCATGATACATCACTTACATACAAGTGCTGGTCTCAACAAGTGTGCTCCTCAATGCCCATCACCCATTTTCCACTCCCCCCCAACCCCCCTCCCCCCTTATCAACTCTCAGTTTGAGATGTGGTTTATATATACAATGGAATACTACTTGGCAATGAGAAAGAATGAAATCTTGCCATTTGCAACAACGTGGATGGAAGTGGAGGTTATTATGCTAAGTGAAATAAGTCAGTCAGAGAAAGACAGATGTCATATGTTTTCACTCATATGGGGGATTTGAGAGACGTAACAGAGGACAATGGGGAAAGGGAAGGGGAAAAAATAGTTTCAAACAGAGAGGAAGACAAACCATAAAAGACTTGTAAATACAGAGAATCAATTGATGTTTTAATGTGAGAGGGAAAATATACATATTATGAAAGAGAAAAGTCATTTACTCTACCATGAAATCAGACTGCCTAGGCCAAAATTCCAAAAGTGAGCTAGCTCCTCAGAACCAAGAATGCTGAGTGGTGCTATGTGCAAAAGGGAATCTGTAGTCCAATGAAATTTGGGAAATGACTGTTCAACAAAATTAAGTAGGTAACAAAGGACTTTTCAGAGCATCTAATATGCTAACGTCTATTCTAAATCACATGTTATAATAAGCAGAAGTTTCCAGAACTACTTAATAAAAATTTTCCCTTTTCTTTTTTGTAGAGAGGGGATAGCATGCCTACGCCATTGGCCATATACCCGTACAACTACAATTAGGTTTTGATGTACCTTTTTTTCTTACACATATTCTTTATGTGGCTTTGTAGCAATATTCAGTTCCCCTAAACCAAACATTTTTTAGAGCTTTGATGGAATGGCTCCTTTAGTCACTTTCCCTTGTTTAAAACTTACATTTCTCTTTTACAACTCGTGTTGTTTCAATGGACATTTGTTTTCTAATTTGCCACTCTCAGAAAAAGAAGTACCAACCTGAATGCTTCAAGGTACTCAATATCTCCCATGGGGGGATCAAGGCCACCTGTCCAGGCAATATTTATATTGTATCCTTCTCCTAGCCCTGTTCCAACCTAGAAAGAAAAAAAAACAAAAAACAACAACACAGTGGGCAGATGAGGGTGCAGGGAAGAAAGCAAGAAGAGAGGAAAACAAACACATGTGAGCTCTCAAAATAAACATCAAACAACATGTCAAATCAGCCCAACCTTGCTTGACAACCAGTGCTCTGGGTTATGCACTTGTTCTGCACTGGTTCTTGGTCCCATGGGACAATTCAGTAATCTCGTGTAATTTAAAACACCAGCAAAGGACAAGAAAATTAGGGGTAATCATGCAATGCAATTACCTGAAAGATAAAAATAAAAGTGGGGCTCTAAAGAAATAAACCGAACCTCATTTGGGGCTCCACTGCCAGGGAAAAAGTTCCCTTCATCATAGCGATGGAGTGAAATATACAGGATGCTGGGGTCAGCATAAAAGGCCTGCTGTGTACCATTTCCATGGTGAACATCCTACAGGGAAAAGAAAACAGATGACAAATACAGTCATGTCTAACTCTGCGTGGAGACAACTTTTCTCATTTCTAGTTCCCTTTCTACCCCACCCTCCTTCTCATTTTCTGTCTTCTCACTATGTCCCCCTTTCTTTCTCCCATTCAGCTTGCTTCCACACCACCCCCTTTACTTCCTGAACCTTTCAGGCAAATTACCCTTTAATGCACTCATTTTTTAAACTGGCTTCTAAAAATCAGGAAACCACAGCGAACATGCCCTGGAGACTCCAGATGAGCAGTCACTGAGAAAGCCCAGTCCTTTGGTACAATTAGATATTTATACACCGGCCCTTTGTACTCTTTGCTTCAGTGATGGAATCTCGCATCCTGTTTTATGGAGGAATTTTATGACTTATTAACTGCCAACAGTTCATAACCCCTCAGGCTTAATTAACTAGCCTCATTGGCCTCTGAAGAAAGACTAATGTTTAAACTACAAACTAGTATTTTGCAGAAGGATCTATGGCTTCCAGAGCATTTTCACAATTCTTGACAGAACACTAAACATACGTGTATGCATTGATTTGCCAAGTCCCACCATTAAGGTCAAAGGCTTTGCAACCAGCTGAGTAAATTGGCTTTCTTGGAGCATTCATTCAGTTCAGTTAGCAATCCCTCAGCAGTTAGAATCACTTCAAAAGAGACGCCAGATGCAAAAAGGACTTCATACTTTATTTTGGTAAAATTGTGACGGCAAGAGTCGAAGACACAGGAGCATGAGCTCATCAGCTATTAAATCATCTGGGCCAACGCAGAAAGATGGCATGGAGCTTTATGCAACCTTGTCCAATCTGCCTAATTTTAATATTATATCATGGCTCTCTTCCCCAGCCTCCTTCTCTTTTTTCTTTCCCCACACCATACTGCCCTTCCTACAAACAAACAAACAAAACAGTTTGTATCATTAAAATGAAAGAAAAAAAAATTCTTAGGACATTTGTATATGATAATGGTTTAAAATGTAACAGTTATTTGGTTCTATTGTTTTATGAAATAGATACATGCTGGAAATGATAAATGAAATGGGAAAAAGAAAACTAAGAGCATTTTTAAAATTATCTTCACTGAAAGAGCTCGTGTTAATCTCAATTAAAATGCTTCCTAATATCTCCAAACAAAATAACACAGACAACTCTCAAAAGTTAATAACTTATATATTTGTATTCAAAATAATATTACTGCTACATATGCAACATATACAATTTCCAGTTTTGTTTAAAAAGTTTTAGTCACTTGTCACTATGTACTTATATTGTACTTTATTTTGTATCAGTAAAAATCTTACTAGTTTCAACAATGATCCCTACAACTTTTGTGTCAGACACTTTATATTAACTAGTCTGAATGGATTATATAACAAGTATATGAGGTATATGATATTATCCCTAATTTAAAAGATAAGTAGACTGAGGTTCAGAGAGTTTCAGTAATTTACTAAGACTATACAGAGGAAAAGTTGCAAGACTGGATCTTGAATTCACTTCATACTCCCAAAGCCAAACTCATAACCATTATATATTAACTTACACTTTACATTAATTACCACTTCGATCCTCTTAGCAAATGTGTGAAGTAAGATTGGTGGTCATCATTGCTCTTTATTGAGGTTGATATAACTTGTCTTCAACTTCCAGCCCAGAACTCTCTCACTAAACACCATCAAGGTCTCACTTTGTTGGTTTCTGAAAGCCTGCACTGAGCTTGCTATCCACAGTGTAGACATATACTAATCGTCTCCTCCTTTCATATTATACGCATACCCAAAATCAATTAAGGAATCATGAAATATTGGGATCATATTATATATCATATAAGGAATCATAAAATATGCATCCAGAAACTTGCGGCTGAAGGCATACACATCAGGAGAAAATATAGCTTGGTGAAAATATATTAATCCAGGGATTTGTGAATGTTCAAAAAGAAAAAAAAAAGGAAGGCAGAGATAGTATAGCTATTTTCCTTTATGTGAGCAAAAATGAAACTAAACCATAATGTCTTTTTAATTTGCTACTAGATACCTAGAGGATGGGCAAACAAAATACTATAAAAAATAGTAATGAAGGAAGGCTTGCATTATTACCACAATGACAGAAGTTTTAGTCAGCATTGGAAGAAAAAATTGTTCTGGCCCTAAATAGGTCTACATTTTGAAAACCAGAAAAATAAGGCATTAATTGCTCTTGTTTCTTTAGTGATGTTATAAAGGCTTATTTAAGAAGGTCAAATAAAAGATGATAAATTGTCTTATATATAAAATCATTTGCTCTTGAAAATGCGTTGGGTGCTTATTGCATACTTTTCTGAATAAGAAATCTAATCTTGCCCACAGTATAATACGGATCCAACAGATATAATTAAAATACACAAACCCATTCTAAAAATACTTGGATAAATTTTTGATTCCATGTTCATATTCACAAAGTATTTAGGAATAAAGACAAGTCCAAATATGCCTTTTGTTTGGGGCAACAATTTATAATATAACCTTGAGATTACTTTTTCAACTTTCCCTGCTGTAAAGTATTTATAAAAAGTACTTACTACTCAGGTATGATCTGAATATTTTCTCTCCATAGGAACAAATATATGCTAGACTAATATAAGAAAACTATTGGTGATTGTGAGGAATTACTACAATAATGAGATGAAATGAATCATTAAATGCCTCAAAATTTACTAGGATTTACTGAGAAATGATGAAAAATCATTTCAATATTTTACTTGTTAAAACATATTATGAAAATTTATTTTCTATAAAGATTTAGGACCAATGTGTTTTCATTATAATGTTAAACAGCTTTAAATAAATCATATATTTGGCCAGCTAATGTCACTTATAATTATTTAGAACAGGCACTTGTGACAATTCTCTTGTCAAATTTGGTGCTTGACTAAAAATAGAATTGCCTAAAATCTAGGGACATTTGAAGTGACTTTTTAATGAAGAAAGTCTAAATGTTTTATTTTCAATTGAAAGTCACATTGCATAAAAGCTACCTCAGTCAGGGAAGCAAATCCTACTTTCTAGGACGGTTCATGCCCTGAACACAATGAACAGTTTCTTATGAGTTGAAAAGCAAGTGCACCTGCTCCCTCTCCTCACCACTCCGAATGTCTCTGGAATCTTCCCCAGAAGGAGAATTGGAATGAATAAGCTCCAAAGATCACCTAGAATCATTCCTGCCCAAAATACTCAACGCCTCAGAATTTGCCTGTGGCCCCAAATAGGAGGTGAAGTAGAGCTCTGGATCTCTATTTATCTATTTACTAGGCATATAAAAATGATGAAACTAGCTGCTGGACAATGGAGTAGTTTTGCCCTCTGTTGGCCCAAGAATTGTGGAGCTAGTTCACACTGATTAGCCTAAAGTGAATAACGGCAGATATGCAGGAATGCAATTCTTGTACCATTGAAGAACCTTCACTTCTCCTTTGCTAACTTGCAGAATAGACCTGTCAGCCAGGGAGAACGGATGTCTCTGAGCCACGTGGCACTTTAAAACTTCCTTCTCGGCAGCTGGAAGAAAACAAGGGAATTTCCTCAAAGTATCCCTGCAGCTGCAGAATTTGGAAGACTTGAAAGTTAGAATATGTGGGCTGGTGGTGATCTCAGAGGCAACCCTTTGGATAGAACCTCATATATTTGGAAGATCTGAAACAGAAACTTCTCCTCTACTATAGCCTGCTGGGAAATTAGTATCCTTTATGATTGAATAATAGAGCAAATTTATAATCAAAGGCCAGTAAGCTTATAGGACATTCCTTGGAGCTACCAAACAATTTATTTTTACAAATCATATTGAATTATCTAGAGTAGTCTTATATTAATATATAAGAATATAAACATTAGATATTTAATATAGATATGCATCACATGTTCAAACAAGCAAAATTTTATATACAAATCCTATGAGGTACAAAGTATCTATCACAAGCAAGGCATTTTAGCTTTTAAGTCTATTATACAATTTATTACTTTAGAGTTTGGGTATTGCAAATGTGTTTTCAAAGGGACCTTAACTGTTATTATCTTCACAGAACCATAAAATGATAGAAGAGATTCCTTAGAAATTAATACTAAAATAATTTTTAAGGATAGGACAGTTTACCCATCTCCTTCCTGCATAATTTTGACAAATTTAGAAAACTTAGAAAAATTTTCCTACAATCCTTGGTCTCCATCAAGTTTTTGGCTTATCTTTATGGTACTAGAAGCATATTATATTACTTTTTAAATTTACTAGGTTATAAATCATGTAAATCTATAATTATCAATTACTGAAAATGTCATTTTGTATGTACATGGGAATAGAGGTATTGATGTTCTCATTTTTGTAAAATTTTAAGACCTTTAAGACCTTGCTGCTGTAGTATATCTAGACCTTCAACACATTTCTTTAATGGTGAACTATGACCTACAGTGAAACTCAAGCATATTTGGAAAATACATGGAAAATTTTCAGCACCAAAGTGCTTCTAGGGAGGCTATGATACAGTACGTGGAAAACATCCATTCCTACCAAGCATTAGAAACAGTTATCAGTCTTTCATTCCTTTTATCTTCATTTCAATTTAACTAAGTATTTCTTCACATGGCTTTGTTCATGCTTTCTAAAACCCTTTAGTGTGTTTGCTTAACTGAATCAGAGGGCTGGATGGTGAGGCCACGACTTCCCAATAAGATTTAATTATGAGTGCAGATATGAACAAGATTTAGACTATTAAGCCTTGCACTTCAAAAAAAACTTTTAACATATTTTGCCTTTAAATCTTTTATCACCTGCAAAAATTAATTAAGTGCAGATGTAGCAGGTTCGCTTTGGATGCCAGGGTTCATTTCCTGTCTATGCTTTGTCAGACAACCTATTACACCTCCTCGTGAACTGGAGGCAAACCGAAAACGGGGCTCATAAATCACCAGTCAGTTTTCTTTCGCCCTTTCCTGGGCTGGCCTTTTTGTATGGGGCAGATCTCCAGCTCATTATTCATGAATATACTATAGACAACATGCCAAGTGTCATCTGCATTTAAACAAACCATTTGTTAAACAAATTATAACTCTATTGTGTAAGAATGCATCATGTTAAAATGCAAGACTAATCTAATGCCTCTGACTTTTAATCACTCAAGGTTCCTGCTGGGAGTCATCCCAAACTGGCATACATGATCTGAGATCTTTCAGAAAGAATGACATGCTGACTTGTTTTAATAATACCACTGTTGCACAACAAGCAACATGATTGCTAACCAGGGGAAGTGGCCAATTGGTTACCAAAGCAACAGCATTCTTTCCAGCACATCTGACTATTTAAAGTCTATATTCTGCAGGGAAAAGTAAATTCAGGTTCTGTTGGGTTATTTTAACTGTGGAAGTATCAATTCATTTAAGGATCATAAAAGTTGCCCTGATCTGCGCCTTCTTCTCATTAAATTGCAGTTAACACCATGAAAGTGAAACGTGAATGTTTATGGTTTCAGAACTGCAATCCTGAATTTAATGAGTTTCCACATTCAAAGGATGTTGTTTGCAAGTGCTAAAAGCAAGACAACGTAACAGAGAAATACAAATTCATTCCCTTTTATCTGAAGTCAGTGAAAATGCAGCTCTGGCCAGGAATACATACCAGATCTACAATCAATATCTTGCTTATATTTAGTTGGTCTCTCAAGTATTTGGCGGTAATTGCAACTGAATTAAAAAAGCAGAACCCCCTGCGGAATAGAGAAGAACAGAGAAATAAGAAAGCAAATCAGCCAGGAAAACCATTATAAATAATGTTCAGAGCATTTTTTAAAATGCTATATGATCTCTGAAGCCATAAATCTGCTTCTAGGAGTACCTTGCAAGATTTTTCAGTCCATCTGCTAACAATTAGAGGCTTCAGAGACATGCACGGGGCAGGTGACCGCCAGGAACCGTGGCGCTTGGAGATGGGCAACAGTCCCTGGTACTTACATGGCTGTGGATTCTTCAGCATGATGGCCTGGGGGCCTTACAACAGCAAACCCATTCTGTAAAAACAAGACAGGTTTTCAGTGATCAGATATGGGAGGATGGCTTGGATCTCCATGTTCTACAGAGCATCAGGCACACAGGAAAAGATTCAAGTCTGTAAGAGATTTCAGAGCTTGTTTTCTTGCCCCTATTGTCATTTCATAGAGTGAACAGAAACAATATATATGATCACATTTTCTCAGATCATGTCTCAAAAAGAAGGCTCCCACTGAGCCAGGGGAAGAACAGGGATTTGGGAGTTGTACCTAACTGGCAAATATGCAGGTCAGCTGTTACCCTAGCATGATTCATTTTCAAGAACAACTTCTTATTTTATGACAACAACATTGTACAGAGGGAGAAGAAATTCACTCTTCGTGCAGGTTTGGGTCAAAATTTTGAAAGACCAGGGAAGATCCAAAGTGAAAATTCTTTAGCCGGATTCTCTTAATGGTTATTTCCATTCCATTGTCAGCAAAATGATAAATTTATACTCACACACTCACATACACACAAAAGAAACGCCAGAAAGGTGAAAAAGAGAACAATGGAAAGCCCATATTTCTTCCAGTCTATAAATTTAGCTTGGATGACTGCCAAGACTTGCAACTTTATTGGATTCCCTAAGTCAATTTCTAGCCCACATTCTGGAATTTTATAAAGAATTCCAGGGCTGAGTAGCAATCAGATCTATCCATGATCAAGGAATGCCTTAACCTCCAGATTAGTTGGAATGCATCACGGAAAGCTGAAGTAACTCCAGCATGAAGGCAAGGAACTATAAATCCTTACAAAGCCAGCATGCTCAGAAAAATTGGGTTGCTTGATGTGAAAAAAAAAAATCATTCATCAGATGGTTCACACTACCTTTCACTTAAGTATGATTCAAGCAACATGCTCAAAGATATTTTTTTAATATAGAAACCTAAAACTTTTGAAATAATTTTAATACACCCCAGGGATTTTTTTTTCCAAATCTTACTGCAGTCATAAAGATAGTATCAAGACAAATAATTTATTCCTTAGGACTTTAAATATACATAAATTTACATAAATATTCTAGCACATTATGGTAACCAACATACAATGAGCTAATTTGCTATATATTTTGATAAGCATATAGATAATGATAATCTCAGAAGCAAATTAGGAGTCAAATCAATATCAATTACAAATGTAGACATGATGATGAACATATTTCCTATTATTGTTCTTAAGGTACTTACTATCGGTCTGGCAATAAAAGACTAATATGAAAGAAACTATTAATGAATAGTCAAGACTAAAGAGACTGAAATTTTAAGATTGTAGAATAAGGCTTTAGTGTGCTATTGGACTTCTGGGAATAGATTATTAAGTACATATTATAAGTGCAAACATCCTGTTTGGAAAAACAACAGGATGAAAATAACAAATATGATACACAGCAATGTAATTAGCATGTAATGAGTTTCTGTAACTGGATTCACAATACTAATAATCTTTGACAATTCAATTAAAACTAGTATGTTTTACAGGTAAAGGGCTACAAAGAAGAAAAAATTCAGTGATCAATATGAAAAAATATTCAACTAAATTATCAAATAAACGCAAATTAAATCCTAACAGAAAAACATTTTTTGACCCAAGACATTGGAATTTTTTGCAATACTCTATACTGCCAATGCAATGGTACTTTATACCCTCAAAAATGCTGCTTAGAAGAAGATAATATAGCCTTTCTGGAAAATAATCCATCTTTATAGATTCAGAGCCTTTTAAAAACATTTACCCTTTTAATTACTAAAATACTTAGAGGATTTTTGCCGTAAAGGTGTTATTAACTTTGTAGACAAGTATTTATATAAAAGATAATGTTTTATTTACAACAGGAAAAAATGGGAATTATCTAAGTTAGCTAATATTAGAAGAATGTTTAAATGAACCATGGTACATCTATATCATGGAATATTATACAGTCATTAAAATGTTATTACGAATATTAAGTAGAACAGAAAGACATCAACTTTGGAAATATTAGTGTTAAAAATAATAGACACACTATGATATATCTGAGTGATGGTATCATGTGGGTTAGTTTAAATTTATAATTTCATATCTTTTCCAAATGTTTTTACAACAAACATTAATTATTTCATAATGAAAAGAGAAATAAACCAAAGAGAAAGTTAAGAGATAGATTTGAATTGGTCTTCCAGGAAGAGCTGTGTTCACAAAGGTAAAGAAATTATTTAAAGGGTATTCCGGGCAAGAGGAAAAATATGAACAATGACTCAGAAGACAGGATTTTAGAAAGTATTATATACAAATATTACACTGTAGGTTAACTGGAATTTAAATAAAACTTAAAAAAATCAAGTATTATGTACAAAAAAAAATCAATCTGAATAGAAATCATGTTAAAGAACAAGATGGAAATAAAATCACATAAATAATTAACTAGACTACAGAGGAAAAGAAGCCAAAGAGAATTTGAATTCTATCTTCTCCCATACAGCCAAATTCCTTGACAGAGGCGTTTGCCTTTCACTTTATAATCTTCCACAGTAACCTCCACCATTCTGCTAAACTGCTTCTGAAACTGCTTGATTTGGGGCTGAAAATTATCTTCTTGCAAACATTTTCACAATCATTATGATCCATCCAAAGCTTCCACTGTGCTCTTATTAACATTTTCCACATCTTTTCTGAGGGCCCCCCTTTCCTTAGCTGAAGCCTAGCAGGGCTGCTTCTTCCACAATTTGTTCAAATAGTAGCTGCTTCCTCTCTCACACCTCACAACCCTGATGCAGTACTAGACAGAGCTGGTGTTCTCCTTGTGTCTCATGGCTGCTTTAAAAGTATAAAGCCTGCTGCATCCACCCCCCACAATACTTTCTTGTAAAAAAGGATTAGATCACACACAGAGAGAAGAGATAAACACAGTAAGATGACTGAAACTGAGCCCTGTGGCAGTCTGGCTCCCTTTGCCTCCTGTTACATTAGAGGAAGTGTTAGTCCTCCTAAAACCTATTTTACCACCTGTAGTTAGGATCCCAATCCCTCCTACGTTTTCACCATCATTTATGTTTTTCTCACTATCATATTAAATTCATATTAAGATTCCAAATTATACACACACACACACACACACACACACAATTGAGATTTAAACAAGCTCGTTTCCACCATCTTGAAAATAATATATATATATTATATATATATATATATATATGTTAACCAAAACTATACAAATACACATTTATACAATATACTATATACCTCCACTCCACTGATCCCTCCAACTGCCACACTTTTCTTCCCTTTTAGCAAGCAAAATTTTTGAAATGGTGGCAACCTTTCTGTCTCCTTTTTCCTTATCCTCACCTCTGCCTCAATTACCTACCTCTAATTTATTTTCCACTTCCGTAGTCCAGTAAAGACATTTTTACTGAGGTTGCCAATGGCTTCCATGTCACTAAATCCAAAGATATTGGTTATGCTTTCATCCTACCTGGACCCTTTCAGCTTTAAACGCTACTGGCTATATATTCCTTTCAAAAACACTCTCTTCTCTTAGCTTTCATGATTTCATGTTCTCCAGGTTTATTTATCTCTCCATTTCTTAATCAGCTTCCCTTGAATGTTCATATTCCTCAGCTTGCCCTTTAAATAATGAAAGTACTCAGGACTCAGTCTTAGACTTCTCTTCTCTTTCCACGCTGACTTCGGAGGCAATGCCACCACTTTTGTGGATTCAATCACCACCCATCATCAGATACTTCACTGATTTATATTTCCAGGGTAAGCCCTGCACTGAACCAGACCAAAATATCAGTCCACCTACTCAATATTTTCACTTAAATACTCACTTGCAAGTTCACTTCAAATTCAATACATCCAAGATCAAACTTCGGATCTTCTCTAACCTACCAATGATACCGTGATTCATCCAGTGGCTCAAGACAGAAGCTAATGAGTTATCCTAAATGGCTCCCTCTCCCTAGTCTTCCTCCATTTACTTTTAACTCATGACCAATTCCCGTTGATTTTGCTTCTAAATATCACTCAAATCTATGTACTTACATCTCTATCTACTCCTTGAATATTCTGCCTTTTGAATTTCTGCCTTTCTCTCCATCACTCCTCCAATAATTATTTATTGACTTCAATATACATACCTATAGACACTTGATTTCTCAGTTCTCTGACTCCTCATCATCAGTGACTCCATCTTCCATTTACAGTCATACTACTAGACTTTGCCATTACCATTGAGACATCTACTCCATAATCTTAGTGTCAAACATACAACTCTACTACAATCCTATTTTCCAGTTAATGCCCCAACTGCACCAAGACTTTCAATCCACTGATTTTATTTAACTTTTGTTATTCATCATTCATCCTTGTCACCATGTTCAGTTCCCTCCTTATCTGGTTAGAATTCAGGGCCCATCAATATATTCACTTCCTTGCAGATATTTTCAGATATCTTGTCCCCCTTTTCCTCCAATTTACTCCTTTGGTGTATTAGTCTGCTCAGGCTACTATAACAAAATACCACAGGCTGGAGGGCTTAAACAACAGAAATTTCTCTAGTTCTGAAGGCTAGAAGTTGAGATTAAGGTCTGGCAGGGTTGGGTTTGTGTTGAGAACTCTTCCCAGCCTGCAGATGTCTGACTTTTTCCTAGAGTCCTCATGTGGACTTTCTTCTGAGTGTACATACACAAGGGCAGAGAGAGAGAGAGAGAGAGAGAGAGAGAGAGAGAGAGAGAGAGAATGAATTCTAATCTCTTCCTCTTCTTACAAGAACACTAGTCCTATTAGATTAAGGTCTCAACACTATGACTTCATGTAGCCTTTATCACCTCCTCACAGACCCTTTCTTTATATACAACCTAGCAAGGCTAGAGTTTCAACATTACAAATTTTGGGGGCACAAACATCCAGTCCATAAATACTTCTAGTTACTTTGTCCCTTTCTTCCTTCAACATACTTCCCTGATAAATAAAAATATGATAAATAATAATTATTGTGGATTATTATTATTGCTAATCTAATCCTAACAACTCTTGCAGGGAGATAACATTATTATCTTCATTTCATGAAAGAGGAAATCAAGGCATAGAAAGATTAAAGAATTTGCTTAAGGTTCATACCTAGGCAAGTGACAGGGCTGGGAGTCCAACCCAGAATATCTGGCACCTAAAAACAAGCATTTAAAACTAGGAACACTGTACAATCTGGCCTTTGCTCACCTTTTTGGCTTCATCTTGCACCACCATCCACTTTGCTTTCTCCACCCCAGCCAGTGGCTTTTTGTTTCCTCCAATGAGCCTGTTTCCCCCCTAGCCACAGGACTTTGCACATGCTCCTACTTTGGGATAGAATGTCTTCCACTTATGTATTCTCTCCATTCACCCAGATAACACCTCCTTACCTGCACATTTCAGTTCTAACATCACTTCTGCAGAGAAACCATCCTTGAGCCTCAGTAGGTCAGCATCAGTTTCCTGTGTAATATGTACTTAGAGATCTGCCAACCCTTGTTTCTGAGAACTTGTCTTAGTTTGTAATAATATACCTTAGTGTGGTTATTTGTTTTATACTTTTGATTATTGTAACTTATATAATTAATGCCCCCACAGTGGGGTCACTCCTATATGACTTGGATCACCATTTTATCATCTAGATTTACATAGTGCCTGGCAGATAGCCAGTGGTCAGTAAAGAATGATCAAATAAATTTGTGAATAGATACCATTATGGTCCCTATCTCTGGCCATTCCTTTGATCTGCTCTTGCTGTAAGTTCTTCCTTATCTCAAAGATCCCAACTTTTCCATCCCAGCTTTTTGTGGGAAGCTGCGTATTAAGACTTGAGAACACCGGGGTCCCTGGGTTGCTGAGTAGGTTGGTTAAACGTCCAACTTTTGATTTTGGCTCAGGTCATGATCTCATGGCTCATGAGTTTGAGCCTCATGTTGCCCCCTGCACTGACAGAGCAGAGCTTGCTTGGGATCCTCTCTCTCTTCCTCTTTCTCTGTCCCTTACCCTCTCTCTCAAAATAAATATAAATAAACTAAGAAAAATAAAAAAAAGACATGGGAGTATCTTCTTTCTTAGAAACACATAAACTATTTTGTTCCTTACAATTAATGGAGTCTGTGATTTGATGACTATTGTACAGAAGTGGTTTAAAATGACACTAGTTTTCTGACAGAAATCTTGGATTTTCACACTGGATTATGAGCCTCTTAACAAGGAATTTGTTTTGTATTTTTCTGTACCCTTTATTGTCTGGCAAAAAGATTTTTTTTAATGTTTATTTATTTTTTGAGAGAGAGACAGAGTGTGAGTGGGGGAGGTGCAGGGAGAGAAAGAGAGAGACATAGAGTCCGAAGCAGGCTCCGGGCTCTGAGCTGTCATCACAGAGCCTGACATGGGGCTCGAATCCACAAACCACAAGATCACGACCCGAGCAGAAGTCAGACACTCAACTGACTGAGCCACCCAGGCGCCCCATGCAAAAAGATTTATGTATGGGATACCACTTGAACCAGGGTTTTCCTTGGCTCAAAAATATATATAATGGGGCACCTGCGTAGCTCAGTTGGCTAAGTGTCCGACTTTGGCTCAAGTCATGATCTCATGGTTCATGAGTTTAAGCCCCGCTTTGGGCTCTGTGTTGACAGTTTGGAGCCTAGAGCTCACTTCATCTTCTGTGTCTCCTCCTCTCTCTGCCCCTCTCCCGCTCATGCTCTGTCTCTGTCACTCTCTCTCTCAAAAATAAACATTAAAAAAAATTTTTTTAAAAATATATGTCTTCAATGAATATTTCTCAATGAGCCATTTTAATAATTTACTGTACATTCAAAAAATTCAAAAGTCTACTAGCCTCAATAGCATTAAAAAGCCTATATACAATAAAGGACTCAGATGATCAATTTATTATTTTCTCATCTAATGCTAACAATAATCATTTCATTTCATTATAAAATAGTTTTCTCAAAACTTGAAGTTCATATAATGTCTTTACTTAATGTCCTTTAATTTCTGAGCATCTCAGATTATAGTAGTAAAACCTACACATTTCATATCCTTTTGAATTTTCTACTTTACTTCATGAAAAAACTCCTTGATGTGTATTTTATTCAGTTATGAAGATTAAGTGGTTAATCTAAGCAAACAAATGCTGAAATACTTTTCTGTAACTTTGTATCAATTTAATGGACATGTATTTTATCTTAAGAATCTGATTTTAAAAATCTCTTTCAAGTTTTAAATTCTCTTCAATCACGAACATTACTAATCATAGAGTTTTGGCAATATTTTAGTCACTAACAGCAACGGTGTTTCCAGAGGGTACTCATCCATATTTTTACTATTGTTGTTGTCTGGATCAGTATTGTGGATGCTTCTCCTTGGTTAAAGAGAAGGATGTGTTCTCTGATGTCATCATATGGGACGTGCAGGAGACTATCTGCTCCCATATATAGTCATGGAGAGGGAATCTGTGATATTGTCTATATGTAAAACTGGATTTGAATGAGAGGGAAAGGAAACCAATCATTTTAGACTATTGTCTATTTTCATAACAGATGACATATTTATTTTTATTTTCTGGTCAAATTTCTCAAAATGCCAAACTTTGTAAATTCATTATATGCACAGTAAAACCCTCCCCAGGCAGTAAGCAAACCAGTAGAACCACATTAAAGATTTGGGTTTTTTGTTTTGTTTTGTTTTGTTTTTTTTTTACCTCACCTAACCAAAGTCAAATTCTTCTACATAAGCTCAGTTTGCCCTCACATGGATGGTAAATGAAAATTTGGAAAATGTAAAACAATCTGATCCTTTTATTTGTTGCATTCATTACGATGGTCTCATGAACAGGAGAAATGTCTATTTTTATTTCTCTAACATCCTCATGGCCAAGTAGGTATGTGATGGATAGTAAGAACCATTAGTAATTCCAAATTGAATAGAGTAATTTAGGTTTCAGAAATCATGGTAAATAAGGGCCTAATGACAACTGATGAGGGTAATGTAGAAAGTCAAGAACACATTATATAACAGAATAGACCAATACATATAGAGTCCAAAAGAGAAAAAAGTAAAAATTATGTATACATTTCAAAAATATTAAACAATGATCTAGAGCTTAAACTACTTGTAATATAGCCTGTAGTCCCATTAGCAACTTAATAATTTTATTTATTCTTTATAAAAACATAACTGCAGTACATAGTACAGAAATTCTCTGTGATATTAATAAACTGACAAGAGATTGTGTTTTTCTTGTTGTTGTTGTTGTAAGTAGTTGGTCAAATGTTAGACTTTTAATCTTTTCAGTGTAACTCTATTTTTGGAAGCTATAAGAACAAAATCAAAGAAACCTGTCCTGTTTTAAAAAATGTTTTATGTATAATTTTTGTTTTATGTATAATTTAACTGCCTACTATCCAAAGACTAATTGAGCATGTCAAACCAATTAATTTGATTCTGTTTTTAAAATTTCTTTTTAAATGGACTGGTAATTTAGAACTCAATAATTACCTCCCTATTACTACTAAAGTATTTCTAAATGTATTAAGTATCAATCCTCAGTGAAATACCATGTATCAAAACATGGAAAAACAGCAGGGAAAAACTCTACAGCATGTATTCCCAAGTAAAGATGTGATGGTTGAATTATTACTTCAATACATTTTTTGAATTGGAAATTCATATGCAGTGGTTTATGTGCTTGAAATATTTCATTAGAAGCCAAAACCCCAGCTACTCCATATTCATACTGATGCAGCATCAATTTTGAAAATGACTTTTAAGAAACACTCCTTTACCCATATATTTAAAAAATAGTTGGAAACATTTTAATCTACTTTACTATTAAATAATAACTATAGTTGTCAAATATATTGGTGAATAAGCTATTTGGCGCTAGTAAAAAGTAGTGCTGAAAGCAACCAGAATCTCAAATTTAGCCTATGCTGGCTAGCACAACTTACCTCCCAACAAATCTGTATGCTCTTAAGTGACCTCTTTAACATCTCAAGAAACATGCTTGCCAAGTGTACAAGTGTTTTATATGATAGATCAAGAGTAATAAAGGGGCGCCTGGGTGTCTCAGTCAGTTAAGTGTATGACTTCGGCTCAGGTCATGATCTCATGGTTCATGGGTTCGAGCCCCGTGTCAGGCTCTGTGCTGACAGCTTGGAGCCTGGAGCCTGCTTCGGATGCTGTGTCTCCCTCTCTCTCTGTTCCTCCTCTGCTCTCACTCTGTCTCTCTCTCACTCTCTCAAAAATAAATAAAGATTTAAAAAAAATTTTTAAAAAGAGTAATAAAAATAAAGCATGCATTAGCTGGTTTGACACATTTTAAAACTTATTTATAGTAATAAATTTTTGGTTCTTTATATTAAGTTGCACAGAGGGAAGAGGTCAGAAACATGGTAAAGATATAATGCTTCTGTACCATTTACTTGTATAGAAAATCCTAAAGTTTTTGTATTATAGTAAAATTTTGGTTTTTAAAAACCATTGCTTGAAGTGATTATTCTGTCTGTTGGATCCTGTTCTCTTTTTCTCTCTCCTCTTTCTCTTCCTTCCTTCCTCTCCTTCTTTTCTCTCCCCTTCCCCTCCCCTCCAGTCCCTTCCCTTCCCTTTCCTTTTTTTTTGGTGGTGGTGGGGTAATAATATTTTCTGTAATAGGATTTAAAATATAAATACCACTACTCATCTTGCTACATTAAGTATGCAATTTATTTCTTTCCTTCTGATTCAGGTAAAGTGGAATAAGGCAAAACGTCCATCAAAATTCTCTAGCGCATTGTGAAATATCCATGATGTTTCATGTGAACTTGTGGACTCTGTTTCCCCATCCAAAATGGTGCTGATTACAATCAACATAGTGGTATGAAAGTCCATTCTTTCAGCTAAAGTTGAAATTTGTTCAAAAGAAATTGTTCACAATATGTTTGTTGATATCACTGGATGTTACAATTTTAGGTGAAAGATCATTCATGAAAATTGAAAGAATACTCCTTCCCCTCCTATCACTTCCTGGTAATGCATTTGGGGATTTAGATTACCAGAAATCAACTCAGGAGCAGAGAAAGAAAAACAGAGAGGAACTCCTCCTGTCCTGCTTTCCTGACATGTTTTCCTTGTAAGAGCTTGTGAAACAATTGGCTCAGATTCCACTTTTCAGGCATGGCTCAGGTATAGGAGTGTTAAGAAGATGTTAAAAAACCTGCAATCTTGAGTTGATCATTATGGATATGATACAACTTAACATTTGTTTAACATGCCTTATACCAGCTCCCACTCAAAGTTCCTAATGAATAGTAATTGCAAACCTTTTGTGTATTCTGAGGTCTTCCTCTTCAACTACCTAGTATCTGTGATGAAAAATAGTTCCACATGTTTTATAGTATGGCAACAATAATGTGAGTAGAATATTCCTCTTCCCAGCCTTCAATTCTTGAAATAAAATTTCATTTGGAAGTAAAAAGAAAGTCATTAAGTCTACTAAACACTGTAAATAGTTGGCTTGCCCTATCATGTCTGTCTTCATTAAAAAAAAGGATCAAATTACATCATTTTAAAGACCTACTACTGACAAATGTAGACTTTATCTACTTGCACTCAATTCCATTAGTCTTTGAGAAGTACTGTATAATATCTTTACTGTTAACTCTATCTATAAATTTTTTGTGTTTATTTTATTTTTGAGACAGAGACAGAGAGCGTGAGCAGGGGAGGAGCAAAGAGAGGGAGACACAGAATCCCAAGCAGTCTCCAGGCTCTGAGTTGTCAGCACAGAGCCCGACGCGGGGCTCGAACCCACGAACTGTGAGATCATGACCTGAGCTGAAGTCAGATGCTTAACCAGCTCAGCCACCCAGGTGCCCCTAATTCTATAAATAAAATATTAAATCTTGCCTTGTGATTCTTTCCAAAGGGAAGGAACTAAACGGGAATGTAAGGATAAAATACTACACTGTAGAATACTTGAACATTATTAAGTCAGTGGGTATCTCCTAATAATATCTGAACCACTTATAAAATTTGACATTGAAATTAGTAAATCAAGGTCAGTCTTCTGGGTTGCCTTTAACTGCAATTCACTGGTATGCATAATATTTTGAAATATGTCAATATAGTCCTCAAAACCAGTTAACTTCAGCCTTAAAAAGGATTTTATAAAAAGACAGTTTGTTTTAGAATCAATGCTATTAATCTACAGCTTCAGAGGAAAGGAAATTTCACAAAGAAAGTTTGTCTCTTACATACTAGAGTCTGGGAGGTTAAAGGAGGTAGGGAGATTTGCCAAGAAAACAATAAGGGACATATGGGAATACCATTTTGTTTCTTTGAGTGAGCTCAAGGGAGCCAGGAAAACAGGAGCCCAGCATTAGCAGTTTAACTGAATGGTGGACCCCAAAGCATATGCACAGCTGCCAGCCCTGCTCCCTGAAGAATCCAGAAGGAAGAAGCTTGATGACAGCACTGGAAAACAGTTCTTAGGAAGGCTGGCATCTGTGGCCCATAATGCCTACAGCCTTAAGCCTGGAAAAGATATGGCTATAGACAGGAATAAACACACTCATGAAAAACCAGTCTCTTGGTAGAAAAGAGACAAGGCATTTAAGGTGTTTGATGGTGCTTATATTACACACAATTTAGGCTGACGCCTGTATGAAAATCGTAACAGTAGATCCACTCTGACGAATTTTCTGATGGGAGGTGGAGGATCATCAGGAAAGGTTTTTGAGGCAATAATAACTCACTAAAAGCTATTTGTTTAACAATCAGTGGTTTCAGCTGACACAAGGTCCAACAATTTAATTCCCTGAGACATGACTGGTTTTTGGACCATATTGACCAAATAATCAGGTATTTTTCATTATGTAAATAGAGCCTCAATATGAAAAAACTTCAGAAAAACAAAAGGAATTGGGGCAAAAGAGTTTCTGGGTTTGTTTTCCTTTTAGGAACCGGAAAAATCATGATCATAGCCTTCTGTGAGGATAATAGTAAGTTTAACAATATGTCATTATAATAATAGTAATCATTATAGGATATTAAAAAATAGTAAGTGCATAGTAATGACCAAGACTTGTTAATAAATGACACTGGGGGGAAATATGTCAACAAATGCCCCATGGCTAAGATCACGTTTGTCACTATATTTACATCTTACTATAGATTTTCATTCAATCGATGGCGATTCTAATATTCTTGGTATCTTTTGGTACATACATATATTCAATTAGATAAGTGAAATTTCAAAAATTTTAAGAGTAGCAATGTTCATTTTATAACTATTACTCAAATGTCTGGGTTATTTAGGTAGATATTTTTAAAATTTGGTCATATTATTCCTAACTCTAATTGCAAATTTTATTCCTTCATTAAATTCTAATTCTCCATGACTATATACTATAACAAGGATACCAGCAATTAAATTTGTCAACTCAGTCAAAGGTAGGCAACTGAATCAAAACTTTAATCAAAGAAGTTAAGTTATAATATGTACATAACAGCATCATGTGGAAAAAACACCTAAACAAATGATCAGACTTCATTTGACAAGTCTGTAGGTGTGCATATTAAAGTTATTGCAATATAAAATTATAAAGGTGTAAAATACTTATGTTCTTTAAGGGAATATGATATGTGTGATTTGGACACTGTATCAAAAAGCAAAACAATGTCTTTTGCAGAGATTGAACTAGGAGGAAAGTCAACATCTGCATGAGGCATAAACCAGCAAGTATCAAATTTAATATTTTAAAGATAAAAACAAATATAAGTTAGAATCTTTTCCCCATTATAAATGTGCTACATTTTAAATACTGAAATGAAAATATAGCAGTATAAAATGTAAGTAAATGCAAATTTTGAGCCTGGAATTTGTTTTAGGAAGCATTCTTTCACATGTCACAGTTATTTTTAAAATATCATTAGAACTTTGACTAAAAGTCTAAAGTAGGTGTCAGGGACTGAGAAAAGCTCAGCAAAGTTTAGAGGGGACAGAGATATAGATAGAGTCTGAGGGCAGATACACAATTTTTAGTCAGTATGAGCAAAATTACATATAAGTAATGAAATATGGACAGCCCAAAGCCAAGAACCAGATGGAGAGGCTGGAAATAGGCATATCCAATTACCATGGAGCAGGTTGTTAAAACTACAAACTAGAAATTGAAATATTAGCCATCAGAAAAGCAGACGGGTAAAATAAAAACCTAGAAGGAAGCTGACTGTGCAGTAGAACACCACAGGCAGGCCAACTAGGCAACAAGTCCTAGTTCCTGAGCAAACAATCTGAGTAATAGGTAGGTTCACCTTTTACCTTCAGTCTAAACTGACTAATTTAAAAGTGTGCATAAAAGTTAAAACACTTGGTATGAAAGATGATGAGAAGGTCAAGAACAAAGCAGCGTTCCATAAGAGTAAACATGTAAGTGCCAAGGTTTCTTCCTTTTTCTGATGTTTAAATATCCATTCACAGTGGATGTGCTGAGAGAATATTAGTAACATATTTGTTACTTACTTTAAGTTGAAGAATAAATTAAGAGAAGTAAGTTAAGGTGCCCCTGTTATAATTAGTGACATTTGTCCCTTAGGAGAATGAGAGAGAAAACGTGAATCAGGAGAGAACTTGAAGGTACTCTCAAAAACACATTTGTTTGGAGATCCACAGCTGATTAGAAGGAAAAAGGATGTATAAAACTTCAGTCCTACAAAAGTTAATAATAAATCACTGAACAAACAAACAAACAAAACATACTTTTCTTTAAATCATTGAAGAGCTTTGGACAGGAAGAGATTTTAAAAGAATCAAATCCCAGGGAAGCAAACCCTTTCTAGTCTCTACTGATTTTTAAACACAATGCCTAGTATATAATCAAATATCACAAGACATGCAAAGAAGCAATAAGACTCTTAATTAAGTAAAAAATATGGTAATTGAAACATATCCACAAGTGCCTCAGATATTTGAATTAGCAAATAAGGATTTTAAAATAATTATAATAGACATGTTATACAATCTATAGGAAAGGATGATGAAGAGAAATATGTTAAAGAGGAGAATTTCGAAAGAGATCTGGAAGCTATAAAAAATAACTTAAAGGGAATCTTAAAAGTGAGAAATACACTACGTGAAATGAAAAATTATTGTAATGGGGTTAAGGGCAGCTTGGATACAACAGATGACAAAAACAATGAACTTAAAAATAGGTCAAGAGAAATTATCCAAATAGAAATAAGAAGAGAAAAAGACTGAAGAAAATCAACAAACCCTGTAAGTCCAACATTAAGTGTGAAATGATAAAATAAACATATAATTGTGTAGCAGTATTCTTGCACAGAGAGTCGTGACACTGAGGCTTTTTAATTTCCAGGAAGTATCTTTATTTGTGCCAGTACTGCTCCGTTGGGTTCGTACCTGAAGGACTGAGCACCGAATGTCATGTGGCATAGTCTTTTATACATGTTCTATTTCTTTGTCTCCCAAAAATGGTAACAGACACAAATATGCAGTCTGATTAAGTGGTCTCAGTTTATAAGGTCATGAGGGATGTTGTCACGTAGGTGCATAGCCAGGTTACCTTGAAGGTTTTTTGTTTGTTTGTTTTCCTTTTCTCTTTCTCTCTCTCTTTTTTTTCCTCTCCTTAGGGAGGGGACCCTACCACAAGTGGACTCTAAGAATCAGATGATATAGAGAATAGGATAAAATGTTTTAAGAAATATTACCTAAAAACTCTAAATTTTATCAAAAACAGAAAGCCACTTTACACAATAAACTCAATGAACTCAAGCAGGATAAAATCAGAAAACCATCGTTAATTACAAAACTACTAAAAAAGAGATAAAAAGAGAAAAAAGATGTATTAAATCATTAAATAAAGAGGTCAATTATAAGAGTAATAGCTTTCTCATCATTAATAAAAAAAAGTAAAAAACAACACTGGAAGGATATCTTTAAACTATAAAATAATGATCAACATAAAATTCTATATCAAATGAAAATATCATTCAAAGATTAAAGGAAAAGAAAAACATTTTCTTATAAACAAAAGATGAATTTGTTGCCAATAAACTGCAATACAAGGAATGCTGAAGGAAATTCTTTAGACTGAAAGGAAATGATACCAGATGGAAGTCTGGATCTGCCCACATGAATACAGAGCACCAGAAAGATTAAATATGCAGGCAAATATAAAAGACATTTTATAAGCTATCTTTATATTATATATGTATACACACATTCATTCATTCCCTTCCTCTCTGTGACACACACATAGACACACACAAGCACATACAAACATACCCTTTAAAAAATTTCAAATACTGAACCAACAGTAATGGTAATTTGTTGTGGAGATCTATAATATGTGTAAAAGTAAAATATCTGATAAAATAATACAGATAGGAGGAGATAAAGAGACTTACACTGTTATAAGTCTCAATAAATGTACCATTCAAGGAACACAAAGCTTATTCTTCTGACTCTAGAATTCAATTTCACATCAATTATAGACAGATATCTGCAAAAATCCCCAATTAGACACTAACACTCTTAGAAAGTACATTTCACGGACACCTAGGTGGCTCAGTCAGTTGAGTGTCCAACTCTTGGTTTCAGCTCAAGTCATGATCTCAGAGTTTCATGGGTTCAAGCCCTGCACTGGGCTCTGTGCTGTTTGAGATATTTTCTCTCTCTCTGCCCTTCCCCTGTTCACGCTCTCTTTCAAAAATAAATAAGTAAACTTAAAAAAAAAGAAAGAAAGTACATTTCAGGTGCTCTCACCACAAGAAAAAAAAAGGGATCTGAACAGATGAATTACTGACAATGAATCAGTAATCAAAAACCTCCCCACAAACAAAAGTCCAGGACCAGATGGCTTCACAGATGAATGCTACCAAACTTTTAAATAAGAGTGAATACTTATTCATCTCAAACTATTCCCAAAAATAGAACAGAAGGAAAAACTTCTAAATTCATTCTATGGGCCCTGCATTACATGATATCAAAACCAAACAAAGACACTACAAAAAAAAAAAGAAAACTACAGGCCCATACCTCTGATGAACATTAATGTAAAAACCCTCAATAAAACATTAAGAAGAAAACTAAATAATACATTAAAAAATTATTCACGATGGTGGTCAAGTAGAATTTATTCCAGGGATGCAAGAGTGGTTCAGTATTTGCACATCAGTCAACATGATACATCAACTTAGAAAAGATAAAAACCTTATAATCATTTCAAGAGATGAAGAAAAAGCATTTGACAAAATATGACATATATTCATGATAAAAACTCTCAAAAGAGTAGGTTAAAGGGAACATACTGCAACATAATAAAGGTTATATATGTAAAACCCACTAACATCATAATGGTGAAAACTGAGAGCTTTTCCTCTAAGATTAGGAACAAGACAAGAATGTCCACTCCAACAACTTTTATTCAACATACTACTGAAACTCCTAGCCAAAGAAATCATCTAAGAAATAAAAGGAATCCAAATTGGTAAGAAAGAAATAAAATCTTTACTCTTTGCAGATGACATGATATACTGCATTAAAAAGAAACCCTAAAGACTCCACCAAAAAATTATTAGAACTGATAAATTAATTCAGTAAAGTTGAAGGACACAAAGTTAATATACATAAATCTCTTGCATTTATATATAGTAATAATTAACTAGAGAGAAATTAGGGGAAAAAATCCCATTTACAATTGCACCAAAAAGAATAATATACCTAGCAATAAACTTAACCAAGCATGTAAAAAACTTGTACCCTGAAAACTATAAAACACTGAGGAAAGAAATTGAAGAGGACACAAATGGAAAGATATTTCATGATCATGAAATATAAGAATTAGTACTGTTAAAATGTCCATACTACCTACCCAAAGCAATCTACAGATTCAGTGCAATTCTTGTCAATTTACAAACAGTGGTTTTCACAGAACTAGAACAAATAATACTAAAACTTGCATGGAACCAGAAAAGACTCTGGTTAGCTAAAGAAAACTTGAGAAAGAACAAAACTAGAGACGTCCCAATGCCAGATTTTAAGATATACTACAGAGCTGTAGTAATCAAAACAGTATGGTACTGGCACAAAAGAAGACATACAGATCAACAGAACAGAAAAGAGAGCCCAGAAATAAACTCATGTTTATATGATCAGTTACTCTACTGCAAAGGAGGCAAGAATATACAATGTGGAAAAGAGAGTCTCTTCATTAAACAGTGATGGGAAAACTGGACAAGTGATACACAAAATAATGAAACTGGACCACTTTCTTACACCATGCACAAAAATGAACTCAAAATGGATTAAAGACCTAAATATGAGACCTGGAATCACAAAATTCCTAGAAGAAAACATAGGCAGTAATTTCTTTGACATCAGCCTTACCAACATTATTCTAAGATATGTCTCCTTAAGCAATGGAAACAAAAGCAAAAATAAACTATTGAGACTACACCAAGTAAAAAACTTTTGCACAGTAAAGGAAACCATCAACATAATTACAAGGCAACCTACTGAGCGGAAGAAGATATTTTCAAATTATATATCTAATAAGGGGTTAACATCCACAATACATAAAGACCTTATAAAACTCAATACCCAAAAACCAATACTCCAATTAAAAATAGGCAGAAGAAGAGTGCCTGGGTGGCTCAGTCAGTTAGGCGACCGACTTTGGCTCAGGTCCTGATCTCGCAGTTTGTGGGTTCGAGCCCCACATCAGGCTCTGTGCTGAGAGCTCGGAGCCCGGAGCCTGCTGCCTGCTTTGAATTCTGTGTGCGTGTGTGTGTGTGTGTGTGTGTGTGTGTGTGTCTCCCCCCTCTCCCACTCGTACTCTGCAGATCTCTGTCTCTCAAAACTAAATGAACCATTAAAAATTAAAAAAAATAAATACATAAATAAAAATGGGCAGAAGACCTGATTAGACATTTTTCCAAAGAAGACATATGGCCAACAGACACATGAAAAGATGCTCAACATCACAAATCATCAGGGAAAATCAAAACCACAATAAGATATCACCTTACACCTGTTAGAATGGCTAGAATCAAAAAGAAGTAACAAACGTTGATGAAGATGTTGAGAAAAAGGAACGCTTGTTCTTTGCTGGTGGGAATATTAATTGGTATAGCCAATATGGAAATCATTATGAAGGTTCCTCAAAAAATTAAAAATAGAAATGTCATATGATACACTAATTCCACTACTGGATATTTACACAAAGAAAACAAAAACACTAATTCGAAAAAATATGTTCACCTCCATGATTATTTTAGCATTATTTACAATAGCCATGATCTGGAAGCAACCCAAATGTCCAGTGATAGATGAAAGGATAAAGACTATTATCTATCTACCTATCTATCTATCCACACACATATATATATAGGTGCAATGGGATATTACTCAGCCATTAAAAAGAAAGAGATCTTGCCATTTGTGACAACATGGATGGATCTAGAGGGTATCATTGCTAAGTGAAATAAGTCAGACAGAGAAAGACAAATACAATAAGATTTTACTTACATGTAGAATCTTAAAAACAAAACAAAACAAAAAACCAATCAACAAACAAAAATGAGATTCTTAAATACAGAGAATCCCAGAGGGGAAGTGGGCCGGAGGGTGGGTGAAATAGATAAAGGGAATATAAGGTACAAAGTCCAGTTATAAAAAAAAATTAGTAATGGAGATGAAAAGTACAGCATAGGGAATATAGTCAATCATATTATAATAATGTGATTCAGTGAGAGCAGATGAATACACTTATAATTGTTGAATAATGTATAGAATTTTTGAATCAGGACAATGTACAGCTGAAACTAATTGTAACATTTTATGTTAATTATTCTTCAATCAAAAAGGAAAAACAGGTAATTAGATGAGGAAATGGACATATTGATTAGCTTGGTTTGTAGTACAAATTTTACTAAGAACACGTATATCAAGTGTTCATGTTCTTAAATACAAACAATTTTTATTCAAAATAATAATAAGAAAGAAAGAAATTTATAGCATTCAGTGCCCATATTGGAAAAGAAAGATCAAAATCTTGGAAAATAGGTAGAGAAAATCTCAATTAAAATGGAATTGGGAAGCCCTGAAGGAGGTGCTCTCACACACTACCACTAGCCCTAAGAAGCATACCTCACATTCCCAAAAGAAGGCTTATTTTACATATCCCAGCAGGAGGAAGGATTTTTCCTTGCCTCATAGCAGCCCAGCCAATAAAAACTCAGTGAAAAGCCCCTCCCAGGTTCCTCCTTTCCCCTATAAAAGCAAGCCTCTATCTTCTGTTCTCTGGATTTGCTCCTAGTTCACAGTAGTTTAACTGTCTCACATTGCAATTCCTCTGCTATTCCTGAATAAATGAATTTTGCTGAGAAAATAAATGGCTCTTTTGTTTTTTAAAGTCAACAATGTCAGGTCTATGATCTCAGCTTCACCCTTAAAAAACTAAAATAAACAAAAATAAAGAGAAAATGAAACCCAATGTAAAAAGAAAAGAGAAAAATAATGATGATGAAATCAATGAAATAGAAAACAGAAAAAAAAGAGTAATAATTAAACCAAAGGTTGGTTCTTTGAGATAAATAAAATTGGTAAACTTCCAGCTAGGTTAATCAGGAGAGAAAAAAAGAAGACAAAAATTACCAGTCTCCGGAACAAAAGAGTTGACAAAATTATAGATTATACAGATAAAATATAATAATTACTTTGGAGAATAGTTTGCCATTTTCTCATAAATTGGCACAAACATTTAAACTATAATTCAGTTATTTCTCTCCCAGGCATTTATCTATGAGAAATAAAAACATATGTCCAAAAACAGACTTGGAAAAGTATCTTCATAGCAGCTTTATTCATAGTACTCCAGAACTGAGATGAATCAACAAATTGCATAATATTCATAAAATAGAATACTATTCAGCAATAAAACTTAACAAGCTAAACAATATATGGAATAGCATGGATGTATCTCAAAAATATTATATAAATGAATGTTCGACGCAGAAAAGTGACACACAGTATACCACCGCCTTATATATAAAGCTCCACAATAGGAATAATTAGGCAGCTATGAGAAAAAGCAGATCAGTGTTTGCCTGTACTGGAGAGCAACTACCAAGGCATGAGGAAACTTCCTGATTTAAATATTTTATAACTTGTGGTGGTAGCAAGGTATAGACATTTGTAAAAAGACTTCATATCCTTGAAAATCTGTACATTCTATTCAATGTACTTTCTATTTTGATTAAAAACTAAATCATATTATCTATTTTTAAAATCAATGATTACTAAACAGCTCACAATCATATGTGGTGAGAATATTAAAGAAGGAATCTATTTTGAATTTTTAGTCGCTGTTTGTGGTAAGCATAGTTCCCCCAAAAGATTTCCATGCCCTAATCCCCAGAATCTTTGAATGTTAACATTAAATGACAAAAGAAAACGTAGAAATGATTATGATTAAAGACTTTGTGTTGGAAAGGGCACCCAGCACTGTATAGGTGGTCCCAGTCAAATCATACACATTCTTAAAAGGTGAGAACCTTTCTCAGCTGTGGTCAGACAGAAATGCAATGAGAGAAAAATGACAGCTTGAGAAGGGTTCTATGCATTCTTGCTGGCTCAGAGATGTAAGGACTATGTGAAAAGAACAGAGAGGCCTCTAGGGGCTAAAGGTAGCCCCCAGCTGACAGCTAGCCAGAAAAGAGAGACGTCAGTCCTACAACCACATGGAAATGAATTCTGCCAACATCTGATTATGCAAGGTAACTGTACAGGTCTCATTGGGTGAAAATAAAGGTGTCATCAGGGCTGCAATGTGACCTGTATACTTCTTCTGACCTCCACGGCAGAAAATAATAAATTTTGGTTGGCTTGAGTCACTAAATCTGTGGTAATTTGTTACAGTAGTAATAGAAACCAACACCCTGCTCTATCAAATGAACTAAATTATAAAAAGGAAACAGCTTTATTTTACTCCCAGTACTGACAAGTCTTTAGTCTATCTGATATAGTCCACAGCTTCTCAGCTACAGAAACAGTTTCATCTTTAGATATTAAAAAGTCCAGTTCAGCCTAATTAAACTCTTTAGTGTCACATCACATGCAAAGCTCTCCTCCACTGACCTGCTGACCCATAGAACTGGGGACCAGTAGTGGGCAAACGTGGTGCGTCTATCTGTGTGTGCTGAAGGAGGAAGCCCCACTACGTTCACACCTAGCTTATGGCTCCTCCAGCTCTGGAGGGTGGGAGAATAAAAGGATAAAAGCTTTGAATTAGCAGAGCAGTTTGGAGATCTCTTTTGGCTTTTGGAATGCCCTCTGTCATGGCAGGAATCCAAATGCTTGTCCCTCTTTCAATGGGAACATTCACAGGTTCCTCAGAGTTACTGTCAGTGAGCTCCAATCTGCAAGGTTCACCGATGTAGGCAATGAACTCACCAGCAAGCCTCATCAGCTCTTCTTCACATTTCTAGTTACAATCACTGGGCAATACAGTGAGGGAGGGAGGAGATCTTCCCTGGAAGGCAGACTTCTTTGGTGAGATATGGCTTTCATCCAAAGTGTCCACTGCCCCACAAATGGGGAAAAATAACCACCACCACCACCACCACAAAAATAAAAACAAAACAAAACACCTTGCTCCACCAACAGTGCCAAGTTTCACTGTTCACCCCTCTCTCTTCAACCTGCCCACATGGCAGTTTCAGCCAGCTCTCCACTTCGTATTCTCCAGGAGACAAATTTAGGCATTCTTCTATCTTTACCCAGCTCCCAAACTCTTGATACCTATGCCAGGCCCTCTTGTGAACTTCTTCATACCCTATCCTGGTAGTAGTGTAGAGACATCCTACAAAGTTCTGTAATTCAACATGCATCAAGCTATGGACTGAAAAGCCACTCATCCCCCTTGCAGACATAAATGATTTCCTTAGACTTCTTCCCCACCTCTTACACATTTGGCTTAGGCTGGGGGGAAGCACAGGAAGGGAACAGAGCATAAGAGTCAAAATATTTATAGTCCATTTGAAGAATCTTCCATTAACCACATCTCTGTTATCTCACTTTTTGTTATATAAACTGGATTAGATGAGATAATTGCAGGCCTATTTAGCTATATTTTAATAAATTCACTGAAATGGTGTCTATTGCACGTAATTAATAATCATTGTCCTCAGCTTGGGAACTTGGTCGAAATTAGAGTCAACACAAATATTGCATTCTATACTTTACTTGTTGTACCATTTCAGGATGGAGAGTATACTTTTTAAGAAAGGCCAAACTGGTGGCAAAATGTATTTGAAGTGGCAATACAACTTCCCTTATCTATGATCAGTATATAATGTAGTCGCTACCCTTATTCCTGAAGCTATTACAAAAACACTTTTAGTTTTCGTTGCTACCTTCATATGCACATATGTGAGTATGCTGTATAACATGTGTGTGTGTACATTCCATCATTTTGCCTATGATTATCTCTCTAACATCAACTTCTGTGAGGACCTTGGCAGATAATTCAGATGTAGACACATGGCCATCTTGCAGTTTAGTTTCTTAAACATGTCAAAACTTACTTACTCCACCCTACAAGAAAGATTTTGTATTGCTTTTTTCTTTGTATGGAATACTCCTTTCCCACTTATCTACATGATTCTTCCCTATTTCATTCAGCAAAGATTTCTCCCTATCAGTAAAGTATTCCTGAAAACACAAGCTAGCAGAGCCCTCCCTCAGGTTCCCTCTAAAACTCTTTCATGCTTTATTTTTTATCCATAGCATATATCCTCAGCTGAACTTGTATCATTGGGTATTTGTTTATTTATCCTTGCTCTCCCTGATAGCACCTAATTTCCTTGTCTTGGTATTTTCAGTATTTATAGTAGTTCCTAGCATGTAATAGATGCTTAGAATATGTATTTATTTTATACATTTATATTATAATTAGTAATTAAAATCAGCAACTTTCAGTCAGATGCAGCTGACTTACACAAAGTGTCATCATGGAGTTGCATTAAAGTTCAGTTTAGCTAATATACATATTTAAACAATTTGAGTCAGCAAAATCCACGATTAGATACATGGTAAGCAAAATACAGAGTATCAAAGCCAAAAAGAAGACATTAAAAGTAATCAGAGGGGAAAAAGACATATATTTACAAGAATTCCAACTGATTGGCAATTGATATTTTCCATGTCAAAACTGGAAACCGAAAGAGCATGAAGGATCTTCAAAGCGCTGAGAGAAAGAGTCAACCCTGAACTGCTTTCAAGAATGAGGGCAAAAAGATACAACAGCTAAACAAAAACTGAGAAACCATCACTAAAGAAACTTCTAAAAAATGTACTGGAATAAAGAAAACAATCCTAGAATGGGGATTTCAGATACAAAGATAAATGCTGAAAAAGGAAAAGTATCACTATGTGAACAAGTATAAAGAAACACTAATGGTTTGGGGTGCCTGCTGGCTCAGTTCATTAAGTGTCCAACTCTTGGTTTCGGCTCATGTCATGACCTCACGGTTCATGAGTTCGACCCCCATGTTAGGCTCTGTGCTGGAGCGTGCCTGGGATTCTCTTTTCTCTCCTCTCTCTCTCCACCCTCCCCCTCTCAAAATAAATAAACTTTAAAAAAAGAAACACTAATGGTTTAGAACAGTATAATGTCTCATTAGTGATATCATTTTTTTTAAATCTGAAATACTGAACTATAACAGCTTATAAAGTTAGGACAGGATAATTGTCTTTAAGACATTCTAAAATACTTGTATTGATAGAAGAAGGAAGAAAGTGATTAAGTTTATGATCCATTAAATCGGTTAAATTTTAAAACACAATTCATAGATATGTGTATATTTTTTAAAAATTAGAGATAATATAGAATGACAAAAAAACTTTCAATTGAAAAAAAAGCAATGGGTAAGCGAAGGAAAGGGGACACACAAATAATAGGAAAAAACGAAATATAATGATAGAAATAAATACATTTGCATATGCTACTAATCATGTTAAATAAAAATGAGTTGACTTGCTCAGTTAAAATATACAGTCAGATTAGAAAACAAAATCCAGACATGAGCTATTTATAGGAAAGACAGTAAATGATGAACGAAGCAAATGCTAGGGGGAAAAAAGCTAGCAATGCAATTAGTATCATTCAAGTATAAGTGAGAGCAAAGAACCTTACTTGAGATAATTATTTATATCAATAAAAGGTTTAAGAAGGATATAACAGTATTAACTTGTCTATATCTATATAGAGACAACTAAAAGGTAACACCATACTGACGAGATTGGCAAACATTCAAAAATCTGAAAATGTCAAATGTAGACAAGAGTGGGGGGCCTGAAATTGGCAGAGTAACTATTTGTTTTCTATGTGTTGTCTCTTTTTGTTCCTCGATTCCTCTATTACTGACTTCTTTTAAGTTAAGTTAGGTCTTCTATATTGCACCATTTTAATTTCCTTGCCATTTCTTTTATATATGTTCTTTTATTCTTTAATATACATATATTTTAACGTTTATTTATTTTTGAGACAGAGAGACAGAGCATGAATGGGGGAGGGTCACAGAGAGGGAGACACAGAATCTGAAACAGGCTCCAGGCTCCGAGCTGTCAGCACAGAGCCCGACGTGGGGCTCGAACCCACGGACCGTGAGATCATGACCTGAGCCGAAGTCGGACGCTCAACCGACCGAGCCACCCAGGCGCCCCTCTTTAATATATTTTTGAGTTGTTTTCTTACTGGTTGCCCAGTGGATTATAATTAACATTTAACAAACTAGTTCAGACATGAACTAAATTTCAATAGTATCAAAAAACTTTGTTTTGCTGTTATATAGCTCCATGTCTCATGCTCTCCTTTGGGCTGATATTATCACACCAATTTCATCTTTATACACTGTATGCCCACCAACACAGATCCATGGTTATTGTTCTATGCAGTTGTCTTTTAAATCTGAGAAAAGCAAGAGTTACAAACAAAAAATACAAATATACTATAATTTATATTTATTTACATACATACTTTTACTGGTGTTCTTTCTTTATTCATGTTGATTCATCTGTTTCCTTGCATGTCTCATAATTTTATGTTGAAAACTGGACATTTTAAACAATGTAATGTGGCAATTCTGGAAATCAAATTTTCATCCCTCCCCAGGGCTTGTCACTGTTTCTTTTTAGACTTATTTTCTTTATTGAATTAAAACTATAGTGTGTATAAAATAACAATGTATACACAGATTATATGTCGCTGTTGTTTTGTTTATTGCCTTTTCTGAGTTAATTCTATAAAATCTATATTCTATGTTGAGTGTGGTACTTTAGTTTCTGCTTGGCTAATTTAGTGGTCAGTAAATGATTGGACAAAAATTTCCTTAAATGCTTGCAAATGAATGGTCTCCAGCCTTTTTCAAGGGGCTGGATGTGTGTATGTGTGTGTGTTTGGGTGTTGAACACATTTTCAATATTCAACCAGGCAGTTGATAATTTCACCTTGGCCTTCACTTCCTCTTTAAGCAGAGCCTGAAAAGTCAGCCTGAAAAATGAGAGCTTAGGGCCTTGTCAGATCTTTCCTGCGTGTGAACATAGTCCTATCATGCATGTGGCCTTCTGGACTCATGGTATTTGATGGGGCTTTTCATAGCCCTTAGCACATCTCCTTCCCCAGTTTTTCCTTTGAAGCTTTTGGTGACTCTATCATATTCTCCACTGTTATCTACTGCTTCAGGTAGCCATGAAGTTATTAACCAATTGCCTTATTTTTTCAACAACTGTTTCTAGGGAAAAGGCTTCTCATGTCAGTTGAACTCCAAGTCTAATCAGATAAAGACGGTCTTGCAAGTAGAGTCTGGTACTGAGGCACCAAACAGGCCCAATAATGACAATTCTCAGGGAATGAGGCTTTGAAGAAGCTCCCATTCTGCACCCTCTGGAGACTGCCAAGTTACTGGTTTTCACTGAAAAATGCAGGCTGTTATTTGTTAAGGCTACTGTGGAGCTAGAAAGAGTAAGATGAGAATAGGGAGAATTAAACCACCACAAAACTCACTGTTCTTACCAAGATTCAGCTGGTTTTGTTTTGAATACATGCTTCCTGAGTTGTTGCAAACTTTTGGTTGCTTTCCAGAGTTCTTCAAAAATTTATCCTGGCAAATTCTGCCAGTTCTATCATTGATTTTATGGAGAAAAGAGTTTTCAGAGATTTAAACTGCCAATTTTTGCTGATGTCACTGTGGCAAATAACTTTGGAATTCGACTTTGCATTTCTTACTGAAATTGAAATTAACTATGTTTCTAGCGTAGGAGCTTGCCATTTTACTCTTTGTAATGCCATAGTGAAATAGCAGGCATGTTAAAGATATTCATAGTAGCATTACTCAAATGAGCAAAAACCTGGAAATTAAAAAGTCCAACAGAATAAACAAATTATGATGTACAAAGGAATACTTCTTTACAATGAAAATGAATGAATCACAGCTAAATAAATTCATATGGAGAAATCCTTATGATTTTAAGTGGAGGGAAAGAAATGAGGAATACATTTAATTATAATTATTGTAATTATAATTAATTATAATTAATACATTTAATTACTGAGAGAACTTTAACAGTGACTAAAGTATTTTTTTTAAGTTGAACAGTTCAGAGGTATATAGTTTACCATTATGGTTTGTAAGTTATTAATGTAATTTGTCTTTTTGTAGGTTTTAAATATTTTATAATAATAAAACAAGTATATAGACTATTTGAAAAAGATGTCTTTAACCTATTTTTTCTTTCTGTATTTGTGTTATCTCCATAAGAAATTCCTTATAGGGTACTTGAAAAAGAACAGAGGGTCAGGAGATTCACGGGTTTGCCATTTACTAAATTGTGTACAGGATCCAAAAACTTACTTGATGTCTCTGAGCTGGTATCCTATTGGTGATACTTCCATCAAAGGTCGTTATGAGAATTATGACAAACTACATGTAAACTGCCCAGCCTGGAGCAGGTACTCAACAAACAGCAGGTCTTATTAACTACAAGGCATCACAATATCCATTTAAACATTAAAGAAATCCATTCATCATTCAGACTACCAGGGGGTTTCTTTGACAAAAATTTCCAGATAACTAAAGCAATTTTCATTTATTTAATTTAATTTATTTTAAGGAGAGACAGTGTGCAAGCTAGGAAACGGACGAAGGGAGAGAGAGAATCTTAAGCAGGCTCCATGCTCAGTATGGACACAACATGGGGCTCCAACCCACGACCCTGGGATCATGACCTGAGCCTAAATCAAGAGTCAGATGCTTAACCAACTGAGCCACCCAGAAGCCCCAACAATTTTTACTTTTTATGATGATATTATAGCACTGCCAAAATAACATCAAAATTCATCCTCATAGTAAAGCTTGATATGTGTTCAATCATTTTTTTCCAGCTTTACTGAGGTATAATTGACAAAATTTTTATGTACTTAAGGTATGCATCATGATATTTTACACCATTCTTTGAACCAAGTAATGAACTATTTATAACTTGAAAAAAATACTCTTTTTTAAAAAGATACATCTATTTCTAGACATAATTTCTTAAATGTGCTATAGAACAATAAAACCATTTTCAGGTAAGTATTCTTCCAATTACAGTTCCCAATACACCTAACATTTCAGCATTTTCAGAATATTTGTGTTCCTTTGTACTACAATCTGAGAAAGGGCCAACTTGGGCATCTCTAGATTCCAGAAATTTCCATTTGTGTGCATGTTTTACACATATAGATATGCATGTATATCTTGTTAAAAACCTGGAAAACTTGAAAGTCCCCATAATGTCCACTGAACTCCACCGAGCATGCCCATTCTTTGTAAATACACCAATTTACTGCTATAGTTTGCCACACATGGTCTGTTCAAGCATCAAAATGAAGCCCACTTTCTGTGCCTTTTTCATTCCCTTAATTCTTTCAGCCCATCAGTACCCTCAGGTGAATAATGGACAGAACCTGTCAACAGTAAGGGGTATCACAGTAAGTTCAGCATCAAGCAAATAGTCCAGGTAATCAAATCTGTCCTCAGCATTTTCCTTTCTCATACATACTTCTTATCTCCTGGGTCCCCATTCTCTATGAGTTTAGTAACCTAACCTCCAGCTGTCTCCCACCTCTCAGTTCAGTACTCCATCCAGGCCCACCCTATTTGAAATAAAGCTCTTAATTATTCTCTGTTTTCCAAGCAAAATTAGTGCAGTCTCACAAAATAGAGCGTTATAATGTGCCAGTTTTGTTTCAGTGAGTTATTGATTTACTAGTAGAACATATGAGAACCGAATGCAGATGCTGAAAACCAAAAAATTAACACTGAAGTTTTCTTATCAGAGGCTAACTTACCAGTGTCCTCAAATAAGCTTCTCTGTTCTCTTCATAGATTTGAATGAAGTGACTCCACAGCCAGGAGTGTCAACTGCACTGGCCAGCAAGTGTACCAGCCCTGTCATACTGGAGGCTGAGACAGGTGGACACTGAGTGACATTTCTGCTTAGCTAGAGGTCCTCAAACATGGCTCTCTACCTCAGTTCTTCACTGTGGCTACAAATCATTTGTAACTGCTACCTTTCCCACATGGCATTCCCACAGGCCTCCTAAAATTATTAGCAATCAGGAGGTTCAGTTTCTTGACCTGTCAGCAGTAGTGCCTTTGTTATAGTCCTGTCTTGGACTTTTACTTTGGGCTTAACAATCAGAAAGATAAATGAGCTGCAATATCTCAAATATTCATCAAAATAAGTTGAAATCAATTTTAGAATATCTATTATTTGATGTGCCATAGTATGTATATTTGAGAATCAAATCTAATTTTCATTTGCAAACAGCACCACGTACAACATTCAACATTATAAATTCCACCCTGATGATTTTGCAGAACAAGAAACTGAAGCCCAAAGAAGTTAAATGATTTGCCACCAATGACAGAGGATTTAAGTGGCAGACCTTAGACCAAGATTTCTTGATTTTTAGGCTGGCTCTTATTCTCTCATCTTTTCTCCTCTATTTTTTTTTTTTAACCATACCTGCTAATTTCTCAACCAAGGGGGAAGAAAGCATTTGTACAAATCTTTGTTCTTAATATAAATAGCCAGTGTTGGCACAGCTGGTGGTCACCATGTCCATGCTATATGTTATTGACACTTTGTTTGTAATTGGCTATTTTAAATGACTACCTCCTAAAAAAGAGAAATAGGTTTCTGTTAAACACTCTTCACATGTACATTTAGCAATTCTGTATTTCCTAAGGCTACTAACAATGATGATTTTGAGTTTAATATGCAGGCATTATGCTTGAAAATTATTGATTAAACTCCCACAGAATCAAAACAATTAGAAATTGTGCATGCTAACATAATCATTTTCTTTGTTGTTAAATGGGTCTGCGACAGCACTGTCTTCTAAAAATTATAGTACTATGCCTTAGCTGTTGTATGTTTTTTGAATTCCTTTGAAAATAAGACCTTCAAATATTATTTTTTTTAAATGTCAATTTAGTCCAATGCTACACGTGACATACTCAAACAGGAAGAATTATTGTTAAAGTGCTACTGGGAGACAGCCAAAACATCTCCGTAAGGCTGATTCCTTTCCTCTTTGCAATAGCTCATTACCAACGGTAAAGACTGAGTAGTATGCACCACATTACTGGCCCCATAAATCCCCTAAGACGAGCAATCAATGTTCTGATGCTAATCATGTCAACTACACGTAAAGCTTCTTAAGACTTCTTAAAGAGTTACAGCAAAGACTTCTGGGAAGATAATATATGGTAAAGTGTACCTTCCTATCCTCCTTTTTTTTTTAACACAAGTGGAACAGTCAGGTGTAACTGAATAAAGATTAGATAAAAAGAAAAATAATCCTAATTAGATTTTAGATAAACAAAATTTGTGGTGCCTATATTGTTCACATCATATTTCCCCTAATCTCTATAATTGCTAAAAATACCAAATCAAATACCACTCAGATTTCCTTACAAAGTGTGTGAACTAGTGCATTAAAAAGCCAGGTTAGCACCAACAAAGTTTATAGGGGCAACTGCATTCAAGACGCACATGGCATACCTTTAAATAGCACTGTTAAAATACCAAATAAAATGTCAAAATCTGTCAGGTCTCTGGCTTTTATAAATTGTTTAGACTGGGAAACATTGGGGTTTGGACATTGTTCTTTTCATGTGATGTAGAAAAGAAGAGACCGTAAAAAGAAAAGAACAATAAAGCGTAGATCATTTTTGAAGTTCTTTCATGGAAAAACATACTCTGGATCATTACCCTTTTAATCAACAATTTCCTTCTTCCTCCCAATCCTTCCCGTCTGGTATTTACCTTTCTCCCCCTTCCCTCCCCTCTCTCTGGGTGGTATTCTGAGCTTATACAGAGTATTCAGTAATATTTTAAAAATTGCTTCAAAAGAGAATCCCAGGAGGGCATGACAGACATGTATATACTGGGTATTTTTAACCTGGACCACAGCTTTACTCACCATGTCTATGCTCTTAAAAACACACCAGAGTGCCCTGACCACAGTTTCCCCAAGGAGAGGAAGGCCTTCTGAGCAGGACCAGCTACTACCTACCTACAGACTAGTTATTATCACACCTTAGTGGCCATCTTTCTGCCCTCTTCCCTCCGCCCCTTTTCTTTTATTACCACACCATACTCCCCACAATTCCCAAACAACAACATCAGTGTTTCAGCTTCTTCTCTGGATTTCCCACACTTAATGCAACCCAGACCTCACCTTCAGCTCTCCTGAGGCCACTTTGGAAGCCAGCTCGATGACACAGCCAACAGCCATGCGTGCAGCACCGGACGAGTGCAGCTCATTCCAAATGGTGTCACTGTCCACCTGAGCAAACAGTCAGCACAGCCCGAAGAAATGAGAGAGGGAAAATGAGAAGGACAAGGAATAGATGAAAAAGGGAGGGAGGGGGAGGGAAGAGGAGGAGAAGGGAAGAGAGAGAGAAAGCAAATTTGTGAGGAAGGGCTGGCAGGCTAACAACCTATGTACAATAACATTAGTCTTCCACCCTGGCCAGCTGAAAAGACCTTCTGGACACGGCTTTGCTTATACTTTTTCTCTATACTGACTTCTCCAATGGAAACACATTCCTGCCATGCCTCACTGCCATTCCCTGTTTAGATTTCTCATTACAAACAGCATTACATAGGCCGGACCTGGCGTAGTTACAGGCCTGCTAGAAACCAGGCCCCAGTAGTAGATAGAGTAAAAGCTAAGAGCACTTAGCTATACATAAAAATCGGATTTGCAAGTGCTAGCGGGGGAAAATTCAAATACCTTTCTGGCTGCAGGTTTACAGGGAGCCAAAGACAATTATTAGGCAGGTAGCAGTAGCAGTCAGTGAGTAGGAAGTAGCAACCACAGTTCAGGTTCTCCAACTAAATGGAAGGAATGTGTGGTCCTCACACTTAAAACATTCACAATATTCAACTGCAAGGAACAATTTGGTTTTCAAAGTAGAAGCTTAAAATTTCTAACATTTATTACAGTTTGGCAGCTGGTCTTCATGCAGATTGGTATTATTAAAATTGGAGAGGCCATTAAAATACATGGTTGCTTCTATAAGAGAACATTCTTATGAAAACAAAGTATGAACTGATATTTTTGATTTACCTTTATCAAATACTGTTTACTCTTTTTCATGCATCCAATAAGATAACATATAACAAGGACAAGAAAAGTACAATAACAGTGGTTTATAAAGATATATATATGTTACATATATTTATGTGTAAAATATTTCTTAATATATGTAAAAAAAAAAAACGAATGGTAGAGGTCTTTAAAGTTACAACACATAAATTACTTCAAGCACCAGGAAATGTAATAAAAAATTTGTGACTGTGCAAGTAGAAAGACTTTTTGAATTGGTCAAAGAAGGGAAATCCCACACAAAATAAAGATATTTTTAAAAGAATTAAAGAGACCTAATGACGTGGAACAAATACAATAAATAACAATTACACATATTCACAATGCATTAAGCAGTTTCCTAAGCATTTTAACATGCCTTTTCTCATGAGATCCTTACCAACTTAAATTGTCAAGATCAATGAATAAATAAATAATAAGTGAGAACCATAAATAAATAGAAAAATTAGGATCTTTTCAACAACAGCAGAGTGGTGGTGAAGAGAGGTTTCTGAATCAAACTGTCACAGTGAGCTTATGGCTACCGCTAAAACCTGAATGACAGTGGGCAACTAATTAACATCTCTGCGTTTTGGTTCCCTTACCTGTGACACACCAACTTTTTAAAGTACCATCCACATATGATTTTGGTGAGGATTAAATGAGTAAGTGATAAGCAAATGTTAGGTACTACTATTTAGGCTACTATTAAACCCATTTAAAATGCCTTACACATAGTACCAGCCTAATAAGTGTTTATTGAATGAGCACACCATGGCTTAGAGAAGCTACTCAGCTGACCCAAAACCTTCACACAGACCCCTGACTCTGACATCACCTGTCTTTCTACTACACTCCTGAAATAACTCTTGCTTTCTAAGAACATCAAGCCTTTGTCATAGTCAACACCATCATGGTAAACACTACCAGCTAAAAAGTGAAAGAATCATCAAATGGACATGGGAACCAAATCATTTGCCCTCCAAACCAAAAGCTTTATTTTTACTGAACAATGTAAGCACTTATCTGAGCTTCATATAAACATATCCTTGAGGAAGATAGTTGTTCAAGTTTAAAATGAAAACCAACATTTACATTGTGCTGCATCATTTTTAGTCAGTATTACAGAGCTACAGGTGCCATAGAAGTCCTCATTAATCAGAGTTAAAGTTGGGGCACCTGGGTGGCTTAGCCAGTTAAATGTCCACTCTGAATTTTGGCTCAGGTCATGATCTAACACTTTGAGCCCTGTGTTGGGCTCTGTGCTGATATTGTGGAGCCTGACTGGGATTCCCTCTCTGTCCCTCCCCTTCGTGCATGCTCTCTCTCTCCCTCTCTTCCTCCCTCTCCCCCTCTCCCTCTCCCTCTCCCTCTCTCTCTCTCTCTCTCACTCTCTATCTCCCCCAAAATAAATAAATATTTAAAAGCCAAATTTAAAATTATTGTAAAAGCAAGCAAACATAAAACATATCAATAAATCCCAAAGACTTGGGGCGCCTGGGTGGCTCAGCTGGTTAAGCAACCGACTTCGGCTCAAGTCATGATCTCACAGTTTGTGAGTTTGAGCCCTGTGTCGGGCTCTGTGCTGACAGGTCAGAGCCTGGAGTCTACTTAGGATTCTGGCTCTCCCCCTCTCTCTGCCCCTCCCCTGCTCATGCTCTGTGTCTCTGTTTCTCAATAATAAATAAATGTTAAAAAAAATTAAAAATAAATAAATCCCAAAGACTTAATGAGTAACTCAAAACCACACATAATTCTACATATAATTCCACATATAATTCCTTTTTACTTGACTTTGAAATATACTCAGAAGATTTTGGAATTCTTGTAGAGATAAAATTCTGTGTCTGTGCCATCAATTTTTGTGTATAAACTTCTACTAATCAAGATACTTACTTTTTTTAAATTTGGCTAACATTTGTTAGGTACCCACTATGTAATAGATGCTAAGAGTTATATAGTATGGGGGTTACTTTTGTCAAAAAGGTATGATCATTGGTTGAAAGAACGCTAGACACATAGATGCTTAATGGATACTTGAGATTTTGACTACATCCAAAGTTTAGGCTTATCCTTAAACAGATTCATTAGGGATCTATCAAATTTATCAGCCATTTATTTACTTACATTTAAACGTGAAAAACATGTATTTAAAGAACTATTTCAACCTGTTTTATGTATATTTAGTTTATAACTAACTTAATAATGGTCAAGTTTTTTGGATATAATCTTTCCATAAATGGTAACTGTATTTAATTCTGAATTTATTAACAGATGTTGTCTTAGCTCACCTGCCACAACAAAATATCATACGCTGAGAGGCTTAAATAACAAGATTTTATTTCTCCCAGTTCAGGAGGCTAGGAAGTCCAAGAAGGTATCAGCCAATTTGGTTTCTAGTTAAAATTCTGTTTCAGGTTTCATCCTGGCTTGCAGATGGCTGCCTTTTCACTATGTCCTCACATGGCCTTTCCTCAGTAAGTGCATGTAGAGAGAGACCCCTCTCTCTTCCTCTTCTTATAAAGCTACCATTCTATTAAAGATCCCATCCATATGACCACCTTTAACCTTAATTACCCTCAAAAAACCCTATTAAATCACATCAGGAGTTAGGGCTTCAAAATATGAATTGGGGGAAGGATACAATTCAGTATGTAGCAAGGTTATATCCCAAAAACTTGTTTATAAGTCAATTTATAATCATATTTTCCTAAGACACTGTGTTCCAGTTATTCAGGACCATTAGCTATTTAGCTACTAAAAGCTACACACATATATTTGCCATGTTATAGTTTAACAAGAGCTCCAATGGTAAGAAATCTTGCACAACTTATGAACTCTCCTGACTATGTCACTAGAAGAGACGTCCAAATCTACTTCCTGCCATTCTCAATGGAAAAAAGTATTTCTTATCCTGATATATCCATTTTACTGGTTGGAGAAACTGCCAAAAACATTTCCCTACATGAGTGATGCCATCAAGAAGGACATCTTCATATAAAATCTCTGATTTTAACTACTGCAAAGCTTTGACAGCAGAAAAAAACTCTAGGTAAGAGAGGACGGTTGACTCCACCAATCGTTAATGGCTCCTGGCATGGAATGGGATCCTGAGTGGTTGGGGGATAAAAAAGGAAAAAGAGCAAGAAGGATTAGACTTTGGTGGACATCTATAACTGGGATTAAGGAGCTGAGATGATAATACAATGATGATAAAGGTAGAGACCAGAAGAACTGTAAGACAGGTGCTCTAGCATTTGAAAGTTGAAGGTAGAGAGAGTAGGACAGTGGCACAGAGTTGGATCTGGGCATGGAAAATAATTGTAAACAATGTAAATTATTTAGATTAGTCCAGGAAAGGGGAAAGAAATGGTAGTGGAGCAGAAGGCAATCCTGTTGACTACACTAGCTGGTTCCCAAGATCTTGCTAAAGTTGTTGAGATATGCAAAGCAAATTCTTAAAACCAAAACTACTATAATCTGAAAAAAAATTAATTTGCTTATATCTTTTTTGTTCTTTCCATACACCACATTCACTTCTCCTAAGTCTGTTCACCAATTTATTCTTCAGCATGATGTGTGTGTGTGTGTGTGTGTGTGTGTGTGTGTGTGTATACATATCCATGCACACATGTACATGTACATTAGGAGGCAGTGAAATGTGAACTGAAAGGAAGATTAGCATTGATATAAAATAAATGTAAAGAATTGACATTCAAAATAGGATTTTGCATCAGTACACAAAAAAATCCAGATTTTGTAGTAAAAGAGGATTTTTTCCAAATTCTTTTATATATTAAGAACTAAGCCTGATGGTCTCAGGTTATAGTCCTACGTTAGTGACAGTATAAAGACAATGCTACCATTGCATCTCTGATACTCAGAGGAGAGAGTTTTTCTACTTATGACAATGAGACCTAAAGCTTACAGACCTAGGCTATAGGTAGGATATAATAAGAGGAAGAAAAACCAAAAGTCGTCCCTTCGGGTTCTGGAAAAAGTGGAAAAAGGCAACAAAAAGGTGCAACAGAAGCACCCCACTAGGGAATCCTAACATACTCCATCTTGCAGTGAAATCAGGAGAAACTGAGCTGCTTCAAAGGCTGGAGATTCAGGAACAATAAGGTGGACTAGGGAAATTGCCATGGAAGCTTGCATATTCAGAGGACAGCATAAGTGTCCAAGGACGTCATCAAATTTCCATCCCTCCTTCAGATACCCAAATGCCATCTTGGGAGAGGAAGCTGAGAGACTGAACAATTACCTAAAAATATTGCATCCAATAGTAAGTTGATCTTGAAGAAAAATAATTGTAAAATTGAAAGGAATCTCTTCAAACTTGAAGAGATGAATATATTGTTAACTGTGGAGAAGATCAGTGTCATTAGAAGAAAAAGAAAGCATATCTACAACATATGAATGAGCATGGCTGATTCTAATTTTGTATCCCATTTTTAAGGTCAGGAATTTAATCTGCTGAATGACAGGGGAAAAGGTCTAACCAAGATCCTGGAAGAAGTACCCAATGATATGCTATATATATGACTAGGGGTCTATAAATGTATTTTAGAATTAATGTGGCAATATGCAACTTACTGTCCCCCCCCCCAGAAATAATCTGGAATTTTTAGCAAGCTTTTGATTACAAAGTATTCTGAAAAACAGACTGTTTTCAACTTTCAAATATTTCTGTATAAATGTACAAAACATGAAGGCAGCTTTAGTAGTCTGCTGCGTAACTGTCCACAGAGGCTTTGTTTTATTGCCAGAATTAAAATCTATCAATTTGAAAATAGTCCCCTCAAAATTCAACTCACTTTTAAACATGTAGGAAGGTCTGGACCTTACATGTGTCCAAAACTGTAGTTCAGAAATGTCAGATGAGGCTGTCCCACAAAAAGTCTTTCTGTATTAGGAACCAAGCACATGTGGTGAGATACTGGTGGAAATACAAATAGGGTAGAGAATTATACAAGCTTGGTTCACAAAAAAAGATTTAGTCATCAGAGAAGGAGGCAATATTCTAAAGACAGTACAGGGCATGACACTGGGATCCTCCTAGCCCATATTTCCAGAGCCTCATGTCTATTTATTAGGGTAGGAAGGGTAAAGAAATGGAGAAAACTATAAGTAAAAACTGAAATAGGCAATGCATTTTATATTCTGTTAAAAAATGAGATTGAAGTAAAATACTTTGGTACCAAATTGAACATTTATGTTAAAAGAGGGAGAGAGTCACATTCTCTACTTCATTATGGACCTCAGAGAATCCAGGGCAACTGGCAATGTGACAACCCCAGAATAATCAGCAAAGGCCAGTAGGCCTCATCAATTGGAAGGAAGGAAGGAGGACAAGAACAAGAGATGGGGGGAAAAATCTAGCAATTCATAAGCACATAGCAATTACTCACACTAGTCTAAAATAGTTAGGAAGATTCTCTATGGAGGCATGGAGGTAGAAGAGACAGTAAGGGTTTGAAAAGCACCGGTTACATATTTACTTACAAAAACTTAGTCACTAGGTAATACTATTCACATCTGAAAGAAGACTACCATGTTGCAATCTCTATAGCTATAAAAGATACAAAGGAGGATTACTGAATCAAACCTGATCTATGGAACATGAATGGTAGAAACATCATTTATTCACTTGGAGTCACAGCAAAATGCAATTCAGGAAATATACAGAGAAAGTGATAGAAAACTAATAAGGTTTTCTATCTAATTTCATGTTTTTCAGTTTTATTATTATATGTTGCCCTATTCTATAAAGTTCTATTCTTTATTATCTATAAATAATAATGACAATAATAATAACTGCTATTATCTCATAATTATAGAGTACTTATTAAGATCCAGACACTATGCAAATCTCATTGCCTATATAAACTCATACGATTCTTACAATAATCACTGGCATAGATGCTATTATTAAGCATTTCTGTATATGAAATTCAAAGAGGTTATTCAGCTAGTAATTAGTGCAGCTGGAAATGAGAACCCAGAAAAACAGCATAAGCTCTTAATCCATACTTATTTTTATGTTAATAAAATGAAAATCTAAAAAGTGAATAAAAAATCATTTTGAAAAAAACAGATTCTAATTTTATTTATAGAATCAAAGATTTTCGTAGTGAAATGCAACAGCTAAGACCTACATCACTTTTTTATCTGTAAAGGTATTGAATCTCTACCATGTAAAATTGCTAAAAGATTCCAAAACTTCAAATGCCACAGTTGTATCGGGAGTAGCTGGGCATTTTGTAATTTTATAATTTGTTCACCATTATTTTAAAGCAGTAGTCTTAACGGGGGTGTTTTAAACCGTCTTCCCTCCCACCCTACCCCTGGTGCCCATTTGTGAATTTCTGAAGACATTTTTGGTTGTCAAGACTGAAGGGGCAGGTGAGCTTCCAGTGTCTGTTGAGTGGAAGCCAGGAATGTTGCTAATCATCTTGCAGTGCAACAGGACATCACAACAAAGAAATATCTGTCAATGTCAATAATGCCAAAGTTGAGAAATCTTGCTCTATAAACATTGAGATCCATATAAATATCAGTGCTCCCTTCTTCATACTGGCTGCTAAAACTCTCCACGACAAATTTGTGGACCTTCTCTAGTAAAAATAGTAGATACTACAGCTCACACCTTATAAGCTAATCTCATTCCTAGCTCATGTATCTATCTTCACTTTTCCATGATTACCACACTTACTTTTGAACACACACGTCATGTTTGTTTTGAAAGCTGCTTTAAATCCTTTATGGAATATGACAAGAATAAAATGAAAACACAGAGAAAGAATGAAGCAGCAAAAACAGCAGAGAGAGAGTCCAGAGAGGAGGCAGAGCAGAGGACAGAGAAGGAACAGGGAGGAAATCGCTTTATATTTTCATTGTTAGTTTTTAAAGTTGTGCTTTCTCTCTTGCTTTTTCTTTGGAATACAACCAAGAATCATTTTTATCAACATTGTTCTTTTCCTGAATTTTTCCAAATAACTGTGTCGCCTGAATAGAATCAACACTAATAGAAACTTATTTTAAAGGGCTATTCTGCCCTTTTCAGTTTCTTCAGTTTCACGAATTTAGTGACGGAGCCAGGAAAAACCTTTCACAGTTCTTCCCATTCTTTTGCTTCAATCTCAACTTATTTTTCCCTAATACATCAAAGAAGTGGATGGCAATTTATTATAATAATTTCAAAAAAGAAATAATTATATAATATCAGTGGCAAAATAAAAGATCAAGGACATCATATGATTATTGGCACCTATATGAAAAAGAAAGAAAGAAAGAAAGAAAGAGAGAGAGAGAGAGAGAGAGAGAGAAAGAAAGAAAGAAAGAAAGAAAGAAAGAAAAAGAAAAAGAAAGAAAGAGAGAGACAAGTTCTACCTATTCACAGTCAGGTCCTTGAGAAATGTTTGTTCATTAGTATTTTGGGTTTGTCCCTGCATAAAAGTAAGGCAGGGAGTACACGGACAGACTACTGCCTTTGAGTGGTTATGATTCATTTCGTTTAGAGGAAATATGTAAGTGTCACACTTCCCAATGTTCACTTTCTTTGAAACAGATTCTGAGCATCTGAGAGCTGGGTAGTATTTCAAAAACCATTGCTTTCACAGTTTCTTTATCCTACATGAATTAAAATGACCAAAATCCTTGGTCAGGATTTTTTAAGAAATCAAGATGTTGCTTGAGTGCCATCCCAGCCCCTTATTCAGAAGTCTCTGTGCATCTGCAAATCCTTCGGGTAAGCACTTAATGACCATCAGGTTTTTTTCCTTTTTTAAAAAAAACTGTTTACTCTGAGAATGACCACATAAAATTCAACCAGCAAAATGAAAGTATGATACACAGTGCACAAAATAATCAGAGTTCCAAGTAAGCTAAATGTCCAATATGTACCTCGACACTGGATAATATACATTGTCCATGTAATTTATGGTTTAAAAAACAGCAATAACAACAACAATCTTCTCCTTAAATGCTGCCTCAGATCTGCAGCAGGTATAATCTAGATTTAACTAAAGTGTAAAGAACTTCCTTGGTGTTAAGGGTATTAGTGACTAATATCAACAAGTAGAGTCCATGAACAGGAAAAGGTACAAAGAAAATAGCTCAGAGAGTCTCACATACTGAAGTGGAACAATTCAGGCCTAAAGCAGTAGCCACATGTTCGAAAGACTCCAGAGGTCAGACTGGTAATGTAGATGTAATGTAAGGTAAGGTAAATGAGAGAGGGGGCCTTTGGGGTGATTTTTTAAATCTTAAATATTGAGAAGAACTCATTTTTTAAAAAATCCCCAGCCAAGCTAAAAAGAAACTTATCTATTGATGTGCTAAATATGGCTCCTGGGCTATCAGTGCGTAACTTTTGCGGTCCAGGGTGACTTATTTCTTCTACCCAAAGCTTGAGAATTCTAAAGTAGGAAATGGGGGGAAAAAAGTATCTCACAGGAAATAGATGGGTTGATTTCTTGTGTGAAATGATCATAGCCTAACTAAAGATTTCTTAGAGTGGGGCACTTAGATAACTTCTCTAACTCGTGGGGGGCGGGGTATGTTTATTAAGGATTCTAGCTTTGCCTGAGGATAAGACTAGAGTAAGGATGCTTAGGTTAACATTTTAAGTAAAAGCTACAAATATTCACAGCACTATGAAAAGTTTTATTGCATTATTCAAACGTATTACTTGCGAAAATACATGGTGGTGAAAATTATAATTAATTCAGCAATGTTTTTAAATTAACTTGAAGCATATTAATTGCAGTAATGTCTACATGAATTTGAAAATGTAGCTTCATATTTTTGACACATATTTATTCAGTCCTTGGACAATGTTGGGTGTGCATAGGAATTCATTTATTAATAACTTCATGGCCCTGAAGAGTTTGTGAACATAAGAACAACTGGTCTATGGCACAAGAACAGACACTGAGATCAATGGAACAGAATACAGAACTCAGAAATGGACCCACAAACCTATGGCCAACTAATCTTTGAACAAAGCAGGAAAGAATATCCAATGGAATAATGACAGTCTTTTCAGCAAGTGGTGCTGGGAAAACTGGACAGTGACATGCAGAAGAATGAACTTGGACCATTTTCTTACACCATACACAAAAATAAACTCAAAATGGATGAAAGTCCTCAACGTAAGACAGGAAGACATCAAAATCCTCGAGGAGAGAGCAGGTAAAAACCTCTTTGATCTTGCCTGCAGCAACTTCTTACTCAACACGTCTCCGGAGGCAAGGGAAACAAAAGCAAAAATGAACTACTGGGACTTCATCAAAACAAAAATCTTCTGCACAGCGAAGGAAACAATCAGCAAAACTAAAAGGCAACCAACAGAATGGGAGAAGATATTTGCAAATAACATATCAGATAAAGGGTTAGTATCCAAAATCTATAAAGAATTTATCAAAGACAACACCCAAAAAATAAATAATCCAGTGAAGAAATGGGCAAAAAAACAGGAATAGACACTTCTCCAAAGAAGACATCCAGATGGCTAACAGATACATGAAAAAATGCTCAACATCACTCATCATCAGGGAAATACAAATCAAAACCACAAGGAGATACCACCTTACACCTGTCAGAATGGCTAACATTAGCAACTGAGGCAACAACAGATGTTGGTGAGGATATGGAGAAAAAGGATCTCTTTTGCATTGTTGGTGGCAATGCAAGCTGGTGCAGCCACTCTGGAAAACAGTATGGAGGTTCCTCAAAAAACTAAAAATAGAACTACCCTACAACCCAGCAATTGCATTACTAGGTATTTATCCAAGGGACACAGGGATGCTGTTTCGAAGGGACACATGCACACCAATGTTTATAGCAGCACTATCAACAATAGCCAAAGTATGGAAAGAGCCCAAATGTCCATCTATGGATGAATGGATGAATAAGATGTGGGGTGTGTGTGTGTGTGTGTATATATATATATATATATATATAGTGGAATATTACTCAGCAATCAAAAAGAATGAAATCTTGCCATTTGCAACTATGTGGATGGAATTGGAGGGTATTATGCTAAGTGAAATTAGTCAGTCAGAGAAAGACAAAAATCATATGACTTCACTCATATGAGGACTTTAAGAGACAAAACAGATGAACACAAGGGAAGGGAAAAAATAATATAGAAAACAGGGAGGGGGACAAAACAGGAGACTCATAAATATGGAGAACAAACTGAGGGTTATGGGAGGGGTTATAGGAAAGGGGATGGGCTCAATGGGGAAGGGGCACTGAGGAATCTACTCCCGAAATCATTGTTGCACTATATGCTAATTTGGATGTAAATTAAAAAAAATAAAAAACAAGTTATATATAAAAAAAAGAACAATTGGTCTAAACTTACTTTATTGTTTGGGGGAGAGAAAGCTAATAATGATAATAATAATAATAATAACAAGTGCTGAATAAATAATTAGTTAACTGTGGGGGAGGGGTTCAGAGCTAAGTTCATAAAACAAGCAAGTAACCTGAATTAGTCTATTACAGGTGTAACTGGATTCTTGGAATGAGGAAAGAAATAAAATAAAGCAGAAGAAATACTAAAGAGATAATGACTGAGAGTTTATCAAAAAAAGTGAGACCACAGATCCAAAAAATTCAAAACAGAACTACAAAAAAATGCCATCAATTCAATTACAAAAACAAAACCACACCTAGACACATCACTATCAAATTGCTAAAATATTAAAAAAAAAAATCCTGAAGGAAGCCAGAGAAAAGAAACACATTACATAAAATCTTGAACTAAGAACAGGAATGTTAGCATATTTCTTAGCAGAAACTATTTAAGCTAGGAAACAATGGAGTCACATCTTCAAAGTTTTCAAAGGATAAACATGTCAATCCAGAATTCTATACGAACAAAAATATCTTTAAAAGGTAAAATAAAAATTTTCAGAAAAATAACTGCTGAAGTATTATACTTCCATCAGACCTGAAATACAAAAAATGGTAACGAAAAACACTCAGGAAATGAAGAGTGCTGAAAATCATAATTATGAAGGCTCATATAAAAGAGACTTTTCCCTTATTTTTATTCCCTTAAAACCTTGACTGTCTAAAGCAAAAACAATAACAATTTTATTGAGGGTTTTATGGCACATGTAAAAAGTCAGATGTATGCCAACAAAATATGTAGAATGAGAGGACTGCAAACAAACTACTATAAGATTGTCACATTATATAAGAAGTAGTGTAATATTACTGACTTTGAAATGTATTAATTAATAAACGTATATACTAGAGAAACTACTAAAAATATAGATAAAATAAGCCTATAATGGAAATAAAAATATAATTCTCAAAAATATTCAAATCAAAGGAAAGCAGAAAAAAGAAAAAGAAAACAAGCAAAAACAGATGTAACAAGTATATAACAACTAACAAGATGGTTGATTTAAATTCAACCATAGCAAAACCTCCCTAATATAGAACACTGTTATTCAAAGTGTAGTCCATGGAACCATGGTGGTCCCAGTCTGACAACAAGATAAACAAAAGCAAGCCTTTAGAAACTTTTATAACAAATTTTTGGAATAATTTTATATCTGTTGAACCTAATAAAAATGAATTTGCATTTTGTATGGTTTTTAATCTCTTTTTTAGTAATTCTTTTTTATTACATTTTACAAGAGCGTTGCTCTGTGACAGGAAATAAAATGTAAGCAAGCAAAATCTTGTCCTTTACCACATAATAATTTGAGGAGCACTGATTTCACAGAGAAAGGACTTTCCTTCCAAATTACACAAAGATCGAATTCTACTTGGGTAAGAGAGCCACAAAGAAAAGATAAAGCTACAGGTAAAATTGGAAATGCGTTAAGAGTTTGAAAATAAATTAACCCTAACAAGATAAGTTGTACCAAGAGAGAATGTCTACCAATATAATTTGTCAAAGCATTATACTACTAGTTTGTACCTAGAGGCTTTCATAGCCCCAGGATTTGGAGAAATTGTCAGGTTTTTTAATAAGCTTTTTAACAGATTTTCCAAGGAGCCAATCTTTGGACTCTTCCACTTTATTCCATTATTTTAGGTGATAGCTTTGGCAATGGCTTCATCACTGTTTAGTGCAGTATTACCTTATCTATTTTTTGACTCTAGAGTTAGAGTTAGAGGAGACCTTGAAAACTATTTCCATTTACAAGCTGTTCAAACATGGGCAAGTTTATTAACCATGCTCTAAATAAAATGGAGATGAAACCACCTTAGTCACAGGATTATATCACCTTCCTCATAGGATTATTATTAGCATTAAATTAGTCAATGCATGTAAAGTGTTTAACATAGTGCAACACAACAATGAAAGTAGTAAGTTCTCAGTAAATATGTTCACTAAGAGAAAAAAAAATTCCAGAGTTTTGGTTCCAACATTACTTTTTATTCCGCGGCACATCAAAAACAAAAATCATCTGTGATAATGCTAGAAGCCAGAAACTACTTCTAATCAGAAAGCTACATTTTTTTTTTTTTTTTTTTTTTTTTTTTTTTAGCTGCATATGGATCTAGTTCAACTGGAGTTTCCTGAATGAATGTGGGCCTTTTCCAAGCACATCCAGCATAGCTGAATCTCTGGCACCCGAAACAAAGCTAATGCTCTGAAAAGCCACACGTGATAGAAATTAAGCTACCTGTACTGAAAGTGGATATGAAAGTATTTTAAAAGGGAAAGAGAATGACTTAGAAGAAAAGGAATTTAGGCACAGTCTCCTTTGTATAATCGAAACTTAGCTTGTTGATTCTTTTCGGAAATATTCCCAGAGTTAAAATATAATACTAGTTTGCCCATTAACAGAACAGGTTTCATACGCACTGAGCATGGTTAATGTGGTACATGATTCTTCCACGGATGCCTTGAATATTTCATCCTGAAAGTTAGGAACCAAAAGTCCTCAGCCAATACTAAGCAGTTCAGTAAACAGCTGCTGCTATGCTATGCTGCTGCTTGGGCCACAGGGCATTTTTGAATAATTGAGTTTAAGCTTAAATAATGATCAGATGCCCGTAGAAACCTCCTGAGAGACATCAGACTTAACAAAGAAACAGAGGTTTCATCAAAGTACTGATTCTATACCATTTTAGGCATGTTGTATAAAAGTTAAACTATGAAGGAAATTAAGTATCTTTTTAACTTTTGCATTACTTCAGGTAAAATACCTATTTTAAATGAATCATCCATTGTGGATCAGCTATTTCTGCAGACAGTATCTTGATTTGGTAACTTAGAAATTATCTAATATTTTTTTAAAATCACTGAAATCATCTCAGTTTTATTTAATTTCTGAGAAATTCTAGTTTTAATTTTTCAACATAGCTTATTCTTTTTTAAGCTCTATACAATATGTATAATGACATCTGCAAGCCAAATTTCTTATTTGTTTTAGGAAATAGAATAATTACCTTTTTCCACTTAAGAAGTATTTGAGAAGTTCAATATTTTTCTATCCTCAAGCCTCTACTCTTAGGGCTAGAACTGAAGATTACAATACATATTTTCTTTTCGGCAACAGTAAAAGTTGGGGTGGGAGTAGGAAAGATTCAAAGAGAGAAAAGCTTAGACTGTTAGTAGATTCAGGGAAAGAGAGAACAAGTCAAACTTACTACTCAAAGAAAGCACAAAGTAAATATCTCTGGTCAGCATCTAAAAAAGATGCAGGGGATGGATCGGGGCAACAAATAAGTGCCAGACACTGTGTTAAACATTTTAGAAACATTACCTAATTTATTCCTCATGTACTATTAGTCACTTTAACAAAAGAGGAAACTGAGCTTCAGAGAGGTTAAGTAATTCGAACAGTTACACAGTTGATAAGACACAGAACTGGGATTTCAATCAAAGTCAACCCTAGATAATAGATTTTGATATGGATGGAATTGTGTTCTCCCCAAATTCAAACGATGAAGATCTAACCCCAATTTGACCATATTTGCAGATAGGGACTTTAAAGAGGCAATATGACTGGTGTCCCTGTAAGTAGAGAAAGAGACACCAGTTATGTGCGCACAGAGAAAAAGCCATGTAAAGACACAGTGGAAAAAGTGTCCATCTGCAAACCACAGAGATAGGCCTGAGGAGAAACCAATCCTGCCTGCAACTTGATCTTTAATTTCCAATCTCTAGCACTATTAGAAAATACCTATTTTTTAAAACAACATAGAGTTGACGAAATCTTCACTGCTGTCAGGGATAGGATAAAGATATATTTTTCTATCCTGGGCATTAGCATCTTAAGAATAAATGGGGAATGATTGTTTAAAAAGCTAACCAAGAGGCACCTGGGTGGCTCAGTACATTAAGCGTATGACTTCAGCTGAGGTCACGATCTCACGGCTCACAAGTTCGAGCCTCTCGTCGGCTCTGTGCTGATGGCTCACAGCCTGGAGCCTGCTTCAGATTCTGTGTCTCACTCTCTCTCTGCCCCTCCACCATTTGTGCTCTCTCTCTCTTAAAAATAAACAAACATGATGATTCCTAAACCAGAGAGAGACCCAGTAAAAAAAGAGAACTACAGGCCAATATCCCTGATGAATATGGATGCAAAAATTCTCAGTAAGATACTAGCAAATCAAATTCAACAGCATATAAAAAGAATTATTCACCATGATCAAGTGGGATTCATTCCTGGGATGCAGGGCTGGTTCAACATTTGCAAATCAATCAACATGATACATCACATTAATAAAAGAAAAGATAAGAACCATATGATCCTGTCAATCAATGCAGAAAAGGCATTTGACAAAATTCAGCAAACTTACTTAATAAAAACCCTCAAGAAAGTCGGGATAGAAGGAACATACTTAAACATCATAAAAGCCATTTATGAAAAGCCCACAGCTCACATCATCCTCAATGGAGAAAAACTGAGAGCTTTTTCCCTGAGATCAGGAACACGACAGGGATGCCCACTCTCACCGCTGTTGTTTAACATAGCGTTGGAAGTTCTAGCATCAGCAAGCAGACAATCAAAGGCATCAAAATCGGCAAAGATGAAGTTAAGCTTTCACTTTTTGCAGACGACATATTATACATGGAAAATCCGATAGACTCCACCAAAAGTCTGCTAGAACAGATACATGAATTTAGCAAAGTTGCAGGATACAAAATGAATGTACAGAAATCAGTTGCATTCTTATACACTAATAATGAAGCAACAGAAAGACAAATAAAGAAACTGATCCCATTCACAATTGCACCAAGAAGCATAAAACACCTAGGGATAAATCTAACCAAAGATGTAAAAAATCTGTATGCTGAAAACTATAGAAAGCTTATGAAGGAAATTGAAGAAGATATAAAGAAATGGAAAAACATTCCGTGCTCATGGACTGGAAGAATAAATATTGTCAAAATGTCAATACTACCCAAAGCTATCTACACATTCAATGCAATCCCAATCAAAATTGCACCAGCATTCTTCTCGAAGCTAGAACAAGCAATCCTAAAATTCATATGGAACCACAAAAGGCCCCGAATAGCCAAAGGAATTTTGAAGAGGAAGGCCAAAGCAGGAGGCATCACAATCCCAGACTTTAGCCTCTACTACAAAGCTGTCATCATCAAGACAGCATGGTATTGGCACAAAAACAGACACATAGACCAATGGAATAGAATATAAACCCCAGAACTAGACCCACAGAAGTATGGCCAACTCATCTTTGACAAAGCAGGAAAGAACATCCAATGGAAAAAAGACAGTCTCTTTAACAAATGGTGCTGGGAGAACTGGACAGCAACATGCAGAAGGATGAAACTAGACCACCTTCTCACACCATTCACAAAAATAAACTCAAAATGGATAAAGGACCTGAATGTGAGACAGGAAACCATCAAAACACTAGAGGAGAAAGCAGGAAAAGATCTCTCTGACCTCAGTAATAGCAATTTTTTACTGGACACATCCCCAAAGGCAAGGGAATTAAAAGCAAAAATGAACTACTGGGACCTTATGAAGATAAAAAAGCTTCTGTACAGCAAAGGAAACAACCAACAAAACTAAAAGGCAACCAACGGAATGGGAAAAGATATTTGCAAATGACATATCGGACAAAGGGCTAGTATCCAAAATCTATAAAGAGCTCACCGAACTCCACACCCGAAAAACAAATAACCCAGTGAAGAAATGGGCAGAAAACATGAATAGACATTCTCCAAAGAAGACATCCGGATGGCCAACAGGCACATGAAAAGATGCTCAACGTCGCTCCTCATCAGGGAAATACAAATCAAAATCACACTCAGATATCACCTCACGCCAGTCAGAGTGGCCAAAATGAACACATCAGGAGACTATAGATGCTGGAGAGGATGTGGAGAAACGGGAACCCTCTTGCACTGTTGGTGGGAATGCAAACTGGTGCAGCCACTCTGGAAAACAGTGTGGAGGTTCCTCAGAAAATTAAAAATAGACCTACCCTATGACCCAGCAGTAGCACTGCTAGGAATTTACCCAAGGGATACAGGAGTACTGATGCATAGGGGCACTTGTACCCCAATGTTTATAACAGCACTCTCAACAATAGCCAAATTGTGGAAAAAGCCTAAATGTCCATCAAGTGATGAATGGATAAAGAAATTGTGGTTTATACACACAATGGAGTACTACGTGGCAATGAGAAAGAATGAAATATGGCTCTTTGTAACAACGTGGATGGAACTGGAGAATGTTATGCTAAGTGAAATAAGCCATGCAGAGAAACACAGATACCATATGTTTTCACTCTTATGTGGATCCTGAGAAACTTAACAGAAACCCATGCGGGAGGGGAAGGAAAAAAAAAGAGCTTAGAGTGGGAGAGAGCCAAAGCATAAGAGACTCCTAAAAACTGAGAACAAACTGAGGGTTGATGGGGGGTGGGAGGGAGGGGACGGTGGGTGATGGGTATTAAGGAGGGTACTTTTGGGATGAGCACTGGGTGTTGTATGGAAACCAATTTGACAATAAATTTCATATATTGAAAAAAATAAAATAAAATAAAAAAATAAACATGAAAAATGTTTTTAAATAAAAAAATAAAAAATAAAAGGTTAATCAGGTTTTATAAGTAGATGTTTTTGTTTTGTTTGTTTTGTACGTGTTTCTTTTCTTTCCTCTGGATTTCCTTGCAGTAGGCTAGTTACATGATGTTCCATATACAGGATGACTGTGAAACTTGGAAAACAATCAATAACTTCATGAGATACCTGAGCTATTATTTAGGAATACCCTATATTTATATAGCTACTGGTAAACAATGATTTCTGTTGTTGAAGCTAGCCAGTCTGTGGTGTCTTTATATGGCAGCCTGAGCAGACAAATGCAGATAAGAACTAAAAAAAGATTTTCTATATTGTTTGTTCTATAGATCTCTTCTTAATGATATATGACGAGAACTAGTGTTAAGAGCCATGAGCGCAGTGCTAAGGGTGTATCTTCACACATCTGACACATAATAGATCCTTAATAAATGTGTGCCAAGAGAATCAATTAATGGATGGAAATAAGTCAATTCTATAGTGATATATTTCTTGACAGGGTTTGACTCTGGCTAAAATGTAAAAATAGTTTCCCTATTCAAGTCCTGCATTACATCACTGATTTCGTGAAGAACATGTTTCTTTAGTTAGCACCACACCTAGATCTATAGCTTTCATTTGCTAGCATTAGGTTCCTCCTTTCTCTAGCTTGATAACCAGCAACATCTGGGGTGCCTCTAGGGCCCCCAACCTCTGTCATGGTGTACCCCTACTCATCATAGAACTTCCAGGTCTTAACTATTTGCCCTAAGAAGACAAGACATCCCTGTAAGTCTTTGTCAACCAGATCCCCAGTATCAAGTTAATGGGAGCCTGCTTTATGATCGCTCCAGAAAAACTGATTTTTTAAAGCTATTTTAGGGGTGCCTGGGTGGCTCAGGTCATGATATCATGGTCTGTGAGTTCAAGCCCTACCTCAAGCTCTGCACTGACAGTTCAGAGCCTGCTCCAGATCCTCTTCTTCCTATCTCTACCCCTCCCCCAAACACACCTTCTCACTCTTTCAAAATAAATAAATAAACTTAAAAAAATTTGTTTTAAATTTAGATAAAGTATTACCACATAGTAATACCATATTTGACCCCCAAAGGAGATGATAAAGTATGTTTCATTAATTACCTCTACTTCAGAGATAAAGAAATTGAAGCCTAGAAAAATTAAATTATTTGCCCCTTTGTAGTCACACAGGATCTTATCATTCAAGGTATGGTTCATGGATCAGCAACACTGACATCATATGGGTAAGAGATGCAGAATTTCAGGCCCCATCCAGTTCTGTTGAATCAGAGACAATGTGGAGACTTGAATCCAAATGTTCTAATTTCTAAATCAAGTTTCTCTGTGTATCTCATTACAAGGGCTTCTGAAAACAATCTCCATATCCTTCTTACTAGTCTCCCTAAACTGCCACGATTCTAACGGGAGAACATTAGCTGGGTAGTATGTCAGATGGGACCTGAAGGTTTCAGGACTTTGAAGAAGATTTAAAATCATACCTTTGAGGCAGCAGCTTCTTTATTCTTTGCAAAACAGGACCTAATGAGGGCCACCCATCAGAATGCAGTAGGTCCATTCACTACACAGAGTTGCCACTAATAACCTACATCACCATATTTGATCCTCATAATAATGCAATGAGAGAGGCCCAACAGTCTCCATTTTAAAGATGAAGAAATTGTGGCTAAGATAAGTCAAATAACTATAAGATAGAGTTTACATTGCTGATTTCTCTGACTCTAGAGCTAGGTGGAAAGACATACGCCCTAAAGCCATAAAACCACTCAAGGAAGGTTCCGCGTTATTTAGGTAGCAGTACTTCAGAATCTCTTGAAAGCCCTCTGTAATCTGGGCGATTCCTGTAGGAGTATGTTGACAGTCATATTTCTGGGCCAAGGACCTATAGTATTCTTCATTGTATTCTTTGGTTGGCTCTGCAGCCTTTAACAATGGCCTCCTCCCTTCTCCCATGTGATACAACATGCCTGTTCTTTGAATGTATATATTCATTTCATGTTAGATGTTCTGCTGAAATCCTGAGACTTTTGAAATGGAGCTGGGATGGATTTATGATGACAATGTGTGGGTAAACCCACATGCTTTCTCTCTTTTGTTCAACACTAAGAGGAACACATGAATGACAGCCCACTCTCTTGGGATCACTTGTAGGTTATAATGCCCACACCTTAGCTTTTTTAGTCATGGTGAGATGAAAAAGAAATAGAGAAGCTATAGGGAGGACCTTCAGATTCCAAGTAAAACCATGGATATGATGAATGAATACTGTGACCGATATTCCATATGGAAAGAAGGCGTGAACTATTAATGAAGCAGCTGGAAGAGACAAGGGGCATGCCATGTACATTAATGCTCTACCATAACCCCCCTTCCAGTATGATCAACTGCTTTCTGACAGCCCTGACCTTACATGTACAATTTCTAGTCACTCTTCATCTTCACAAAAATATCCCTTTGCTATTTATGTGCCGCTGATGAGAATAAGTATAGGAACATATCTGTTATGGCTGTGCTGCATCTTACGATTCTGATTCTTATTTAAGGTACTGGTGGACTCAAGGATTTCCCAATAATATATGAATTACTTTGGGTTATGTGATCAAAGAATCTCAGAGTCCTTATTGCTATTCATAGTAATCGGCTGGTCAGTCCCACCAAGACTGAATTAGAGATATAGCCAAGTAAGACCATCTCAGTATTTTCCTACTACTTCATTTAATCTGGTGAACACGCTATGGAAAGTATATTTCATAATATGCTAATCCTTGTAAGTACTGGACAGTGCATGTTAGAGCCCTGTTTCTTCCAAGACAGCTTAATAAAATTAACTCTAACTCCATAGGTGTGTAAAATGAGATTCTATCTTACTCATCCCACAGTGGTTTGGTCCAGTTTCAGAGGTTTTTCATTATTTTAGTTCAAATTACAATGCTGTGTATAGGTGCATAATTTTCACCCCAAATTAATGATGCCTGAGAGCATGGATAATACCTTAACAGGAAGTACAATAAAAAAGAAAAGGCTTTCAGCAAAAGAAATAATTGTGCTTTATTATGGCTAGGATTATTCTCATTTGGGAAATGAGTGTTGATAATCATATGAGGTTGAAATTATGGTAAGTTGTGTGTGCACAGTACTGTGGTCAAGAGCTTGGGAATCAGGAGATCTCTACTTCGCCACCTACTAATTGTGTGACTTGAACAAGTTACTCCCTTCTCTGAACCTCAGTTTCCTTTTCTGTAGAGTAGAAAGCCCAAGTTACACCTTTAGTAACAAGACTTCTGGGAATGCTGTGAAGATTAAGACATGAGGTAGGTTATCACTGGAAGCTCCATGTAAAGACAGTGAATCAGTCCAGTTCTACAAGAACCAATAAACAGGTATGTTTTAAAGGGTTCTCTATGGCCCTGCTGGAGAGGTCAGGGCATCTCACCTAATAGATAATCACCTCATCAAGTCAACCTTCTGTACACTATTAGGTTTAAAGTTAAGGGTTATAATTTTACTTAGATGGTTAGAGTACAGCTGTAAACAACTTAGCTGAAATTTTTTGTTGGTTCATCCCATTTAATACTGAAGATATTAAGAGTATCAGCAACAGAAATTTAATAGTAAACATAGCCCTGGAATTCAGACCCCAAAGTTTGTGCTCCTTGTGCTGTATACACACAGCACACAACTGGCAATGAACAAATAGAGAAGTCATCATCCTTTGCTTCATTCACTAACCTAATGGGATCAATAAATCAGTTATCTTGACTCTCACAGCTCAGATATACATCAGCAGGGACCAGCTGGAGACAACTGAGGACACAATACAATAGCATCCATTAAAGAAGCAGCTAAAATGCACATGAAAAACCACTGGGAAATATAATACAAATGTCAGGGCATTTTAAATATACTTGAAAATGGCAGGTGTTAGACTATTGTATCTAATTTGCAGCTGCACAATATGGGAAACTATGTCCAAATAATGTTCCCAGGGACTGGGAACCCCAAAGCACATAATGCTGCTAAGATCTGGAGCTACCCAGATGTCTCACAGCCACAGCCTGGATAATTGTGCCCCTACCTTCAAGATCCTCCAAGGTCAGATCTTAAGAGAGATTTCAGGAACTACAGGGTTGCCTGTAATTGAACTTGCCCCCACCTCCACCACCACTCTTAAATCCAGGAGTCAAAAAAGTAGGCCCTGAACTCTGTGTGTTCAGGACAGAACCCTATCCCAAGATGGTCACATCTTCATAGGCAGGAGTGAAGATGGGGACCCGGAAACTCTGAGCAGTCTTGACAAGCCTACCCTCATGCTCCCTGTTATCCCTCCTTAATTTAGTCACCACAAGAAGCCAGGACTCCCAGGTCATCTGTCACCCAGAAATGCTGATCTCCAAAAGATAACACTTTCCATTAACCACCAGTTCTGTCCCCAAGCCCCACCAGATTCCATACTGTCTTCCTTCCTTGCTTTCTTTTCTGCAGAATATTCATCATTACACACACATATCTGAACTAATGCATATTTGCTTACCTGTCTCCCCCACCAGGATAGAATTTTTTTCTGTTTTACTCATTGCTGTACTTATAGTTTCTTAGCATATAGTAAGCCCTCAGTACACATTTATTGTGTAAACAAGTGAATAAGTGAGTGAATAAATTCTGCCCGAAGCTGTGAGTATATTACATCTAAAGGCCAATTCATTTTGTGTGTTTGACTTCTTTCTTCACTTGCTTTTAATGGAATAGTGAGCTGATGCTAGAGAGTGCATTCACTTGCTAGCTCTCAAAATGAAGATTTGATGCCTCTAAGAAACCTGAGACAGGAAAGCTGTCTTGCATAAATCTTTCATTAGAAAAATGACTTTGGATTTTGTTCAATTAAGAGACCAGATATTTTGCCTTCAGTCCATATCATCATGGACTCTCAGGTCTTTCTCATAAAGTTGATGAACAGCAATAGAGGAAGCTTAACACAGTGTACAAGCGATAAGCCTAATAAGGGATATGATTGAGAACTGATAAGAAAATAAAAATTTTTAAATAAGAATATGAGGCTAGAGTTGCTCCATACTTAGCACATAGGAGGCTCTCAAAACCTATTTTTTTAATGGATATATGAATAGATGTTGACAAGTCTGAAAGAGGGGCAATAGGTTAATTAAAAAGTCATCTATTTAGTAGCAAAGAATTTCACTACTTTTAGGCCTTGTTTTCATTTCTTTGAATGGCCACACTTCAAAATGGTACAGGATCATTTTAAAGGATATCTACATGTGCCCATAGTAAACATTAATTAGAGGCCATATAAATCATATTAGTTAGAATATGGTAACAAAATAAATTAACCAAATGATTTTGGGTATATATCATTCTCAAATGTATTAGTGTTTTAACAGTCTTCATTAAAAAATGATTCAATGTATGCTTTGTTTATAAGATACTGCTTACTCTTTCAAGTTCTTAATTTTAATTATTCTATATCTTAAGAGAAGACGTTGTACAGTAATAATGATGTTGCTTGCCTATGAGTCAGGAGCTATGGGTTCTACCCAGGAGTGTGGAATGGTTAAGTCCTAGGGACTCTGCCATGAACTGATTGCTATGGCTCATGCATTCAGCAAACTAATTTATTTAAGTTTTGGAATTTGAAATATATTATATGAAAATTTAGAAATTATGCTTTACTAAACTTTCTGTCAAAATACTTAACAAAGAAAAATCCAATAGGCTGTATCAATATTCTGCATTGGACATTAGTTTGTCATAGAGATTAATGTTGGGATCAGGATCCAGGGTAGAGATGTGACAAATAAAAATATTAATTAAGTTTTTTCACATCAAAATGAAAAGGTGAGATGGGCCAGGATTTAGGTCTATTTTAAGCTGCACAACATAGAAGCTGACCAAAGATTCCTTTTCTTCTAAGTACTATTTCGTTTGTCAACTCTAAGTGTTCATCTGACCTCAGGCCTTATGTTTTCTTGACAATAGAAGTGGCAACCAATTTATGATTGTATATTTGAATTTATTCAAGTATGTTTTAATTTCTGAGAGCTTTTGTTTCACAGAACCATAAATTTCTTGAATTAGAAGCTTAATGTTCACCAAACCCATTTACCTTTAGGAATAGCATAATCTAAGTTTCAATTTCTTTAGAGAAAATTATTACAGACAAGAGAAAGATTATAGAACGAGAAATTCCAGAAATTGGTATGTTTTCTTCTTCTCTGCTATTGACAGTACTTTGGTTGATTGACAGTGTTGCTCATACAGTTTTTTATAGGTGTTGTGGTCCCAAGAATGTAAAAAACACATGTGTAGGGCTTTGATGATGGCATTTTTAAGCTATCTCATGTTGACAACAGAAGAATTTTAATAGCTTTGTTATATACATGTGTACTTTAAATAGGAAAATGAAATTGGAACTTGAAAATGCATCCTGTTGTGCTTAGCCATAAAGTCAAAGCAATAGAAAGAATTTAATCACAAATGAGATGCTACAGCGAAGTGAATTGAGGAGGAACTTAAGGTTTTCATTTCTAATTGTCCTCTTTCCTGCCATGAACACCAGATACTTAAAGATTATATGCAATTTTACATTTTGTAGTAAACACAGAGTAACATATAGATGTTTATCTCTGTAGGGAATGCCATCTACTTCCCTGTAACTATTATTGAGTATATACAATTAGCATACTCTATGCAATACTGGAAACATCCTTTGTTATTTAGAAGGCATCTCCTAGCTTGCATAATATTTTGCCCCACACCTAGAGCAACATGATCTTTTTGTGGAATCCATAACATGAACCAAAATTCTGAAACAATTTCATTAGGGCAGTTTATCAGTGTTACTTTTTCCAGGTGCCGAGTGGTATTCCTGCTAGTATCATTTGCATCCAGTTTAAAACTAATGAAAATCCAAATGGGAAAGGGGAGATGGGAAAAAGAGAAATCCCAAATCTTAGTGGGTCCTCTTATTATGCTGAGGGAAGAGGGCTGTGATGCCTCTCTGATAGCGGCAGCGGAGGAGATGAGCACTGATTGCAAGCTACGTTTGAGCTGAACATTAATACAAGGGAAATCAACATAATCCTGATTACCGCATGTGAGAAACAGATGCCACCCCCAACTCTGCAGATGTAAGTGCCCGCTTAGGACAACTGGATGGGAACAGCACATAATGTGTGCACTTACGATAAGGAACATATAAATTTTGGCATAAACATTAGGTGTTGTTGTTGCTTAAGGGAAAAAAATTCCCTCCTAATCAGCAATAGCTTGATGCAATTTTTAATAATATGGTGTGTTATTATGACCTAAACAATTAATGTCTGGACGTGTAGCCCTACCTCATACTCATAACCACCCCCCATACACATGCACACACTCATACAAATATATTCATTCCTAATTGTTCTTGAAAATTTATTTACCTTATGACTACTTGAATAGTTTCAACATCACTCTTCTTTCTTTTCTGTTCTGGAAGCCCCCTCCATTGTGTTTCTACAGCACAACATTTGTCCAAATCAGCCCAATGAATAGGCTATGAGCAAATGAGAAAAGTGGCCTTGTCTCATCAGTAACTACATTCCTGCACCTTATCTAATTACTGGCACAAAGTGATTTTTCCTACCCTTTACTCTTCATATGATAGCATTTGTTATGCCTTCTAAAATACTGATTGTGTTTCTAAGAAGACCACTCTGAAGAGCAGGATAAAAATATATTAGTCTAGTATTTCTGTTACGTTGAATTTAACAATCTGTCTATAGATTTGGTCAGAAAATAAATAATCTCCTGATATTATAACACAATAAAGAAAGTCAGAGAGGTCCTTTAAAAAGACTTGCCACTAGATTTTTTTTTCTACTGTTATTGGGGAAGAACCAATGTAATGTAATAAATGGGTAAAATGATATAAAGATACAAATGTAGTATCAAATTGACTATTTGATACTTTTGAACGTATGTACATATATAATACTTATATATACGTAAATATTATATATCAGGGGGAAGAGCTTAGATTATAACTATGACAGAATGAAAGAGAATTTGAGACATTTCATCCAAACCTGCTTCCTATACAGCAAGTATAGTTAGAACATAAATGAAATGTATGCTGAAAACCTCAGGGCAATGGAAATGAGCCTTAAATTACCTCCCCACAACCACCTAATCCTTCTCCCCATCTCCCCCTCTCCAAATCACACAAATGACATCTCTAACCTCCACAGTGTGTCAGATTTAGGAGTTATCAAATAGAATACGGGCAGAGTAAAAGTTTGTAATAAAAATCCAGCTTTGTGTTCACAGATTGACTGAGTTGCTGCCGGAGAAGGTGCCTTGATAAAACCTCACAGGGCCTCATTTTTGGCACATCTTTGACCAGTTAGGCGGGCCCAGATTCTGCCCATGCTCAGCAATTCCTCATTCCTCCTAGGAAATTGTTCTGCCTCTTCCACAGCTCCTCCTCCTCCAATCAAGGGTCTGACACTGCCCATTGACCACGTTTATTTTTCTGCCTTTTGGCACCAGGAGCCTGTCTGTTGTAGGATAAAAGTGGAATTCTCTGCTGTCTGCAGGGCTTTCCCCAGGGAACAGAGCATGAAACCCAAACTTATATATAAAATCATATCCTGTTTGCAAACATCATATTCCCTTTGCTTCTCACTAATCTGGTCCTGTAAACCCCAGCACAGCTTGAGAGCCCATTCCTCATCTAAACAAATGCCATAAGCCCCTTTATACTTTTACAACCATGTCAAAAAATAATATTGCCTGCCAATAGTGATGTGATTGGAGTTGCCTCCTCCGAGCCATAAAAGAAGTGCAGAGTCTGTTATCAATTTCTCTAAGTGTATCATGGGAATTATGGGTCGATTCAGTTCCAAGTTATAAATGACAACTCAAAAGCCGCAGAAGTGTTTGAAGTTGGGAGCTGATGACGACATTATCATAAAAGCCTGCTCGTCCTTGCTTTTGTGGTTTTTTTGTGGCCTATCAAGTGAAGAGGGAAAAATAAAGCTGAGAAATGATTTCAAGATTTCTTCACACAGCAGCAGGTCAGATGGCTAGAAAAATGATCACTATTTTTAGTGATATACCCTTAGGAGTGAGAACTAAAGTGGTCCTGCACTGGGTTTTATTTTCAGAGTCCCTTAATTATTTATGCCATTATACAATGACCAAGTCCTGCGATTTGGTAAAATGCTCTCTGCAACTGATGCATTTTCTGCAGTGCAATCACATAATGAGAAATGAGTCATGCCCTAGTAACTAACAAAATGAGAACCAAACACAAAGAAATTAGAAACCCTTGAGATTGTTGCTCAAAGTGTAATTCTGGAAAATATACCTGAAAGAAACTTAAGTACCATTTGCCCTTTGAGCAACTTAGCCAACACTGTCAAATGTTCATATGCAGAGTATACTTATCATGATGAGCACTGGGTAATGTACTGAATTGTTGAATCACTATATTGTACACCTAAATCTAATAAAATACTGTATCCTAACTATACTAGAATTTTAAAAATTTTAAAAAAGTATTATATACAATTTTAGGGGCAAATTTAATAAGAAGTAGGGATTTTCTGATTTCACAACATCCCAGGTATTCTCCTCAAAATCCAGTCAATCCATTAGCCTTCAGCAGGTATATATTAAAGCCATCTAGTAGCAAGTATATATTCCAGGAACTAGAGTTTCCTTTAACAATTGGGGAGCACTAAGTATTTTAGGATTCAAACTAATGGGTCCATCTTAGATGATCTGAACTAGAAGAGTGCCTTAAGACAGGGCAATTTCAGTGGTTTCCAAGTTCTCTGGGAAGAGAGCTTATGAAGTTGGACCACTCTCGGTTCATACTGGGTATCTTTGTATACTCTGTATGTCTAGAACTATCCCAAAGGTAAAAATTTAGACTGGTAGAAACACAAAGGATTCAGAATTTCTCTTAGGACTTGTATCAAAACCCAAAATCTGAGGGGTAAGGAGGTTTCTGAATGCCTCAGAACACAATTTGGTCTCTGGAAGAAAAAAAAGCCAAATCAAACTAGTTTTTTTTTTTTTAATTTATTTTTTTAATGTTTATTCATTTTTGAGAGGAGAGAGACAGAGACAGAGTGTGAGAAGGGGAGGGGCAGAGAGTGAGGGAGACACAGAACCTGAAGCAGGCTCCAGGCTTTGAGCTGCCAGCACAGAGCCTGACGCGGGGCCCAAACCCACAGACTGTGAAATCGTGACCTCAGCAGAAGGTGGACACTCGACCAACTGAGCCAACCAGGCGTCCCAAACTAGTTCTTTACAGTTTCAACATGGACAAGCTTGTGCATGCACATGCATGCATAACACACACGTTCACACTCACCAGTGTGAACCTTCAGAAGACCAATAGGCCAATCTAATAAAGAGAAGTGCCTCTCTCCAGCCCTCTTCAATACTGATGAAGTCAAGCTAATCCAGTCTTCCTCCTCCCCTCTGTCTGCCAAAGCTACATTTACCTACCACCACTGCTGTCACCAAGGATTAAGACAGTGTTTGGAAACATTATGAAGGACTTATTTTATGACACTCACTTTGCTTTATGTTGGGCATACAGGGACAAAAGCAGCAGTGACCCTTCATTCCTTGGGCACTTCTAAGAATTTACTAGAACAGTTCGAGCTAAAGAATAAGAAGCTACCTTGGTATGAGTTTAAGCAGTTTAAATAGAGGTACTTTGTGTTCAAGGGATAATATAGTATAGGCACAACCCAAGTCAGACTTGGGAGGTAGATCCTAAGGAGCTGTCCTCATTTCAGCTCTGCGTCATGTATTAAATGTAAAGGAGTGGGAGTTTGATGACCATCACTCTTTTAACAGCTTTGATTTCCTCCCTATCATTGAATCTTCTAAGTAGCCATTAGCTTTGTTTCATTCTTTGCCTCATTTTCAGGTACTCAGTCATTCTCTTAAAATGGGCACTTGGGATGTTAAAAAATAACGACAAAGCCAATGCCATCCGTTGTCAATGAAACCTAATTTAAAAGTCAGTTTATCCTCTGCTTTCTAGAATAATTTTGCAAGTTCCTGGCTTCACGTGGGTTTGCTAAAAGTAAGGAGGGTTTAATGTAGGATAGTGATTATACTGAGCTCAAGGTCAAAAAGTGAAGCTCACTGGTGAGCTGCCACAAAAGGAACATTACATCAGCCACAGTGCTGCAATGCTAGGCTCCAGGGACTAGCCTACTGAAGACAAACGGCATGGAAAGAACAAATAAGCTCTTTTAGAACTCCTGCACATGGACACGCACATCAACCTCATACTTTTAGACTTTTACCCGTTACTGTGTGACTTCAGGAAAATAAGGTCATTTCTCTGAGCCTTCAGTTTCTCATCTGCAAAATGGTATTAATAACTATTTTACAAAACTGGTATAAACCTGGTATAATGTTAACAAACTATAAATTCCAAGCAGATTTTGGTTCTTGTAGCTGCCATTTATATTTCTGAAGAGGATAGAATCATAGGTGAAGAAACAAAAAGATTATCCTTGTTAAATCTAGAGTCACTAAAATGAAAGAATTAACTGAAAATATGTACGATTTCCCTGTATAAAATTTAGTGATAGTAAAATATTGCCTAAAATATGGCACACACAGTTCTTTCCCTTCAATGTCCAAGAAACTTAATTGACTTAAATTCCTCAGTCCTTGAAACCTGATCTAGAAATATGCTCTCCTAATATGACTTAGTACTTAGTTCTACAAGATGACAACTTGTTACTGGTAAGGGTTAACTGTAAATAGATTGCAGGTTAAAGGATATGTTCTAACCATCCACCAAAACGTAGCATGTTTTCTTCGTATATTTAAACAAATTTGTCCTTGAAATGTGGTATAAATATGCTGGGTCAAAAAAGGCTTTGTTAATTATTGGAGACAAAAATGGCTCCAGGGTTCACAAATAAAGTGTGCCACAATGCAAAGCACTTTGTGAAGTCAATGCCATTTTCACCAGGAATATTAGGTATTTGCATACTCAGTATGAGTCTCTTGAAAATTGAATTCTGCTGCAAAACAGTTGAATCCTTTTGTGTTACCTTTTTTCCAGCTACATAAGTCTAGCAAAGTTGGCTTTGTGGATATGCTATCCGTGCAGTCACACAGAACTGTAGATTTAAAAGGCCCCACACTTGGATTAATTCACTGTTGTCACCATCTTGAAATTCTTAGTAAGTTTTGCACACAGGGATATGCATTTTCATTTGGAATTGAGCCCTATAAATTCTGTAGCCAGTCCTGAAGTTTATGATAACTTTTACTGAGAAATGGCTTTACCCATAACCACAATGATAAATCAAAGGATTTTTTTTGGTAGTTTATGTTATTTAAAAGCAGCAAACAAACTCATACTTACCCCAAGTCCACCACAAGGTAATGAAGAAAAGAACTTTTGAGAGGCGTCACCTACACATTAAGAAGACATGAAAAAATATATAAATTGGGAATACAATTATAATTTTAAAAATTTTGGTGTTTAATAACACATGATATGTCACATAGTATTTATCACTTGATTCAGAAGAAAGTAATCCAATTTTAGATATGCAAGAACTCAAAGCAAATGAATATAATTATTATTTCATGTAGAGTCTACTGCCCTATGTGAAAACACACACCTATGAAATTTGAGTCTCCAGATTGTTTTGGCTAGCCTACACATCAATTAATATATCATAATATGTTTTTTATTTATAGTTTACTTAAAATAACTAAGCTATTCTGAGTGTATCCCTCTAAAGTGATGTCTTAAGCCAAAGTTTCTGAAATACACTGTCCTTTTCTTAAAAAGTTAAATATTAAAACATCTATTCAAATACACAGACTTATTTTTACTTCAGATATAACTAAGACAAAGTATACTCGTCTTAAGTATAAGCCTCTTCAAAATCCAAATTTTTAAAAATAAAAACACTATAAAAAGGATAACCTTGGGGCATCTGGGTGGCTCAGTTGGTAAGCATCCGACTACAGCTCACAGTTTGTGAGTTCGAGCCCTGCATCAGACTCCGTGCATACAGCTCAGAGCCTGGAGCCTCCTTTGGATTCTGTATCTCCCTCTCTCTCTCTCCCTGCTCCTGCTCATGCTCGTGCTCTGTCAGTCTCTCTCTCTCTCTCTCTCTCTCTCTCTCTCTCTCTCTCAAAAATAAATAAATATTAAAAATTTGTTTAAAAGTAAAAAGGATAACCTTTAGGAGAAATCTATACAATATAAACACATATATATCTTCTTTAAAATATATACCAAAATCTTACCTGTGATTGTCTCTTGGAATTGGCATTTCATGGAATTTTTAATCATTTTGTTCACCTGAATTTTTATTTTCTACATTATCTAGTACATTAATAGAGAAAACAAAAATATTTATTCCCTAAACCTCCTTGCAAAGTAATTAAAGGAAAAGGCAATGGTCATTTCTGTATCATAGTCCAATGGCTCTAAAGTGACTCAGGTCAAAGATGTACTGATCACATGTGAAATTAAAATATATAATATTGTATATTTTAATGTCTGAACTCTTCATTCCACAGTCAGTAAAAAGGGGTAATATTACAATGTACTAAATGTACTAAAGAAAATTTAAAGTAATTTTTAAAAATTATTAAACTCCAAGAGAATAAATGATAAGCTGCTTAAAGAGAATTTTTACTTAGTAATGTTTATAATAATACAAAACAACCAAATAATCAATAATTTAAATTTAGTAATGTATAAAAAATTTTTAATTCACTGAACTGACTGGGTTTATTTTTTAATAATATTATATTGCCTTATTCATGGACTCAGATCTGGCTAGCCACAAGCTAATGAAAACTGGTACTAAGAACGACAGGAATATTAATGCAAAGGAAAACCTTACACTAAAAATGATCGGAGAAAATGTTTTTAAAGTGTCACCTTACACAGTCTAGAGTACTTAAATAGACAAATGGTGCCCATTTTCAAACCTAATCATTTTATAAGCTGTAGATGTCTTTCAAGATACAAAGACTGATAGGTCTGGTTATAATGAACTTTTATTTAAATCCTTCCTCCTAAGTCCAGAACATAACTATCAAAAATAGTAGTATTACTTTAAATCAGAAAATCATACAAGTGAATGAATTTCAATTAAATATGCATGCACATTGACAGACAGCTCCCACCTGCCAATCTGTGGGGTAGGGGGCGGGAAGGGGAGGCTGGGGGAGAAAGAAGGATGTATACAGTGAAAGAAAGGGATAAAGAGAGGGAAGGTATCTTGAGGGTTATAAACGTCTATATATTTGTACATGGCAGCTTCAGTCTGGTCTTGAAGATAGAAGTAAAAAGCCACAAAAATTTAAATTTCATACATACACAAAAAAGGATGAAAGGTTAAACTTTTTTAAAAAAAAAGAGATTATTCACTTAGAATTTGAATTAAGGAAAACAAGTTAAGTTTCTGGATTCACAAGAAAAACTAAGGTACTTCAAAGTGTCATCAAAGTTGATTTTAGTGCTTAACATTAGATCTAACAATGCAACATCCCTGTTTATCTTTCTTTACTCATGTAGCTGGCACAAAATATTGAAATTGCTTCACTGATCCCTGAGAGGTGTCTATGGAATTCCTCATGTGTATCTAAAACTAACTCTAAAATCATCAATTGTATGAATATTATCTCACATTAAATACTAAAAACTAATAATATGTGGCCAATTTATTTACATTAAAACCATAAAAACTACCAAGATATGGAAGCAGCCCAAGTGTCCATTGATTAGTGAATGGATAAAGAAGATATGGTATATACAGAGAATGGAATATTATTCAGTCATAAAAAGAAACAAATCTTGCCATTCACAATGAAAAGGATGGACTAGAGACTGTAATGCTAAGTGAAATAAGTCAGTCAAAGAAAGACAAATACCATATGATTTCACTCATATGTGGAATTTAAGAAACAAAACAAACAAGCAAAGGGAAAAAGAGAGAGAGAGAAAGACAAACCAAGAAACAGACTTTTAATTATAGAGAACAAACTGATGGTTACCAGAGGGGAGGAGGGTAGGGGAATGGGTTAAATAGATGAGGATTAAGCTGTGATGAACATCAGGTATTGTAATGAACTATTGAATCAATGTATCATACACCTGAACCAAATGTAACACTATATGTTAATGAACTGGAATTAAAATAAAAACTTAAAAAAAAAGCATGGGGATGGGTGCATTCCAGTAAAATTTCACTGATGGACAATGACAAAAAAAGAAAAAGGAAAAGAAAAAAAAGAAAACAAACCTGTAAAAACTAAGTTATTGATACTTGGTGTTTTCATGGCATACATCATAGGAAACTCCTTTGTCCAGGTTCTAAATTATAGTTTGGCATTTACTTGTAAATCATTAAATTTTTAAATTATATATATGTCGACTATTTTGAGAAAATCAGTTTTGCTCAAGTGTAAAATTTCATTACAAAAACAGTGGTATTGCCATGTTTCATAAGTAAACCAGTTTGGAATTGCTGAAGTTTATTTCCTCCTTTCTCTTAAAATGTGGAATAATGGGGACGCCTGGGTGGCTCAGTTGGTTAAGTGTCTGACTTCAACTCACGTCATGATTTCAAGGTTCGTGAGTTTAAGCCCCATGTTGGGCTCTCTGCTAACAGCTCAGAGCCCGGAGCCTGCTTCAGATTCTGTGTCTCCCTCGCTCTCTGCCTTTCCTCCACTCATACTGTCTCTTTCAAATAAATAAAAACATAAAAGAATTTTTAAAAAGTGGCTGTTCATCAGCTTGATAAAATGTGGAATAACGATTGTTTGAAACACCTCTCAAACGCCTATGTGTAAGTTTATCCCAATTAAATCCAAAGTACCCAGTCATATGCCTTGATTGATTTATCCTTTAGACCATATTTAATTTTTAGACCATATTTAGAATTTTAACAATTAGGAAAGTTGATTTATCCTTTAGACCATATTTAATTTTTAGACCATATTTAGAATTTTAACAATTAGGAAAGTTTTCTACTGGTTTTCTCTTAACTAAGTTAAACAATTACCAAAATGGACACAGCTTTTTATCTTTAAATACATGAGTATTTTGATCTCATAAAACCATGAAAGTTCAGTTTGCTTCAACTTTATGGTAAAATAGGTGTGATTATTAAATCATGTTAAAATAAGGACATTTATTATATAGTATCCATAGCAAAAGAAGTACTTTATGTAAAAGATCTGCATGTGCAAATATTGATTCCTTCAAAAGAATTCAGAAAAAAAACATATAGATTATATGTTTCGAGTGACTTGCCTTTATATTAATTATATAACTTCAATTCTACTATACAAAGTATTTCTCATCATCAAATTTTGAATGTTTTCTAAAAATTGAGTAGTCTTTATGCGTTCCCATTTCTGTCAGTTTCTCTCCAAGCTACCACTACCCAGCATGCATGCATTCACATGCTCACACACACTCACCCATATGCCTTTACTTCACAAATTTAGGGGTGCCTGCCATTTGTTTTAAAAGGCAGATTGTAAGCATTATAATGGGTAACTGTTAATTTCCCTTTATAATTGCTTTCTAAGATGCCTGCCTACTACATGGCATATACTTGCTTTTGAATTGCTTAGGACCAGTTAACATAAATCACGTAGAAATTGCATTAAATTAGGTGAAAGAGTCCAATAGTTGGGATCTGACATAATAGGTTTGTTTGAAAGAAAGGGACAAGGAAAAGTCCTAAAATGCCCTTTTAGTTAAAATACTTAAAATATGATCCTTTGGCATACATTGCTATGTCATGTATTATTATTCCACTATAAAAAGTTATTAATAAACGATATAATTAATATTAGTTGCTCCAGCTAAATATGGTTTTGTCACAAACTGTTTTCTGAAATCTTCTATCACTCATATAAAGTTTATGCAAAGCTCCGCAACATAAATTTTATTTTAATATCTAATGGTAAATGTTTGAAAATTATATATTAACTAAAAATTGTGTTTATTAGTTTTACACTTCTGCTATCTACTTAACTATTTAATTCCATAGCTAAGGTATGCATTAAATAGATTATACTAAAATTTAAAATGCAATCTTACAATAAAATGTAATGTTCTAGGTATAGTAATAATGAGTTGGTACAGTGCCTTTTATATGTTAAGGTCAAAGTAAAAAACTAAGACACAAAAGAAATTGGAAAGGTGAAGATAAAATTGCATGAAGAATGTGAAAATCCTTATTTCTTTTAGCTTAAAAATGCAGACAAAGCCAACAATGCATGTATTCTTATAAGATAAAACACAGTGAACAAATACTATTCAAATAAAGGTTAATTTAATGTAAACATCATAGAACTTGCACTGTCATTTTTTCTAATGCAAGATTTTCTTAATCTATGCTGGTTTCTATTGTAAAGGACTCATTCCACAGAGCAATGCTGTTGGAAAAGCTGATTTTTTTGTCATACTGCTTGCCAAGTATTTTGAACTGACAACAGCATTGACTAATGATAGTGCTGGAATGTGCTATTCTCAGTAGAATGGAGACCCGTACAGACCTAGGAGTGTTCTGGGGTCCAGCTTCTGTCCATCCAGAGGGTTGGTGCCATACAACAGTGAGTGATGTTCAGAATGAACAAGCTGTATTTCCTCCAGGCTGGCTTTTCGACCTTGAATTCGCTGAAAGAAAATAGCAGAAGCCTACAGTACTCCACTAAAAACATTTAGAAGAAAGTAAGACACAAGTCACATTTAAGATGATTAATAATGAACTGAGTTTCATCATGCTGGAATGTGACACTGATTTGCTTAGTGAAGTACCATAATAATATTTGAAAAATGAGTGCATGCAAGGTTCAGAGCCTATGGATTGTTTATGCCTATGCCCAAATGGGCAACTGACATAAAGCATATTGTTCTTTGACATAAAAATAAGTCTATAACAAAGAAATTAAGAGTTAACTCCTTTGTAAAAGTATCAGCTTAAAAACAGAGGTTAAAATAAACAAAAAACCCTAAAAAAAAAAACCAACAAAAAACCTAGTGGCTACTGTTTAGCTGAGAGGTGAATTCATTAAAATCTTACTTTACATTCACTTGAAGAAGCTGTTAGAATAATTTCTCTATTGTTTCTTAAAGGACATAGTAATATCAACACATTTTAATGTAATCTATTATCACAAAAATGCTGATCACTTCATGTGTGCACCTCACGGAATCATTAATCTAGATCAATGTTACTCAAAGTATGTCCGATAGGGTCAGTAACATTTCAGGAATGGTTTGTAAATAGTGTGTGATGAGGTCTATACAGAAATTCAGAGTAAATATTTAGAAACTTATAGTAATTGAACAAACTATTTTTATATCTATTGAATCTAATAAAATCTTGTCTTCCATTTTTATTTTACTTTTGTAGTAATTTAATGTATTTTATAAAACCATTACTGTGACAGAAGAAGTAAGCAAAAACCAAAACTGCTGTTTAGCCAGAGATAGTCTGACACACTCTCTAGACTCAGTCAATATTTTTATGCACATGCTAGGGAGAGACTTTCATTTCAACAAAGAATGGTGCTTCAACATAGACAAAACAGCACATTACATGAAACCTCAGGTAGTCAACATACAAAGTATTCTTCTTGGCCACATTTCTCAGTTGACATATCTACAAGTCCAATAAACATCATGCTGGTGTATGAAGTTAATTAGCCTTACTTCTGAAAATTGCTGGGCTTCCCAAAATTACCCAGGCAGTATTAATGTATCACTTAAAATATGTATCACAACAAAGCCCTTGTAATGTAACGTATTAGTATAGAACTATAGTGAAATTCAAAGAAAATTTGTTCAGGAAATGCTGTCCTCTCATGTTCCTGACCATGAAATCACCAGGTGACATGAAAACATTGGGAGACAGCAACACCTCTCTGAGGACCAGGACAATTCCATATTCAACCTCCCTAATTTAAGGAAAGGTGGTTGCTGTTGATGTCTAAGGAAGCAGGCTGGGAAAATCTCAAATATGCTGATACTTCCTAGGGGTTTACTGGGTAGAGGGCAGAGCTCTGCTTGTCACAGAAAATAAATCATCATGTCACAGTGAGAGAGGAATGGTGGGAGATCCAAGGAGTAAGAACAAGGTAACAGGAATGATGTAAAACAGAAACTTCTTGACACTGCGCTTGTAATGTGCCAAATAAATAAACAAATGCATATGGAATTTTCTTTGTCATAGCATTGAAATTTCCTGTTTTTGACATCCAATTTACATCTCTAGAAAAAAATTTTAAATGCTTGAGAGAAATTATTTCTAGATAGGTACTGAATGCTGAAATTAAACCAGGTAGACAACGCTGAAGACAAAGGAAAATTTAATGACGGCCAACTGGTCAGTCATTGCTCTGATCAATAAACAAACATGTTATTGCCCTAGGTGGTTTGCTAGTAAACATTAAATTTGGAAGAGTTTACGGAAGGTCAGAACAACCAAAGAAGAATGGCAAATGATAAGATAAAATAAGCAAGAGAAAGTTCAAAGAAATATTAAAGGTTAACATTTTAACTTTGAGATTTCAGCTGGTGGAAAATCCCCCAAGATAAACAGTGGTAACTCCATGGTCTGAGTCATCTAAAATTGGAATGAGCACAGCACTGGAAACCAGACTGTGGCAACCAGTCTTAGTCTGGCAGAATAATGAACAACGTGAAATGACAGGGCTTCCCAATCTTATTTCTATGAGTCTACGAAATCCACAGCCATTAACATTTCACATGCTGATATATCTTAAACAATGTCAATTCTATAGCTAACAATCAAACCCACATTTTGGCTACTGTCATAAAGCTTCATTGATTTTTTTCCCTTCCTCTTTTTCTATAAAGTTAGTTTTTCAACTCTGAATTGAAGTTCTACCTCTGGCATAACATTAAATACCATTAATAATAAACATATCTTTAGGTTTTTATAAACTAGTCACATATATTTACATACCATACACTTCATGCTTGTCCCAACTCCTTTTTCATTCTCCCACAATCCCACTTACATTCACGTGGAATGCTCAATCACACATTTCAAAAATAATCTGTTAACAAGATTTAATTATTGATGGTAGCCCAAGCGCTGATAAATCATAGGAGGACACCTGCTGAATCTCAGTAATTGTCTTCTGCACTATCAGTTAAGTAACAGTAAGGATAGGGCATCTGATGCAGTCTATTTAACACTGACTTGCTCAAATATTCTGCTCTAGTTTATACTCTTGTCCTACCTCTTACTATTAAAATGTAATGTAGCTCCTAAGTTTTCACTTCTATTTCTTTCCGGCCCCCTTTCTCTGCTCCCTTATGAATTCAAAAAAAGTATTTTATACTGACTTCAAAAAAGTATTTTACACTGGTTCTTTTTATTATTATAGAATATATTTCTTAAAAAATAATTACACTAAATATAAGGAAGTACTTATTCTTAATAATCACCTTCTGCTCCTATGGATGCCAGACAAAATCTACAAACAAGATATACATGTTTCTACAGAAAGGGAGCAGTAAAAACCAACTCATTATGAAAAATGTTTCTACCTGGAAAAGTGATCTGGAGAAAGCATGTTTTGAGATTTATATCTCACAGGGGCACTGCTGTGGGAACTTGGTGGATGACTAAGCTAAAAATTCTGAAATTCCTTCTTTCTTAACACATAGGATCTCCTGGACTAGTTCCATTTTGCCTCACTTTTATCAGATGTCTTAAATTTGTCATATTTAACTTTTTCTCTCAAATTGAGGCTTCCAACAATTCTCATTTCTGGCATTATCATCAGTAATTTATTATGTGATGTGTTTATGCTTAAATATAGATATTTTCATTTAAGCCCTTCCCATATTTTCTACTTCCTGTGTAGCCTTTATTCCTTAATTTCTCTCTCATGATGCTCTCTTGAGTCAAAGGTCAACAGCATAATGAGTCATGAAATAGGATAAAGTGCTCTGATAATCGCAATTTAGGGAGATACTGATTTCCGTTCTCAGAGATACTTAGCATGCAAGATGTCTATCTGAAGTCGTCTATGATTCTGACCAAAGGGATTTATGAGAACTCTCAGTATATTTGGACACTCAATGCATATAAAGGATAGCTTTCATCTGGGTCTTTCTCACTTAAAATCCCAATATAGGTCTTAAATACCTTGCTAATACAGGCTTAGGAAACAAAGCTTGTAGCTCTTCTTTCATTCTCTTAATAAAGAAACCCTGTGATGTAGGATGTACTCATTATTATGTTTTCATTCTCTGTGACCTGCATCCTTTTTTTTTAATTTTTAAAATTTACGTCCAAGTTAGTTAGCATATAGTACAATAATGATATCAAGAACAGAATCCAGGGATTCATCCCCTACATGTAATACCCAGTGCTCATCCCAGTAAGTGTCTGTGACCTACATTCAAGAAGTTGTTCTTTCAGAGTAGGAAAAGAACTAATGTGTACTGAGTAACTACTCTCAGTGCTAAGCACCTGAGGTATATGACCATATTTAGTTCAGAGCCCCAAACAGTCTACCTTCAGGTTTGAAGTTTGACTAAAGTTATTTCAAATGACTATATCAGGGGCGCCTGGGTGGCTCAGTCAGTTAAGCATCTTACTTTGGCTCAGGTCATGATCTCGTAGTTCGTGGGTTCGAGCCCTGTGTCGGGCTCTGTGTTAACAGCTCGGAGCCTGGAGCCTACTTCAGATTCTGTGTCTCCCTCTGTCTCTGCCTCTCCCCCTCATTCACATTCACTCACTTACACACACTCTCTCTCTCTCTCTTAAAAATAAACATTTAAAAAATTAAAAAAAATAAAATGACAATATCGAGTCTCTCAACACATCATGGTTCTTTCCTAAAGAAATAGTCTTTCTGAAATAAAGCCCGTTAATGCAACCTGATTATAGAAGGAATGTTCTGAACATGATCTCCAAAGTCATACTGTGACAGGATAAAATGCAGCCTACCCACACACAGAGCACACACACGGTATAGATTCATATTTTTTTCTGCCAAGGAGCTGGGCAAAAAGGAAACAGTTCTATTCCTTCCCCTCCTGTGTTCAAAGCCTGGATTGAGGCCAGTGTCCTAATCAGTTCTCATTGGCCCTGGAGGAATCAGAACCTTTTGTAAAATATAATAAAGGGCATAAAATCATGATAAAATGCATGAAAAAGCAGTGCCTTTGGTTAGGGAACTAGAAATAATTTAGCAGAACAGATGGATTGCATTGGTTTGGTATTATTGAGGACATGAAAGGGCTCATTTTGTGGCAGTTCCAAACTAGGAGAAAATGTCCAACTTAAATTTGACAAGTCAAAGTACCTGCCTCTGCTGGGGGAGACCCTATTTTCTTTAATCATTTTCAAAGTGGTGACATATTAGGCAACAATTTCCACTGAAATATTTCATTTTCTGAAAATATTTCATCCAGTGTCCCTAAATATAGGGATGCATTTTTTTTCCTACAAAAATTCACAGGGTTGGCAACTTCGAAAGTTAAGAAATCATAAATGACTTAGGAGTGTCAAAGTTACCTTCTGTTACAAATTCCATACTTAATATTTAATGGGTAAGTTCACAGCCTATTCATTTTTCTTGATACCCTTCTCTCAAACAAATTCAAGATTCTGGACTCATTGCTCATGTCCAATGGTATCTATTGGAGTTTTCAAATGCTACATTCAATTGTTTCTTTGATTTTACATAAAGGATTTTTCAATCCCCTTCCCCTAACTGCATTCTTTGCTACTATATATCCCTCATGATAATAACTTATTCCTATCAGAGTTTTTCTTATAAACAAAGGGGAGTGGAAGAAGAGAAGGAGGCAATTAAGCAGACAGGCAGCCCAATAGGCTTGTGGTCCTTTCAGCTGGTCATATGGAAAGAAAATAAACTGGAGGTCAGGAGCCCTGAGTTCTAGGTTCGGACCGTCACCTGTCTGTAACATGCTCCTAGCCAGCTATGAGGTACATTTCAGGACCCTAATTTCTCCATTTATAAACATTAGGAGGTTTGACCAAATTACTTCAAAGTCCCTCTTTAGCCCTAAAATGATAATATTCTATGTGAAATGATCTTATACACAATAAAAACTCAACATTTTTTATTTTAATTGATAGAATTGACTTAGGCAAGCAAATATAATAATTGAAGTAATAAATTACTAAAGTTGAAGCAAGAGTGGAGATCTCACTATGAAGGTTTTCAAAAGTATATTAGCTATACTTTGAAGCAATTTCTTAATGTTTAATCATAATTGAAAAATAAGTATATTTTCTAAAATTCCTATTCCTACCTTGTGATAACTTCAAAATAATAAATACATTTCCCAATTTTTAAAAGTCTGTGTATGGAACTTCTGAGTTAATGCTACGTTTCTCAAGTAAATGCTCACTTCTGTTACACTCCCATGTTCACATATTTGACTCCATTCACCTTTTTGTCTCTATCCCATTAAGCTTAAATTAAGAAAGAGACCTCCTGGGGCACCTGGGTGGCTCAGTCGGTTAAGCGTCTGACTTCAGCTCGGGTCATGATCTTGTGGTTTGTGAGTTCGAGCCCTGCGTTGGGCTCTGTGCTGACGACTCAGAGCCTGGAGACTGCTTCACATTCTGTGTCTCCCTCTCTACCTGCCCCTTCCCTGCTCATGCTCTGTCTCTCTCTGTCTCAAAAATAAATAAACATTAAAAAAATTTTTTTAATTAAAAAAAAAAGAAATAGACCTTCTGGTATAGTGGTTTTTAACATTGTCTGCACCTTGAAATCAGCTGGGGAAGATTAAAAGGTATTATTGCCTGGGTCCTACCTCCAGAACGTCTGATTAACCTTGGGGACACCCTGGGCATATAGATACTTAGAAACACCCTGTGGGTTTTAATGTGCATCCTCGGTCGAGAACGACATGTTAGAGGGAGCTGTCCATTCTTTCTGCTCGTAAATGAATTCAAGATACTGACACTCTACTGACCCACATTTCAAACTGTAGTTACAACAAATGGTTGTCACAGCAAAGGTTGGGAAGTAAGAAAGATCTATCTGTTCTTCAAAACAAGTGCCTCCACTTGCTTATAAAACTGCTTGATTCGGTCATTACAATTCACGTAAAGATATTTCTGGGTGCATAAAGTAATTGCAAAAGAATTTCAGAGAACAGCAAATCCTAGTCAATAATTAAGGTCTGAATGGTAAAAAAGTATACATGCTATATATTTCTTAAAAGTTTATTTCCACCCATTTCAAAATATTATGCTCATCAAAAAGAAAAAAAATGTTACCCTTTAGTGTAATTGCTCAATTTTTATGATTTTATGTAACTGAATCTCCTAGATTATAATTATTCTGTAAACAACTGTAAATGAACATTTTAACGGTTTGGGCTAAAGCATTGATTTTTTTAAAAACAGTAATCATATATGAAACAAATTTTGTCACAATAAATATTTTGCATTACTTTAGCATTATAATTTTCAGATGGTTAAAAACATGTAACTATTCATTTTTGTTAATAGGCTTTAGGGGCGCCTAGGTGGCTCAGTGGGTTAAGCATCTGACTCCTGATTTTGGCTGAGGTCATGATCCCATACATCCCATACAGGATCCCATCCCACAGAGCCACACACTGGGCTCTGTGTTGACAGCATGGAATATACCTGGGATTCTCTCACTCCTTCTCTCTCTACCCCTCCTCTGCTCATGTTCTACAAACAAACAAACATTTTAAAAAATAAGCTTTAATGCTGCTCTTAAAATAGTCCCGTATCACTCTCCAAATGTGGGCAGTCTGTCTTATTTCCTTTTGTTGATTGTTTTCCACATTAATTCTTCCTTTTTTATAGAAAAAAATAATCAAAACAAAAAATTCCAAATCATCTTAATTCTGATTATAGGCTGCACAAGTAACTTTAATGTATTTATCTGACTAGGTTCACTGTACTGTGATATACAAATATCTCTCAGAATAATTACAAAATGTATCCTGGTTTACTCATCACATCTAAATCATTTGTGCCACTTCTCCAGACTGTCCTGTCCTTTAGAGACAATTCACAAGACTCCCTGTTTAAGTTTCTTACTGCTTTGTGGTTAGATTCTAAAACACAAACACACATAAAATTTTCTTTTTGCAAGCTAAACAGTAAGCTGTTATGTGCTGCCATCTAGTTAGATTACTCTATAAAACAAATGTTTAATTGAATTAACTTGCAGTATTCAGTGCTTTTTAGCAGTTATGTCAGAAAATCTGCACATTCCAAAAGTTTTTCTCAAAGATTATTATATTTCTTTATTTAGATTTGAAAAAGGTCTTCTAAAATTACCTGTAATGCACAGGAAGGTGTGGGACCCTAGCCCTGAGCTCCTTGGCATCTTAAGATTTTACATTAAACCTGCTCTCCACTTTTCTCATTGGAACGGCTGAGGAAGTCCCAAAAGGCACAACAGTAGCTTGGTTTTGGGTCCCCGAATTGTTTTGTAATTACTTTGTGTTGGCACTTGAATAAAAGAGTTAAACATTTCAGCACAGTATGTTGCTTATGGTTTTTACTTACGAATTAAGCGAAACAAAGTTATTCAATATTAGTTACAAAGAGCCAATGCAAATTCCACATAATATGTAATCCAACAAAAGCATTATAAAATGTTATTATTCTCAAAACAAATGTGAGAGCAAGCAAATGCCTGTGGGTGGCTTGGTGGGGCTGAGAGTCATGAACACTTCTGGAAAAACAACTGCAAGTGCATTTCTAACAGATGATGGGTCAATCTCTGCAATTTTTTAAGGACAGAAAAGCACATTGTTTTCTTCAGGGCACACACACTTTAGAAACCTGGCTACCTAATCAGAGGACTTGTTTCTGAGGAGGATACCGAATGACCCCTCCAGATCCACTTCTTATGGTGACAAGAAAGCTACCGATTTTGCTTTTTGCTCTCTAAAGAATCAGTAAACTAAGTGTGAATGATTCAGTTGGGGAAAAAAATTAAATAGTACTGGCATGAAGGACTAACCACCTCAAATTTTTAAAAAACAGTGCCACGTCATGCCAAAAGAAGTTGACCCATGTATCCACTGTAATCTAATATAATGAAGACTAATGTTTTCTCTGGCTGCTAATCAGGACTAGTAAGCACAACCAATTTACACTACAGCTTACAAGTCAAAAAGCAATATGTTTACTAAAACACTCTAAAAATTTTGTCTACTCTTAACCAAAGAAAGTGTTATGTTCCAAATGAGCTCCTTAGCCATATAGTTTCGTATGATATCACTAGCTGGAAAAGATCCTAGCAAATATCCTGCCTAAGAGCCTCATCTTACACATGGGCAAACCAATGAGTAAGGTTAAATGAGTTGACAAAAGTATACAGATAATTAATGGCAGGAGTAAGGTCAAATCTAATGTTGAACAATAACCTTTGAAGGAATCCATTTTGATCGATTTTCTACACTGCTAAATAAACTGACACAATACATAATTCTGATTTGTGGATCAGTCTATTATTTTGAAACAAAGGAGGCCATTGAATGTTTACAAATTGTCATCTTTCCTATCATATCATTGTTTCATTACAAAATTGACTATTCTGTTGGTTGAAGAAAGCTGACATTTCTTTGAATGCCAGTAGAATGGAGACTCCTTACCTTCTTTCCCAGTGAAATAAAAAGCCAAAAACAAACACAAACAAAGACAGAAGGAGGTCAAGCTCTTCAACATTAGGTTGGGGGTACTTCCTCCTTTGCATTCTGATATACAACACTTCTACTTCCAACTCTTGTTCAGATGGCCCTTCTGATGCTGTCAAGACTATGGAGGCAGCACTGGACCACACTCTTTCTCATTTTATTTTTCTTCTCCAAGCTAAATCAGTAAGAGTCTTTAAAATCACTGCAACATAAATTAGTAACTCAAAATCCCTTGTGATTTTGTAATTACATATTTTTTTCTGTGACCATTTGATTAATATTGGCTGATCCCACCAAATGGTAATCTCCTTGAAGACAGGGCATGAATCTTCTCTAGATCCTAATACAGGAGCCTGGAAAACTCAAAATTTTGATGTACTGTTGAATGGATGAATCCTGTTCTTAAAGTATACATCTTAAAGATTCTACCATTCTTAAAGTGTGGTGGCCAGATCAGCAGTATCAAGATTACCCAGACACATGTTAGCAACCCAAATTCTCAGACCTCATCCCAACAGGACTCCACTACTGCCGAATATGAACCTCTGAGGCTGGAGCCCCACAATCTGTATTGTAGTATTCCCAATGATTCTGATGTGTGCTAACATATGAGCACCGCACTAATCAATAAATGAATACCACTTATCTGGCCACAGGTTTCAGCTTGCTGACCAGCTATATGTCCCCAGAAATCTGTTGACACCTTCTTTAAAAGCACTGGCTAACTGCTAGCTATAGGTGGCTACACAGACCTGGCAGGAAAATAGTGTTCAAAGATGGCAAATCGCTCTCTGGATATTGGGGAAAAATAAACTGACCCAGCTTCTATGTGTTATATTCTTATTCAATTACATCCTTTTCTGTAAAATCTAATAAATCCTCTCTCTTTTGAGACAATTGAGTTGAGTTCTTTTTTTTTTTTTTAATTTTTTTTTTCAACGTTTATTTATTTTTGGGACAGAGAGAGACAGAGCATGAACGGGGGAGGGGCAGAGAGAGAGGGAGACACAGAATCGGAAACAGGCTCCAGGCTCCGAGCCATCAGCCCAGAGCCTGACGCGGGGCTCGAACTCATGGACCGCGAGATCGTGACCTGGCTGAAGTCGGACGCTTAACCGACTGCGCCATCCAGGTGCCCCTGAGTTGAGTTCTTATTGCTCACACCAAGACAGGAATTTGTCTATAATGTTTAGGAAAGAGTGATAACCGAGACACCAAGGCTCGTATTCACATCCCTGGAGTACTAGATGCACAGATTTTGCCCTCTTAGGAATGCATGCTCTAAACATAATCAAGGAACAAACAGAACTGGAATTTAATTTCCTAGTAGTCCTATCTAGACAAATTTAGAAAGAAAGGTCTCATTCTCCTGAAGTCTTTGGGCTATCATGGTAAATATTCATTCATACCCAAGCTGAAACCTAACTTCTCTCATGGAGTGAATAAGTCAAGTCCAATTGGAAGATCCTGTCATTGGCCTTGATCTCCTTAGAAGGTTCATAAACACTAACCAGGAAACCTATTAGCCCATACAGGAAGAATTTTCTTGCCTCTTTGACCCTTAATGCTCTCACCATGTACCTGACCACTTGCCACTTATAGTATACTTTTCTCCTGTTTTTTTCAGCAACTGACTCTAATGAGTTTTGGTGAAATGCTAAAAGATTTGTTTTATGTTTCTGTGGTTTTCTCTTCCACATAATTGAAATTTTCAAAATAATTTGGCTTGAGACAAAAAGGTTAGCATCCTTGCAAGATGATTTAATAATATATTAAATGTGTACATTAGATTTAACTTGTCAAAGCAAAAACTTTAAAAGAAAATCCACAACGAACATGCACCATTTATTTTAGGTGCAGTTACTAGGAAGACTACTGGTTGATGAAACAGATTCTACTATTTCTGAGTGGGCTAAACTGTTCTGAAATAACCTCTGTGTGTTCCCTTTTTATTTTCTCTCATACTCTCCTGATAGAAACAATCAAGAAGAAAAAAGGAGTTATGTTTCTTTTGGTTCTGTTTTACCTCTTTTGTTACTATGTTTTACCTTACATACAACCTGAAAGTCTCTAGAAAAGGGTAACATTTGTTTGGTTAATGATCATTTTTAAAATTACATTTTGGGGCGCCTAGGTGGCTAAATCGGTTAAGTGTCCGACTTCAGCTCAGGTCATGATCGCATGGTTTGTGGGTTTGAGCACCACATCGGGCTCTGTGCTGACAGCTTGGAGCCTGGAGCCCTACTTCAGATTCTGTGTCTCCCTTTCTCTCTGCCCCTCCCTTACTCACACTCTGGGTGTGTCTCTCTCAAAAATAAATAAACATTAAAAATTTTTTTAAATTACATTTTGTATATTCCTAAAATCATTTACATACAAAAAAACATCAACCTCTAGTTGTCTTAAACTCTTTTTTTAAATGGTTTTAGAAATTCCATTTTATGATTAGGTCAGCATGAAGTCCGAGATACCTGATAACATAGGAGCAAATAAATACATATGAGCAACAATTTCATCACTTAAGCAATCAAACAACTAGTGAACTGTTATCAAATTATGTTAGCAAAAAGAGTGTTCTGTTTATATTATTAAGAAATTATGGATATTTTTGTAGTTGGTCTTCATTAAGAGCAACTCTAGTGATCTGGGCTTTCAAGTGCATTATTCGTAGTGTGATTGTTTACCAAAGACACTTATGTAGCTGACTGGTCTAGGGCTAGACTCACTCATTCTCATTAGCCCCACTGTACTTCTGCCATTTCACCCTGGGTCTGATATCACATCAGTCAGTGCTGTTGTATAAATTGAATTTTATGCTTTCAAATAATACAGGACTAAAATAATGTGATGCATGAGGAGTTGAAAAAGAAGACTGATCAGAAAGGGGTAACAGATTTTTAAATGTTAAGACCAGGATGAGCCATTTTACATTCCACTTATTTCTGCACTTTGCTCCTTTCATAACCAGTGCTCTTTCAGGTAAAAAGATTTAAGGGATACCATAATCTAACAATGCATTTGAAGTCTGTGATCAGCCACTGCTAATTTGGCTGGGGTAACACTCCAGGATATAATAAAGACCTAAAAGTGAAAAAATGTAAACAGCAATGCCTCAGCTGGCAAAAGCAAAGAAAAAAATGCCAAGGTGGAAAGCATCTATAGTAGATGCAATGGTGAAACAGAAACGTTCACGTGAATAAACGTCCATTAAGACCAGTTCACCACGGATTAGTCCCCTTGCTAGTTTACTTTATTTACTCCATATGGGACTGTGTCGACCACATAGTGGTTTGGCCTCCACAGTGCATTATCAAAAACATAAAAACCTTAAAGACAACTCTATAATTTACCAAAAAGTATGAAATCCTTCTGCCATATAATATGGATGCTACTGGCAAGAGATGAATAACAGACTTTCACTCAAGGAAGTATCAGAGAAATAAATCTAGCTCAAATTCTTTCACGTTAAGGTTTTAGGTAAAGAGGATGCATTTAATCAAAAAAATAACTTTATGAAAAAAATTTGATAATTCTATTATAAACATATAATAAAACTTGTGAAAACTAAATGTGTACACAATACTTTGGTGTATTCATTCACAATCCCAATCTGCTGAATGACCCACAGACATTACCCATGTTTTGATGTAAAGAAAAAAACCTACAAGGTACATTATTCACCTTCAAAAGAGAAAAATCAATAAAGGAAATAATACATCCTCATAAATGAATGTACTGAATAAATGACTTTGTATTTTCAAAATCAGTTCTTTTCACTACTTTGCAGAGAAGAAGGATCAGACTGATGTCATTCGGGCATCAAATATCAGCAAGTGCACATGACTCTAAGAAACATTCTGTCTGCTCTGGCATTTCCATCTCAACTGATATATTTTACAGGTTTACTTTAAAGTAAATTGGCTTTGAATAGAAATATTCTGGACCACATTTTGGGTTGCCAAAATTTAATTAACTTAAAAGTGGTTGCATAAGATTGCTTTTCTATTTTATCAAAGTAGAGTGAATTCGATGTAGTCTCAATATATCAGTTTCCTCATGATATACCTTTAGTCAAAATATTATCCATTTAATTTCTTCCCAAACTAGTGAGAATCACACTGGCTTTCCTTCACTGATCTGCAAAGACTGACAACAAAACCAAAGAGCAACATGTTATATTGTCAGTCTATAATAACAAGGACTAGATTTGTCTTGTGAAATTCTATAGTTCTAGTCCCTAGAACATGTTTGAACATAATATAGACACAGGTAAAAAATACTTTTGATCAATAAATGTTAAAGTAATGTGAAAAAAAACATTGGGGATATATTTTTTTTAAATGTCTTAGACTAAAATATAGAATGTTACTGGGTCTTAGGCAACAATGGACAATGATAGCAACCAGATAAAACAGCTTATTGTGACAGATTTTGCAAATCTGAATACAGGAAATTTTTTGAATTGATATCATTTTTACTTGTGAAAGCCGAAAGAAACATATTTTTCTGAATGAAAAAGGGACTCGAGGAATCTTCAGAAATGAGTCTAAAGAAATACCAGTAAAATAAAAGTACTCAAACCTTCACTATAAAAACGGAAGATTATCAGCCACTTCAATAAAAAGAAGTTACTTTTCTTGGTAAGAGGACAGTTCATCTTTAAATCTAGTCAATTCCAAAGGCAAATTTGGGATATATCTGAGTTCAAAGTACAGCTTATAATAATAAATAACAACTCTCAGCACTTAACAGATTGTGAAGAGTTTCCCAAAAATTTAACTGAATAAATGATACCTATCTGGAAACAAGAATGCTATCATGTGTCTCAAAAAATGCTGCAATAATCGCACACATACATCATGCAACTGCTCAGTCCATCAACATGGTCTGAGTCCCCCCTAGGTACCTAGCCCAGAGTCAGGTCAAAAGTGCTATGCTACAAGTATCAATAATGGTTCATCGATCATGGTGTTTGTGCCCAAGTATTAACATTTTTCTACTACTACTCAAATGAATACTGCCCTTTTTACATGATTTATTTCAGTAAGTAAAAGAGTGTAGCCAATTCAGGATTACCTCACATTTATTTAGCAGTCCAGTTTCTTGCAGCCGTGACCAGATGCTCTGTATTCGTCCAGCGTGCTCAGGGTGGGTGGTGGAATTGCCACAAATGCACTGGTGTTTCAGCATCAGAGGGTCGTAGGCAATTCCTTCAGCACAAAGAAAACACAGCACAAGAGTGAGTAATGATACAAGGTTATGATAAAATGTAATGATAATATGATTACTCTAAAAAAGGCATTCTTTTAAAAATAAATTTACAAATAGAGAAATAATATATATTTGAAAATTCTAGCACATAAGAGTCATTTAGTCTTGTTTATCTGGATGTAAATGCAAAAATAGGTCAACCCCTGGATTAATCAGTACTGAGCACACCCTAGCTTAGTAAATATAGAAAGGGATGAAGATGGTAAAATTTTAAGAAACTTCAGATTTTTAAAAATACTGTAATTTTACCAGTATCTTCAATCAGTATGAAGTAAATCACAATTCAGTAAAGATCTATATGTTATCACTGAAGCCACAAAATGAGCTCTCTAAATCACGAATTAATTTCATGAGTAATTCTCGTTTCACTTTCTTTTTTTTTCAATGCTTGTTTATTTATTTATTTTGAGAGAGAGAGAGAGATGGAGAGTGAGCAGGGGAGGGGCAAAAATAGAGGAGGAGAGAGAGTCCTAAGCAGGCTCCACAATGTCAGTGCAGAGCCCATGCAGGGCTTAAACTCATGAACTAGTATTAGATCATGACCTGAGCTGAAACCAAGATTTGGATGCTTAACTGATGGACCCACCCAGGTGTGCCATCTAGCTTCACTTTAGATCAGGGTTACACTTTTGTAATAAATTAGAAAACTTTCCAGCTGCTTGACCATTCTGTTCAGCAATTCTTTCAAAGATGTACAGAAAGAGTTTATTCCTTGCTTACTGTGCTTTTCTCATAGTTTATGCCAATCTGTAAGCAATCTTATAATATTGTGGAACATCTGAAGTGTTTCTTTAAAAAAATGAAAAAGTAAAAAAAAGGAATTAAGTCAATTGCAGTACCTTTAGTAGAGATTCCATAGATACGGAATATAATCTGCTTTTAAATTATCATGAGTTAACATATTTCATATTTTAGTTAGACTCTATGATGAGTTACATAAAATGGATTTTATAGATACATAAAATAGGACTTTTTAAAGCAACAAAGTAGATGATAATTATAACTCTGGTTAATTTTGAAAAGATTTCTACCCTTAATCCAATTCCTTGGGGGGAAAACATGTTACTTACAAAACTGCCTGACATAAGAAATCGTTTAACCGATCAAATATTCCAACAAATTACCATGGAAATACATTATCTGAGGACATGGAGTGAAGACAGAAGAAGACCAAAATTAAAAAGCAAAAATAAGTATCTATTCAAGAACAGATAAAGACCAGTAATTTGTATTGTAAAGTAAGTTTAATGGATTTTACTATTTTTTAAAAAATTTTGTTAATGTTTTATTTTTGAGAGAGCGCGAGCGCACGCGCGCAAACAGGGGAGGGGTAGAAAGAGAGGGAGACACAGAATCCAAAGCAGGCTCCAGGCTGTGAGCTGTCAGCACAGAGCCCAATGCTGGACTCAAACCCACAAACTGCGAGATCATGATCTGAGCTAAAGTTGGACCCTTAATCACCTGAGCCACCCAGACGCCCCTCTCTCTTTGACTTACAATATTGTGTTAGAGGAATGCTACTCAAGAGGCGAAAATATTTATCTCTGAGTGTACTAAAAATCATGCAGAATAATGACATAGGTATTTTCAAACCATGTGGTAAAAATTATGTCTGTGAAAAAATGTCATTTTGCTGGTCCAAACAATATCCAATCTTAACACTCAAGTGGCTTCAAAATCCATCCCTATGCCCCTGACTCACATTTTCATCATTAGTGCTGATCCCTCTTTTAAGGAGCATACTTTCACACTTGTCTATTCAATTGACCATCTAAAATCTCCATTTGGATGTCTCATAATTTTTATAAAGTGAGAATGTCTCAGATTTGAGTTCATGATCTTAAGTCACACAAAATGTCTCTCATTTCAGTAAGGGACATCATGACCCACTATTTCTCACTCTAGAAACCTTAGTATCCTGCAGAAACTCCCTCTCCGAAGAACCAACAAGTACTGTCATCCCTCCAAAATACAACTTGAATCACTAGATTCTTATCTCTAGCCAAAACCACACATAATCCAAGGTACTACATCTCTAAACTCCTCAAATAAAGCCTTTTTACTGGCTACCTGACTTTTACTCTATTCCATTTGACACACGACAGCTACTTTTGCCTAAATCCTTTGGTGACTTTACTGATGAGATTAAAATTTCTCAAGGCTAAGTTTCTCCAACTTATACTTCACATACACCTCCTCTCTTGACCTCTGTTTCTTCCACAAGGGCCTACCTTCCATTCTTCAAAGCAATAAAAAATATACACGACTTAGGATCTTCATACCTGCTGTTCCATCTATGCCCCCAAATTCTTCCTTCTGGCTCCCCATAACCCATACCTCATTTGGCTAATTTCTATTCACCCTTCAGGGCTAAATGTTTTAATATCATCACGAACGGATGTTGTACTTTATAAAATGCTTTTAATCTACTGAAATGATCATATGGTTTCTATCATTTCACTTATGGATATGATGTGTCACATTGATTGTTTTGAGAATATTGTTTTGAGACTCCCACCCTTGCATCCTGGGATTAAATCCCACTTGATCATAGTATATAATTTTTTAAATATATTGTTGAGTTCAGTTTGTAATATTTTGTTGAGGATTTTTGCTTCTATAATCATGAGAGATACTGGCCTTATATTTTTTTTGTAGAGTCTTTGTCTGGTTTTGGTGTCAGGGAGATACTGGTTTCATAGAATGAATTTGGAAGTTTTCCTTTTTTTTCTATTTTTGTGAAATAGTTTGAGAAGAATAGGCATTGATTCTTCTTTCAACGTCTGGTAGAATTTGCCTGTAAAGCAGTCTGGTGCTGAACTTTTGATTTGGAGAGAATTTTTTGATTACTGATTCAATCTCCTTAGTGGTAAATGGTCTGTTCAAATTTTGTATTTCTTCCTGCTTCAGTTTTGGTAGGTTATATCTTTCTAGGAATTTATCCATTTGTTCTATGTTGTCTCATTTGTTGGCATATAGTTTTCCATCATATCTTGTATTGTTTGTATTTCTGTGGTGTTGGTTCTTTTTCATTTGAGATTTTGTTTGAGGCCTCTCTCTCTCTCTCTCTCTCTCTCTCTCTCTCTCTCTCTCTCTCTCTCTGAGTCTGGTTAGAGGTTTGTCAATTTTGCTGATCTTTTCAAAGAACTGGCTCCTGGTTTCAGTGATAAGTTCTATTGTGTTTTTTAGTTTCTATCTCATTTATTTCTCTTCTGATCTTTTTTATTTCCTTCCCTCTACTGATTTGGGGTTTTGTTTGTTGTTCTTTTTCTAGCTCTTGTAGGTGTAATGTTAGGTAATTTATTTGAAACTTTTCTTGCTTCAAAGTAAAACTGTATTACTATAAACTTCCCTCTTAAAACTGCTTTTGCTGCATACCAAAGGTTTTGGAATGTTGTGTTTTCATTTTCAATTGTTTCCATGTAATTTTTGATGTTTTCTTTGATTTCTTGGTTCACCCATTCATTATTTAGTAGCATGTTATTTAACCTCTATATATTTGTGGTCTTTTCAGATTTCTTCTCATGGTTGATTTCTAATTTCATAGCATTGTGATCAGAAAAGATACATGGTATGACTTTGATCTTTTTGAATCTGTTGAGGTTTCTTTTGTGGCCTAATATGTGATCTACTCTGGAGAATGCTCCATGTGCACTCAAAAAGAATGTGGATTCTGCTGTTTTAGGTTGAATTGTTCTGAATATGTCTATAGAATCCATCGAGTCCAGTGTGTCATTCAAATCCACTCTTTCCTTGTTGATTTTCTGTTTGGATGATCTGTCCATTAATGTGAGTGGGGTGTTAAAGTCCCCTAATATTATTGCATTACTATGGATTATTTTCTCTATGTTTGTTATTAACTGTTTTATGTATCTGGGTGCTCTCATGTTGGGTGCATACATATTTACAATTGTTACATCCTCTTGCTGGATGTTTAATACATTTTCAACTACAGTTTCATACTACATAAAAGACATGTTAATGGCAAGAGACACAAAAATTACAGCATCTCTCTCATTTTGAAAACATATTTTTCAAGACTAGAGATTCTAATCATTAAGTTGTTTAATTTTTTTCACTATTTCATCTCGACGTATCTAACTTTAGCTCCACAGTAGTGTTCCTCTTTTAACATTTTCTCCATAAACTGCTGCAAAAAAATATTGTAAAACAGGCTATAGTAGCTGGAAGTTATTGCCAAGTATCTGGAGATTATAATAAAAGTCCAGGAGCTCTTGGAAAGACATTTAAATTTAAGGGGAAATAAATAAAAATTTGGAACTCTAAACCTCCACTTACTCATCTTAATGATGTAGCAATGAGGTGCTAACAGGTAGAGTGGAAGGTGAGACTTTAGCCTCATCCTTCCTCTCCATTCCTTTCCTCTTTTTTTTTTTTCCAGAAACAAAAACTTATAGGGTGAGAAATAAGCCTGTCCCTCTCTTTGGAATTCATATGGAATTCTACTTTTCTTTGACCCTTTCTTCCCTACTGGTTACAATTTTTGTAACATAAGCCAATGGATCAATCTCTCTCTTGATCAATGGGACAAGAGTTAAAATTAGGATTTGGGAAAATAAACAAAGGAGTCTTAACATAAAGTCTTTACCTGTATTTTAAACCCTAGGCGTTTATTTTCCATCCAAAAAGTTTCTGATACATTTCTAGATATGCTTGGACCCTGTACTTCCTCTGACTTTCAGCTTTGTTAAATGAGGTAAGTATTTGAACCACCTACTGTGTATCTTTCCTTTTTCTTAATCTTTACATGTAGTTAAGTCATCAGCTAGCTATAGACTCCATTCTGGTCTTTAGGTTTATACCTAGTTTCATATGACACTGTTAGGCTGAGTCTTCTTTGCTCTATTAAGAAAGTTGAGTCTAGAATATTTAGACCTAAAACTCTTGATCCTGATTCCGAGTTCTTAACTTTCAACTTTATATCGCTTTTCTGGCAACTGCCTGAGGTTTTATACCTTCTCAGGGTATCTGCTCAATGACATTTATTAAATATATTGCAGGATCAAAGGACTGAAATTTAACATGATACAAAAATAAATAGCATGATAGCTTTCTGAAAGATGTAAATGAAATAAACAGTCATTGAATGTTTATTATGATCCAGGTGCCACCAACTTCTTTCCTTCTCTCTCTCTCTCTCTCTCTCTCTCTCTCTCTCTCTCTCTCTCAGTGGAATCATGCTTTATTGGGGAGAGAGCACTTTATGCAACCAACAGATGAAAGCAGCCCAGAAGGCATCCTACACATCACACTGAAAAAGATACACAAGAGGTTCTGCTAAGAAACATCAACTGGAACATGGATTCCTCTGGGCAACTTCCCCAACCTCATCCCTCTGAGGTGTTGGGACAACTCCCAACCATTTCCTTGAAGGCAAATGCAGTCTGCTAGAGATACAGCCCCTCAAGGATGCCTTCTTAATTTTTGTAAGGAACAATTTCTTTAGATGTTTTGAAGTCTTTGTTACTTTCCTTCCACATTTTCTCAAGTCCACCAGACCATATTCTGTATAGATTGTGTTGATGTCAGCACGAGGGACATCATCTTTAGCCATAATCAAGTCTTCCAGGGTTACATCATCAGCCAGTGTCATCCTACTTGTATGGATCCTGAAGATGTGCATCTTAGTCTTTTCCTGGGGCAGGAGGAATTCAATCTTCCTGTCAATGAGGCCTGGTCTGGTAAGTGCTGGATCCAAAGTTTCTATTCAGTGTGTGGCCATGATAACTTTCACATCATCCCCTTAATCAAATCCATCATCTTGTTCAACAGTTCCAACACTGTTTGTTGAATTTCCCTCTCACCACTGTAAATTGAATATTTTTTTTGTTCCAGTGGCATCAATTTCATCAATAAACACAATAGAGGGTGCATGTTCTTCAGCAACTTGAAATAATTCCCTAATGAGTTTGGGCTCATCAGCTAGGTACTTCTGAATAAGTTCAGAGCCAACCACTCTCAAGGAAGTAGCTGAGGTTTGGTTTGCTTTGGCTAATAAGGTTTTACCTGTAACAGGTGGACCATAGAGAATGACCCACTGTGGGGGCTTTATACCCATTTCTTCATAATATTCAGGAGAGGAAACTCCACAGATTCTTTAATTTCCTGGACTTGTTTGTCCAACCCCCCAATATCATGACAGGTTTCCTGAGGGGCCTTTTCTACTTTCATCACTGTGACCAAGGGATCCAGGTCATCCATGAGCACCCCTATGAAAGCATGTGCCTTATGGCCAAGTAGGACCAAGGAGCCTAGTTCCAGCAGATCCTTGTCTACAAAGGAAAGAATGCTGATGTAGTGTTCTGATACCACAGATGCAGACATGATGGAATAATTGTCATCAATGATCTCTTCCAAGGTTCCTACTGACATTGGGGCCTCCCTCAGATCATCCACTTTTGATCTTTCCCCTCTTTATTTTCATTTATTCATTTTATCCATTTTTTCCTTATTTCTAGTGAATTCTTCCCCCATGAGAAGACAGTCTTCAATTCTAACTTCAATAATTTTAACTGGCACTGAATGTGAAGTGTCACCAGTGGCAGCTTGCTGGCAGCATCTGGTCCCTTTGTTTTCTTTTTCCCCACTCTAGTTGGTATAGGAGGTTCATATCTCTTTCTTGTCCTTGTCATCCTTCTTGCCACCTCCAGGGCCATGACTACCATTCTGACTTTGACCCATCTTGCTTTAGTCATTTGAATCTCAGGTGCCAATAATTTCATTTTATTACATTTAATTTATTATCTAGTAGTTAAGATGAGGCATGTATAAATATAGTTGTATGAAATGTTTTTTAAAAACTCTGTATGGTAAGGAAGGAAAAAAAATATAGGGCTAGAAAAAAGACCTGAAATTGGTAGAATCACTAAAATGGATAAAAACGGTTATCTCGAAGCAAGGGCCATTTCTAATTTTTTCCACTTCATACCTACAACAGCTATTATACTTTTTATTGATAATTCTAGTCTATCCATAAGGTTTATCATGCTTTTTATTTCTAGATCTACTGTACTCTTTATATGCTAACACCTACAATATTTGTTATAATATCTTTTAACAGATACACTTAAAGTATTAGCGCAATTTTCAATTAAGTATGAAATGTGATTTGTCCAGCAAACAAATGAAATATCTAAAAATAAATGTTTAAAATGTGTTAAATTGTGCCTCTGAGTAGATAAAAGAATTTTTAAGACTTATAAATGTAAATCATCTTACCAGAATATCAGGCAGTTAAAAAAGAAATAGAAGAAATCCCACTTTAGGCCTTCTAACTAACACTGTCTGATAGTCTGTTGAAACCTAGAAATTGCACTGGTATTGCCATTCAATTGCATAGCCCAAGAGCATATTCAACCAGCATGTAATTTGGCAAAAAGTCAAAAAGAATTCACTACACTTGTTGGCAAATAGCTAGAAAGACTTCTCTATACTCAAGAATTAGTGAGCAGGGGCACCTAGGTGGCTCAAGTTGGTTAAGCATCGGACTTCAACTTAGTTCACAATCTCAAGGTTGGTGGATTCATTTGATGGGTTTGAGCCCCATGCGGGCTCCATGCTGACAGCTCGAAGCCTGGAGCCTGCTTTGGATTCTGTGTCTCCCTCTCTCTTTGCCTCCCCCCCCCATTATTCTCCCTCTCCCTTTCCATCTCTCTCTCTCTCCCTCCCTTTATCTCTCTCTCAAAAATAAACATTAAAAAAAGAATGAGTGAGCAAAAACAAAACAGATGAACAAAATCCAGAGCCTATGAGAATATGCTACAAAAACTGTAAAGGAAACACCATTCCTACTAGTTAGGTCAGTGAAGATGATTTACTATAGGAACCAAAATAAAAACTTAGAAAACTTTTTGGCATCCCCAAATGTTAAAAGAAGCCAAAATAGAAGCCAAAAGCGAAATGGAAAATCATTATAAAATAAAAGACAATAAAATAGAAGCCAAAAGCTAAATGGAAAGTTCAAGCTAAATTAATGAATAAAAAGAAAGATGGATAAATACTGCAAAGAAACAATAAATAGTGGCGAAATTAAAATCTAAACTGGAGGTAACAAAAGAGGAATTTACATTTCAGGAAACTGAATCGGTGCTACTGAATATAAACTTAGAGATGTACACAATGAGCAGAAAATATGAAAGTCAGAGAAGAGGAATCTCAACAAAAAGTTGTAATTTCCCTCAAGGAAGAATTCAGAGTAATAGAATAATATAAAGAATTAAAGAATTTTTTCCTAACTAGAAAGAGACATGTACATGAACATGTATCTGCCAATGCTCATCTTAAAGATGATTTGGGTTTTTTTAATTAACAAAATAAAGAAAACATACTATAAGGCTACAGGAAAGAATAAACAGGCTGCCCACAAAAGAACATATACTAGTATGAATTCAGACTTCTAGTCAATGCTAAACAGAAACTGTCCAAATGCTTGAGCATTTGGCTCTATTTCCAGACTTTTCAGACAGAAAACATGTGCCCCAATAAGTCTATGTCCAACTATGCATGCATGAAGGTAATAGGATGATAATATTGTCAGGCACAAAAAGCCCAAAAAATTAAAAATTAAAAAAACATAAATATACATAAGTATGTATATATGTTATATATATACTTACAAATATGTATGCTATGATATATATTATGATATATATGTGATCAAGTTTAGTTAATCTCCTAAATAAACAAAATAGCTATTTTTATCATCTTCAGTAAGATTCAGATGAGCAAATTTTTGAAGATTTTTCAGGAGAAATTCCAAGTGCATATGTTTGAAGATGGTAATCTCAAAACTGATTCTTTTCCCAAAGGAAATTAATCTCTCCATTCTGATACAGGTAGTAACAGAAGTTGCTCTAGAGGTTTTAAAACACACACAAACATACACACACAATTACACACATACACATATACTTACCAATACACACATGTACACGAAAAGAACACAAACATACGTATAAATTTTCTTTATTCTGTTAAAGAGAGCCACATAGGAAGATGAAAATATACTGAAAACAAATCCATATTTTACTTATGGTTACCTCTGAATGATGGAATAATGGGTGATTCTTCTTTATAGTTTTCTAGGTTTACCAAATTGCCTTCAATGAACATGAAGGCCTTTTTCTCTAATTAATAAGAATATAAATATCACCCTAAAATTTGACGTAACATACCAATGGTAGTTTTTTGTATAATTTTCAGTATTTTGCGTCTATTTACTCTCATTTCACTCAGCTGTTCATTTGTTTGTTGATTTACTTGTTTATTAGACAGTAAATATATATAATAAGCACCTTCCTTATACTAGCCATGTATCTAAGAAATGGGGTTACAGAAAACAGAAAAACAGTCTCTTTCCTCATGGAGAGCCCAGTGGAACACAACGCCTGAAATAAATAATTAAATACAATATTTGGGGAAAAATCCAGTTTGTTATGAGGGATCATAAAGAATTCGGATTTAGCTGATCAAGCAAGGCTTCTTGAAGGAAACAACATATAAACTAAAACTTGAAGAATTAACCAGAGTTAGCCTGACTTGGGAAAGTATCTTTCATTGAAAGGAAGGAAGAGAAGGAGGGAGAGAGGGAGGGAGGGAAAGAGGGAGATGGAGAGGGAAAGAGAGAAGGAGAAAGGGAGGAAGGGAGGGAGAGTGGAAGGGAGGGAGGGAGGAAGGAAGGAAAGAAGGCAAGCCAGTGTTGCTATTCTCACACTGAAATATTCAAATGTATTTCACTTTCCATCATGCTGTTTCACCCACTAAACGCCAATTGAAAAATTCTTTCAACTCAATTATTTTTAATGGCTTTCACAATGTTGGTTTGGTTTGAGTACTATGATTCTAGTCACACTAGACACTGACTAGAAAGATAATATCACAAAGAAAGAACTTCCTCACAAATTATGTAAAGCAGCCTAGCACTGGGAGAAAGACCTTAAATTGTACTGATAGGGAGGATAAAGCCAACCAAATTCATTTGCCATTAAATCTTTGTTTCAGGGAATCTCATTTGGTACAATAATACCTTATACTCTCCAAGTCCTGTTGTGAGCCATGGCCAAGCCTCATCTCTATTAGAAAGACCTGAGCAGAAAAGATGACTATGGTAAAGAAAATAAAATACACTGCCCTTTCCTTAATTATCAGAAGTTATATAAACAATATGTCTTGGCTTTATATAGAACAAAAACCTCTACCTTTTAAATTGAATATTACAAAAAATGAGTATTAATACTCAGATTCCAATCATAAAATCCCTTTCAAGGAGTATGTGGCAACCTGGCTATACAACACATATTCTTCATTATCATTAGAAGCATCATAATCTTATACTCTTCTTGCCCATCCTAGAAATAACTGTACTCAGGCATTGTGTAGGACCACCATGTAATGGCCACATATTAATCCATTTCTTGGTCCATTCAAGTCTTCACAGGAAATAGTCCAAAGACTTCATCCTACAACAACTGACTGAAATCACACTCATACAACATTTTCCACTTGAAATACTGATTTGTTCTGGTATGGCTGCTCTATCTGCTTGCTGAGAATCCACATGGAAGGTGAAAGTTTGAAAGGTGTGCCTTGAAAATTATGTGAGTTAAGTATTAGATAACTTTTTAGTTGTGGCAAAAAGTACCACTCTTACAGAATGGATTTAAGTAAATCACCTACCTTTGTAACGTACTTTTTTCTCCTCCTTCCTTTTTAGTGGAACAACTACTGAGCATGTGAGATTGTATACCATTCTTTTGAAAAAACCTAAATATTACCAAGGAATATACTTGAATGTCACTTTTGATTTTTTTAACTGTATCTATAGCAGATATTTAAAAGTCAAAAGAAAAGAATTTAGTGCTTAAACATACTTTTAAAACATACTAAAAATCAAAATCTTAATAGTTCATCTCTGAAATCAGATCATTAGAAATACTAAAATGAGGGATGCCTGGGTGGCTCAGTCGGTTAAGCTTCGGACTTCAGCTCAGATCATGATCTCCTGGTTCATGAGGTTAAGCCCTGTGTCAGGCTCTGTGCTGACCATTCAGAGCCTGGAGCCTGCTCAGATTCTGTGTCTCCCCCTCTCTCTCTGCCCCTCCCCCACTTGAGCTCTGTCTCTCTCTCAAAAATAAATAAATATAAAACAAAATTTAAAAAAAATACTACAATGAATTTTGAGATCATGTGGATCTCAAAGATTCTCAGAGAGAATGGAGGCTACAGGAGAAATTTGGATTAAACACTATGTGGAACAAGCAGAGTAATGATGGTACGTTTTGTTTCCTTTGGATTTGGAAAAGCACTAAATGAGAGTTAGCAACCAAATATGTATTTTTAATCAGAATGGCAATGGAGGAGCTATTAGCATATATGTAAATAACACACTTTGTATACTTTTTTTAAAAAATTGAGCCATTTTAAGAATTTAAATGTTAGGATGCAATTTTTAAGACCAAGTGAGAGAATAAAGTTTTTCTCTACCAAAGTATATAATGTTAAAATCACTTAGTCATTCTTTTTTTTTTTTTTTAATGTTTTTATTTTTGAGAGAGACAGAGAGTGAGTACTAGTGGGGGTGGGACAAAGAGAGAGGGAGTCACAGAATCTGAAGTAGGCTCCAGGCTCTGAGCTGTCAGCACAGAGCCCCACACGGGGCTCAAACTCACGAACTGCGAGATCATGACCTGCGCCAAATTCGGATGCTCAACCGACTGAGCCACCCAGGAAGCCCCACTTAGTCATTCTTTAACTGGAACAATAATTACAAAGCAACTTTCAGTGTTTTCAAATTTGAACTACCAATCCTAAGTGTTTATGAGTGTATGTACATATATACATTCTATGCAAACTAATGTTTGTTGATTCAATTAAAATTTACTGTCTATTAAATATAAAATACTGTTTTTAAAAAATATAAGTGTATATAATCATTTAGACAAGAAGTATGCTTAAGTCCATTAAATATGAAAACAGTCTCAAGCTCACTTCCCTATTTGTGTTGCTGACATTATGAGAAAGAAACTAACCATCTGAAATGATCCAGTCTTTGGTTTGAATGATTAGGTTGTTTGTCATGCTTCTATTAGCAGTTATAGTCTACTTTTCACCTGGATTCTTCTAAGGCCTCCAACCCTGTCCACCTGGCAACATTGCTTTCTCAAGCTTATAGTATTATTCTAATATTCAGAAATCTTACTTTATTCATATTTAAGGAACATATAAAAGCAGAGGAAACCAAACATATCAGGAAAGGGTCACCCCTCTTAACCAAGGTAAGAAAATCAATCAATAGGATTTCAGTAGTAGACAGCGACATACTGTAGGAACAGCACCACAAAACTTTATGATGAAGTTCACTTTTAAACTAAGGAAATAATTTTGAGTGAATGGAATTACCACCATGATAGGATGATCACTGATTGCTCTGTGTTCTCTGAAAACTTGTGGCCACTATGATAGGCTGATCACTGATTGCTCTGTGTTCTCTGAAAACTTATGGCCAAAATAAAAAATATTTTCTAGAGAAAAAATTTAGAAGAATGTAATTCTTGAAGTCTACCGATCTGAATAGCTACAAATAGTACTCCTCTGCATCACATACCTGGTTTTGAGCAAAAACTCTCTAAAGACCAAGGATAGAACCAGGCACAACTTATCCCATCAGATTGTGCTGACACTGGGCTACAGTCCTGGCTTATCTGGGATACCAGGGCAGGTCTGCTATGCTCCAATACAGGGATCTGAGGCAGTGGTTAATATGGTACAAGAAATACTTGCAAATATACCTAGCCTGTAACTCCTAGTATGGAATGTTGGCCTGTGCAATAACACCTTGCAAAAAGTAGTTCCTCTGCATACTTATTAAAGATGTCCGTCAAAGTTAAATAACTTGGCCATTCCATTCACTGATTTTTAAATAAAGATGATATCAAAGCTTGGGAATGTGATTTTAGAAAAAGCATTTTAACTTTTCCCAGCACAAAGGGTTGTATGAGGTCACTGAAGCCACAAAAACAAACTCGAATCCTGAAAATTGATTCAAAAATAAATCAGATAACCTGTAAGAGTCTTTGAGAGAAGGTGCACATGAATTCTCCCATGCTGCATCCAAGTTATGAGTCCCTTAGGGCTATTTTATCTTTCATTTGATCAGCCACAAGTTTGAGAACATGGATATCTTATGGATCCTATTCTTGTGAAGACAGAAAGGAGTATTTATCCACATGGATATTTACAGCATAGTTCCTTTGGAGAGGGAAGGGCACCCCTTTTTTGTGTGTATGTTCCAGCCTTGACCTTCCTCTGGCCTTTGTTTTCCTCTGTAGCCAGGTTCTAAAATAACACAGCTGTAGGCAAAGGAAGAGATTGGTCAAATAGCCCACCCAGAGGTGCCATAATAAATGGAAATGAAACTAACGTACGTAGCATTAAGCAAGGTTTGCCCTGGCCAACTGCCTCCCAGGAGTCATCTAAATGGCAAGTCAGAAGAAAACAATGAAACAAACAAAATGTTAAAAACAAACGTGGGGAGAGGCACTCTTCAGAGTCAAATAAAGCTGAGCATCATAAATTTCCTAGTGGCCAGGACTACTAGGAGGAAGAGACTGAGGAACAGTGCTAAAGAATGTTGTAGGGATTTTGTTTCCAAAAGGGATCTATGCACCTGTTGATATGTTTTCCAGGCCCTTGAATGATAACAATTTATGAGGCTATTAATACTAAGCCCAAGATTTATCAGATGTGCTGTTTGTCTTGTGGCCAATATAACCTCATAAAATTTGGGTTGCATTGGGTTAAAATGAGCGTTCTGCTATTGGAGTTATTCAAAGCATTTAAATTGCTTAATCCCACAAGAACGGTGTATGTAGCCTGCCTATTAGGGAAAGTCTTTAGGGATTCCTACCAGTTGCAGAGCCAGGCTGGAGGGGGCAGTCCATTTCTGGATGAGGTAAAATGGAGGCAGCAGGGGAGGAATGAGTCCTGGAGACAAGACGATGTTTCTCTAATCCATCCATGCCAACCACAGCCAGCTGAGCTTGGCGCACTGAGCGCGCACGTGTGTGCTGGGGCTCCAGGAAGGGCTGTTGCCAAGAAAAGAGCACAGTAGAAAGAAACATGAGACAAGCATTGAGGGAGACACTGAGAATGACGTGTAAACAAATTAAGTTCATCAGGTCAGAGACATAATAAACGGTGTGAAGGAAAAAGAAAAAAAAATAGAGAAAGGGAGAGAAAAAACAAGATCTAGTCAATAAATCCATTCAACAGATGTTTTCACACTGACTTCCAGGGCCTGTCTGCCTGGCTAAGGAGGAGGTGATGGCAGGAGACCTGTCAATTTGAACTGATTGAAAGAAACAGACCTTTAACCTCAAAAGGAACATCAACTTAGACTCGTTTCCTATCTTGATAACAACATTTGAATATAGCTCCAGAATTGTTGCAACACAAAGTGGGAAAACAATTCAACTGCTTTCAAACTGCCAATAAGGCTAAATTCTGAAAATTCTATCTTGAATTTATTCAGTAATATTGGCAATAAAATTTATGGGAGCCTAAAATTACCAATTATATGGCTATATTTTAATACCTTTCAGCCTTCATATTATGGTATAGAACAATGAATTTTTCATAGGTTGAATGGTATAATCTCAATAAAATAAAAATTCTGTTTCTTTAAAGAGTATTAAATATAATCTCAGCAATTTAACAATGTTAACATGTTTCATACTGTAGTTACCAAATCAAAAGCCTGAGTTTGGAATTCCTCGAAGATTCACTTAGTCCATACTTCTGTCTCCAAAAAAGACTATCTCTAAAACACAGACAAGCAGCTAATTTAACTATCAATATTACATAGTGAATATACTTCCTCTTCTTCAAAATCAGGGAATTCCTAACTCTTACACTGCTCCTTATGATTCTTTCCTTTTCCATATGCTTAACAAATGTGGAAAATGGCTGAACAGTGATATATAAGATGATTTGATTATTACATGCCAGAGAAATTGATATGCCAAAAAGTTAAAGTCTTTTAAGTATAAGACTAATTCCTATAATTTTAAATTTTTACATGCCTTTCTGTTTTGATCTACCTGGCTAGCATTTACTCTTTCAAGACTTGATGCAAACATTACCTCTCATTAGTGAGGATTTGCCTTGCACTTCCTATTAGGTTAGGTGCTAGCACCCATTATTTGCGATGCTTGTATTTCTAGCACAAGGCTTGTTATATCCTAAGTGTACAAATTACCCACTTAGAATGCTAACAAATCTACATACAACACAACTGTACTCAATGCATATTGCATGGTTTTATTTCATTATTACTTCCCCTGTATATGAGTTAATGGCGCATATTATGATTATGATTATGAATATTTCATTACAGACAACAGGCAAAGACTGCCCAATTTTTTAAAAATAATCTTTTAAAATTAACTTTAAAATAAGTTGTAATTAGTGTATATGCACATATTGTTACTGCTGTATACAATACAGCAGAATAACTGTACCATCAATCAGTCAGTTGGAAGTCATCTGTCACATACTCAGGCTTTGGGCATTGACTGTGATGATAAGGATGGCTTGGTCAGGACCTAGTTCTAGTTATAAGAGTTTTAACACTTTGACAGGAGTTTAACTCTCTTGTTTTCTTGAGTGCTTCCATCTATAATGCCCTGAGGATACAACAGTAAGTATGACACAGTTCCTCCTCTGATGGAATTTATAATCAGAGGGAATGCAAATGCATAATCATGACTTGGGGAATTTTCTACGGGGAAAAGGGGTTTTTCTGCATTTAATCTAAAATGCATGAGTAAACATCTACCTGAATGTCTGTAATCTCCATTTCTCTGTCTCTTCCTACTGCAATTTCTTTAACCCTCATCTAACCTCATGCATAAGGCCTTTGATCACCCTATTCCTAAGACAACCCATCTTACTTCTTTCTGCAAGAATTATCTTCCTAAGGCCCTCCTGTAAGCAAGAAGTTGACACAAAAGTCTCTGAAGGAAACTCAAGTCAGAACTTCCCTAGCCTGGCATTTGGGCTTCTATGACCTTAGGCCAACCTGCATTCTCAACATTAGGTCTTCTATTCCTCTTCCAAGTTCTAGCCCAAATCCTATCTACTGTACAACAAATATCATTCCCAGGGCTGCATTCTCATTGTCATGAGCCCTGGGCACTATTAACTTTTTTGGGTTCCTTCCTCCATAAGTAATTATTAGAAAATTACATTCTATGCTTATATTGCCATACAATGGATTTTATATATATTATATTTTCTCTTTTGATTAAAACATTAAAATTTAAACATTCTGGGAGCACCTTCAAGTATCATGGGCTCTGGGCATAGTGTCTACTGTGTCTATGGAGACAGTGGCCCTAGTCCTTTGTGTTCCACCAATCTTTTGTGCATCATCCCTCTAGGTGTATCTATGAAGCTGCACATTCAGCAATCATGCACATCCTCTAAAAAAACCTGTAATTTTCCAAAGAACCTTTTTAAGCTACCACATTAAATGTACTTTCACTTTCCATTACATTCCCAATACACTTTTTCTCTCTCCTTCTCCTTGTTGTCATCTTTTCTCTATTCGACTTACCGCATGCCATAACCACTTCCTGAGCTCATACTGTGTGCCAGATACTTTGCTGGTGTGTGGAGCCATTTTTACGTTCGTTGTCTAGTCAGAATACAGATACTAAATATTTCTAAGTATAATGTAATCATAAATACAATGAGTGCTGTATAGAATAAATGCAAAGTGCCATAAAAATGTAAAGAAAAATCTGATATAGAGGTTGAGGGAACTTGCATCTGAGAATGTGATGTTTAAGATGTGAAGGATAAGTTGAACTAGGTAAAGAGTGGGGACAAGCTCTAGACACACTGTGTGTGTGAGACAAATTATCTTTGCATGTATAATATGCAAAGTTTTTTGAACCATGGACTGGATGTAACTCATTTCTGAGTTACATTTTTTGAGTTTATTTTCTGCTGCATTGTATATCTTGTTCTTATGCTTTCTTGAACCTAAATAACTATTTGCACACTGAAAATATGTAACATATTTGGAAGTTAAAGGCCAATAATATAACCATGTTTTAGATGACTGGGGTTACTGAATGGTTTTCTCTGTTAACTAAAGAATCAATACTGTAAGAGCTCCATGTAAATAATATCACTGACTTCTTTTTAAATAAAAGGGGTGCCTGAGTGGCTCAGTCAATTAAACGTCCGATGTCGGCTCAGGTCATGATCTCATGGTTCATGGGTTCAAGTCCCGCATCAGGGTATGTGCTGACAGCTGAAAGCCTAGAGCCTGCTTCATATTCTGTGTGTCTCTCTCTTCCCCTCACGTTATGTCTCTCTCTCTCTCTCAAAAATTAAATAAATGTTAAAAATTTTTAAGTAAAATATATTTATTGCTTACTTGAGCTTCACAGGAACTTTTGAGATAATGGAATAATACTTTGCTAAGCCATAAGCATGAAACAAATGTTACATCTTAATACAGAGCTTCATAATCAGGTAGGCAAAATCCTACTTATCCAATCTCTACTATTAGGAATATGGCAACACAGATAAGAGACAAATAACTACTTGTTCAGTAGTAGTTATTTATTTATCACATATAAGTGTTCATCCAATATCTATTGTACATGCAGAAGAAAAGAAATCCCATGTTGGGTTGTATAGACAAGAAAGTGAATTAACCACGGCTCCTGATCTTGTGGGTTGACATTCTATATTCAAGCACTTTATCCCTAGTTGGTAAGTTCCATAAGGATAAAAGCTTTGCCTATTGATTCAGATATTCCAATGTAGTGTTTCAGATGTAGCCAGTGTTAATAAATACACGATGAGTAAATAAATACTCAGGAGATAAATAGCCATCCTTAAGATTGCTCTATAGGGATAAAACAAGAAAGCCTATTATAAGCAATCATAACATAGTCAACCAAAGAATGGCTAGGTAAAAATATAAGAAAATAGACACTAAACAATTATCAAAAGACGATACTCTGAAATCATTTAGGGTTAGAGCCAAGAGATAATGAAAGAAATGAGTGATTTGAAAATTATTTTTCCTTGTAATTTTATGAAGTTTCCAAACCTTCTATGTACCACCCATATTAAAACTTCAAGAAAAATTGTAAATGGTTTTAAAAATACACAGTCAAAACTTAGACGTAAGAGCAGACATAGGTCAAATATTTTTGAACCTTCTACCAAAAAAAGGACTAAAGAAGTGAGAAAAGATTATTCACTTTCAAGAGTTGACCACAATTATATACCCTTTTACAAATGAAGTATGGCTTTTAATATATAGGGGGAATCTTGATAATCCAGTAAGGCACACATTACTATGCTCATATTTGACAACAAAGTATCACAAAATGGTAAGCCACTTTTATTTCTGATGGATATTACTCCAAAGCAATAAAAAGCTTTCTGCTTGAGGCTGAAAATTGAGACAATTTTTTTTTTATTTATTCTAAGAGAAAGAACAAACAGGGGAGGGGCAGAGAGAGAGGGAGAGAGAGAATCCCAAGTAGGCTCCGCACTGTCAGAGCAGAACCCAATGAAGGGCTCAAACTCAAAAACTGTGAGATCATGACCTGAGCCAAAGTCAGATGCTTAACTGACTGAGCCACCCAGGTGCATCTAGTTAGTATTTTTGTGTTGTAGCTGGAATTTACTGATGTGTTTCATTACACCTTTTTTTTCCTATTAGCAATTTTAATGAGAGATAATTTTGTCCGTATTTTCCATAATTTTAAGTAAGTACAAAAGAGAATGTTTCTGTCGCGTTTTCAGAAAAATAAAATGCTTAAGAGCACAAAACCTATTGTTACTAAAAATTAGATGGATACCCAAACTAAACTTTCATCTACTGAGCCTCACTGAAAAATGTGTCATGCCCACATGAATAATAAATACAATTTCCCCTCAAAAAAGCCTTTTTGCTTAAGATATCTTTTAAATATACTATCTTTTTTTTTATATGAAGTTTATTGACAAATTGGTTTCCATACAACACCCAGTGCTCATCCCAAAAGGTGCCCTCCTCAATGCCCATCACCCACCCGCCCCTCCCTCCCACCCCCCATCAACCCTCAGTTTGTTCTCAGTTTTTAACAGTCTCTTATGCTTTGGCTCTCTCCCACTATCTTGAGGCTATTTCTTAAGCATACATTAGTCCTTCTTTTTTCAGGTTATTTAATTGGTGCTTTGGTTTTGATTGGTTAATTTGCCAGACTGTCATTCTGAGAAATTGTCTCAGGTTACTAACTGTAAGACAACATTTTCTTATATGAAGGAAGTAAGCGGTTCAGGCCTTATATGTCTGAACATCATCTGTCTCCTCCCACTGATAAAAACTATAAATTACTTTCACAGTAGAGTTACTATGCATTCATTTTATAAATTCTTCAGTAATGCCTAATAAGACATCAATGTCATTGAGGCCCAAGCCTTTCTAAATATGGGGGATAGGCACTGCTGTCCCTTTGAAAGTGGGTAGGAAAAGGTCTTGAAGTTTTCTGTATGGCAAGCACAATGTTCTTCCTTAGAGTAAAATATTTATTTAGAGGTAGCTTGCTAATGGAGATTATGAGGTAATAAAGCCCCTGGGCAGAGGCAACATCAACATTATATTTTTCTTTAATTTTTGGTTATGTTTCTGTTTGGTTTTGTTTTGCATTCTTGTTGTCATTGCTTAAGGACCTCTTTTACGGCTTCTGGGTTTTCACTTTGTTCTGGATGGTTACATTTGTTTCCAGACATGTGGGTGGCTGCTCATTATGTGTGATAATCAGTAACATTATGCAATTTCAGCAAGAAGAAATACAGAAATAAAAAATTACAGTGCTTCATCTTTGAAATAATCAGTGAAATAATCAGAATTATTTGAATTAGCTTATTAAAAGATAGGACCTAAAAGAAAAAAATATCATGGGAAAACAATTATGAAAAAAGTTAAAATTTGATTTCCAAGGCCATTTCTTTAAAGAATATATGTTCCTTCTTTATTGGCATTATGAGCAAGTTGATTTTCTTTTTGGTTTCACAGTGTTTTGAACTTCAGGAGTCTTGTTTTTCAGAAAATTAGAATCATAAATATGCCTAGAGCCTATCTTGTAAAATACCAAGGGCTGCGGGAAATTTGCATGTTCTAAAGTATTTGTATTATTCAGGATGGATGCATAAATACTGATTAACTTTAGACTGTTTAAAACTAAACATGCATGTTAATAATTTAAAAGGAGCTTAAATAAAAATGATGTATATAACTTTAAAGAAGACAAAAAAATTTTGGAAAAGAGAAAGGGAACCCTCTTGCACTATTGGTGGGAATGCAAACTGGTACAGCCACTCTGGAAAACAGTATGGAGTTTCCTCAAAAGTTAAAAACAGAACTACCCTATGATCCAGCAATCATACTACTAGCTATTTACCCAAAGAACACAAAAATACAAATCTAAAGGGATACATTTTATATGCGTAAAAGAGATGATGGGGATTAAGGAGTGCACCTGCTCTGGGGCACCTGGGTGGCTCAGCCAGTTAAGCATCCAACTCTTGACTTGGGCTCAGGTCATGATCCCATGGTTTGTGGGTCTGAGCCCCTCACTGACAGTGTGGAGCCTGCTTGGGATTCTTTCTCTCCCCCTCTCTCTCTGCCCCTCATACTCTCTTTCTCTCTCTCTCAAAATAAATAAACTTAAAAAAAAATGGGGCCCCTGGGTGGCTTAGTCAGTTAGGCACTAGACTCTTGGTTTTGGCTCAGGTCACAATCTCACATTTCATGGGTTCAAGCCCCATATCAGGCTCCACACTGACAGTGCAGAGGCTGCTTGGGATTGTCTCTCCCTCTCTCTCTCTGCCCTCCCTCACTCACTCTCTCTTTCTCTCTCAAAAATAAACTTAAAAATTTATTTTTTAAAAAAAGAGTGTACTTGCTCTAATGAGCACCAGGTATTGTATGGAAGCATTGAATTACTATATTGTATACCTGAAACTAATACTACACCATATGTTAACTAGAATTTAAATAATTTTTAAAAAGAAAAAGAAATGACAACTTAAATTTATTAAAATTAGCCATTTTGATAAAAAAGAAGCAAAAGAAGCAGTAATATAAAATAAATGGAGAAAAAATGAAACATGAAAAAAGCTGAACTATAATGCACAAAATGAGATGCTAGGAACAAACCTCAATTTATTACTAAACACAGGTGATGCGAAGGTACTCAATTTACCATTTAAAAGATGAAGACTATGGATTAGGAGATTAGGTTAAGACAGACCAAGAGCCTTCAAAGCCCTGAGTAAGTCATATCGATTTAACTCCTGTGCACCCAACTAAGGACTACAAGAATCTATCCTACAGCAATTGATTGCAAATCAAACACTTTAATTAAGCTAAGCCCTTACTAGATTGGTGGGCCTCCATCCCACAAAAATTTAGTTAACAGCTAAACACCCTAATCAACTGGCTTCTCTCGCCTTCTAGGAGGGGAAAAAAAAAAAAAAAAAAAAGGCGGTAGAAATCCTGGCAGTATTTGAAGCTGCTTCTTTGAATTTGCAAATCAATGTGATATTTCACCAGAGAGCTTGGCAAAAAGAGGGCTTCAACCTCTGTTCTTAGATTTACAGTCTAAGGCTTTACTCAGCCACTGTAGCTATGTTCATAAACAGCTGACTATTTTCCACTAACCACAAAGATACTGGAACTCTCTACCTTTTATTCGGTGCCTGAGCTGGCATATAGGAACTGCCCTCAGCCCTCTAATTGGAGCTGAACTCAGCCAACCCAGTACTCTACTAGGAGATGATTAGATCTATACAGTAATTGTCATTGCCCATGCATTCGTGATAATTTTCTTTATGGTAACACCAATCATGATCAGAGGCTTTGGGAACTGAGCAAGTTTAAATTAAATGATTTTATGAAGACATACAAAAAATACTAACAAAAAAAAAAAAGAAAAAAACAAAGGGGCAGAGGAGGAGGAAAAGCCTTGTGCAGCCATCCTGAAAAGAGACAAAACAGACTTTAGGGGGAAAATATTAGAGACCATATAAAGTTACATATAAAATAATATGAAAGTTAAATTAACAGCGACAAAAAATTTAAACCTAGGAACATAAGCTCAATATGTAAAGAGCATAAATTGGCAGAATTACAAAGAAAAAAATTAAAAATTCACATATGGTAGGAGGTCATAACAAACTTAACAAAGCGATTGAGGTTACAGAAGATCTGAATAACCCAATTCTCTGGTTATTAAATTTTGAAAGCAATAAAATACTCTTTCAAGCACCTATGGAACAACTACAAAACTAATACAATAAAGCAAATGTCAATAAACTTTTAAAAATTATTATTTATAATGGAATATTATTCAATCTTAAAAAGAAACTCTGACATGTGCAATAATATACATGAACCTTAAAGGCATTAGGCTAAGTGAAATAAGCCACTAACAAAGGACAAATACTATGTGATTCCATTTGTGTGACACACCCAGAGTAATAAATTCATGAAGACAGGATTGTGGTTACCAGGGACTGGGAAAAGGGGGAAAGACAGTTATTATTCAAAGGGTACAGAGTTTCAATTTGGAAAGATGAAAAAGTTCTGGAGATACACTGTGGTAATGGGTGCACAACAAGGTGAATATACCTAATGTCACTGAACTCTACACTTAAAAACAATTAAATGGTAAATTTTTTGTTATATATATTTTCCAGGAAAAAAAGGAAGAATTAATATTATAAAGATCATGTATGCTGATGACATTATAATCAGAGATATAAAGTATGTAGATGAAAATATACACTATACTCTGTTATTGAAAGAATTAAAATCATAAAGATTACAGTTCTTCCCAAATTATTTCTGGAATGTTTCAGCTCATTCTAAATTTTGTGTAGGAGATTAAAGGCAGAGACGAGCTATGTGAATTTTGAACATAAGGAATAAGCGGGGAGATAGGCCCAACCAAATACCTATACATACTAAAACCTAAATCATTTAACACAATAGAGTATTACATCATTGAATAGAGTATAATAAATTAGTAGGATAGAATAGAGAGCCCAGAAGGAGACCCATGACTATATGGAAACTCCGTAAATAATAAAGATGCCCTACAGAATAGCAGTTAAACAAGGAATGTCTATACGTGATGCTGGGAAAACTGGTAACCTCTAAGGGGAACAATAAATTTAGATTCCTAATACTATCTGGAAAAATAAAGGATTAAAAACTAAAATGTAAAATTCACAATTTAAAATATTTAATAATGTGGAGAATATCATTCTAAAGTTGGAGAAGGAAAGGAATTTAAGTACTTTATAACATGAACCAGTAAAATACACGCCACCATGGAAAAGAGAAGAGACTAAACAGGTTGGAATGTTCACTGAGCATCTACTAGGCCCTGAAAATGAGGCCTGCTGTCCATTCACTGAGGCCTAGACACTGAGGCTGGGGGAGGAGGGCCCAGGGTTCCTCCATCTGAAGCACTGCTTTGTACAAACCTAAGCACACAAAGCAGGCATCACTTTAGGTTCTGACATAAGTTCATAACAATTCAAGGCCATGTGCTAATCAGATCTGGGTCTGGGTCCAGACCACTCAGCCTAAAAGAAAAGACAAGATAAATTAGGGGTAAGATGTTTGCAAATATTTAATTAATAAAGCAATTTTTAATGTTTGCATTACATACATAACTCTTAAAAATAAATGGGGACAGAAAAATGGACAAGTATGAACAAGGAATACCCAGATAATGAAACATTTCAATAAACCAACAAATACATGAATAGAAACAACCTCAGTAATAAAAGAAATGTAAATTAAAACCAACAGGGGATGCCATTTTACACTCATCAGATTGACCCAACATTGGAACTCTGATAATAGCAAGCATTAGTGAAAATATAGAACAAGAAAAACTCATAGATGGCTTGTAGAAGGATAAATTGTTACAACCACATCAATGAACAATCCACTAATATTGAGTAAAAGTGAAGATGAACAATAAATCTACAGTAAAAATGGTAAGTGAAAAAATCAAGGAAAATAATGTATATGAAGTTAATTATTTAAGTTTAAAAATGTGCAAGTGAATATCATATACTGTTTAAATGTATATGAATGTAGTAAAAATATAAAGAGAAAGGCATGGGAAAAATAGGCAAAATTAGAGAAATAGAAGGGAGATAAGATAGGAGAGAGACATACAGGTAATTTCAACTATATACTATATTTCTTATGTTGTATGACAATATTAAACTATTATATAATAATGTACCATATGTCATATAGTATGTATATATTATAAACAATTAATTTTTTTAACCTTTATTTATGAGAAAGAGAGACAGAGTTGTGAGCAGGGGTGGAGCAAAGAGAGAGGGAGACACAGAATCCGACCAGGCTCCAGGCCTTGAGTTGTCAGCACAGAGCCTGACGTGGGGCTCGAACTCACAAACCGTGAGATCATGACCTGAGCCGAAGTCGGATGCTCAACCGACTGAGCCACCCAGGAGCCCCAATATACAATTATTTATTAGATTTTATTTCTTAAGCTGAATGTTATGGATGTCCATTATTATATTTATCATTTTCTCTGTATATAAATACAGAGAAAATAAATTGTAAATGTTTAATAAGTTGGCGCATACAAAACACCAATATTATTGTAACACAATGGTTTTAGTTATAGGACTAAGTTTTTGTATGGAGGAAATAAAGATTCACTGGAAAATACAAACAGGGGAGTTCCTGGGTAGCTCAGTCAGTTAAGCAGCCAATTCTTCATCTGCTCTGTTCATGATCTCAAGGTTCATGGGCTCAAGCCCCACATTAGGGACTGACAGTGCAGAGCCTGCTTGGGATTCTTTCTCTCTCCCTCTCTCTTTGCCCCTCCCCCCACCAAAATAAATAACCAAAAAAAAAAAAAAAAAAGGAAAATACAAATAGAATGAGTGAAAGAAAAAAACAGAAATAAAATGTTAAAGTAGATAAGAAAAAAATAATAAGTATGAAAAAATATTTTTATTAAGTTTAAGCTAATTTAGAGGTCATATAGTCATAGAATATTCATTAATTTGTACCAACTTACACTGATAAATGAATACAATAACATGTACAATTAAGTATATTTCATTTTTAGAATTTCAACATATTATTAAATTCATCTCAATGAGAAAACGACGATCCTTAAGGGACTGAGAAATGAGAGCAGAAGGATGTAAATTAGAAATGTAAAATGAGGATTTGGAATAGAAAACAAATTTAAATGTGCAAATTTTAGGAAAATATCTAAAAGGACAAAAACAATTAAAAGTAATTACTTCTAAACACTGAAACTCTGATTGCTTTACTGATTGTTATATTCTTATTGTGACTGACTGTACTTTCCAAATTGCCTAATAAGCATTTATTTTATTTTATCTTATTTTATTTTACTTTATTTTTTAAAATGTCTTTATTTTTGAGAGAGAGAGGACAAGAACATACGGGAGGGACAGAAAGAGAGGGGGAGAGAGAGAGAATCCTAAGCAGGATCCACACCCTTTGTATGGAGGTGGATGTGGGGCTCGAACTCACGGCACCGCGAGGTCATGACCTGAGCTGAAATCAAGAGTTGGACACTTAACCAAATGAGCCACCCAGGTGCCCCATAAGCATATATTTTTATTTTAGAGGTTCTTTTGAAATGTTTTACTTTATTGTAATATCAGTATTTTAATTGGCTAGATATGCTAAGGTGGTGTGCATGTGTGTATTTAAAGTAAACACGAATTGCTATTAACTCAGACAGACTTGGACAATGAAGGACTATTAGATACAAGCTACGTATGAACAGAAACTCCCATTGCACTATTATAATCCCAGTCCCAAATTTAGAACTTGGAATATAACAGGAGCTCACTAAATTCTGAGTTTGAAGAATGTATATATTATATCTTAAAAATATGACTGCTTCTAAAAACAGAGAGAGACAAATCAAAAAACAAGACTCTTAACTATAGAGAACAAACTGGTGGTTACCAGATGGAAGGTAGGTGGGGGGGGGGGATGGGTAAAATGGGTGATGGTGATTAAGAAATATAATTACGACGAGCATTGAGTAATATATAGAATTGCTGAATCACTATATTGTACACCTGAAACTAATGTAATACTGTATGTTAATTAGACTGGAATTAAAATTAAAAACATTTTTAAAAAACTAAATAAATAAAATGATAAAGTAAAAGAAACAAAAGCAATACATAACTCCTTCCAGATTTGGGAGAAAAATCTGACTCTATTTGTTTGAGCTGGTAAATCTACATAATTTTTAAATGTCATTTAAATTTCTTGTGTTTCTTCTTCACAGTGTGGTTTACCAAAGAGTTTTGTGGCAATCAACAACTCTAGGTCACTAAGATATCTTATTTTGTTTTAACTCACCAGTGTATTGGAATAATTACTTTATCCTATTAAAGTCATAGTTACAACAGGTGATTGAAATGAAGTTTCAGGGAAAGTCTACACTTCTCGATATGTTACTGTGTGTATAGAAGTAATTCACTTTTACCTTAGTGCCTTAAATTAAGGGTGAGACATTGGTTGATGACATTTGGCTAAAGGCTGGTATAATGCGGAATACAGCCCAAATATAGTACCTGTGAGCAGTGGTCTCCAAAGCGAGGAATACAAGCCAATACAGTGGGGTATAAAAGAAAACAGTAGAGCTTCAACTGATATTTGGTTTTTAAATAAAAATACAAAAATCAAATAAACTATACTAATATTTGATACACGAATAGACATTAGCATTTACACCCAGTCCCTGCATCAAGGATTACACAGGACAAACTCTCTGTAAGATATCCTAACATAGGAAGGGGAGTCTAATTTCAAACCTTAATATAAAACTACAATCAATATAAAGCTATAATCAAAACAGTATGCTCCTGGCATAAGGATAGACATATAAATCAATGGAATTGTACTGAGGATCCAGAAATAAACCCTTATACTTATGACCAATTTATTTTTACCAAGAGTACTAAGATTTTTCAATGGAGAAAGATTAGTCCTTCAACAAATGGAGCTAATTCATCTGCATATCCACATGCAGAAGAATGAAACTGACCTTTTCTCACACCACACAAAAATGAACTCCAAGTGGATCACAGAACTAAATATGAGAGCTAAATTTATAAAATTCTTTTAAGAAATATAAGAGTAAATCTTAGATGTAAGACCAAAAGAAAAAAATATCCTGAAAATACATAAATTAGATATAATCAGAGCTAAAAACTTTGTTTCAAAAGGACACCATCAAGTAAATAGATAATCCATGAATCAGAGAAAATATTCACAAAACATGTATCTGATAAGAGATTTGTACCCAAACTATATAAAGAATTCTTATGCCTCCATAACAAAAAACCAACCCAATTCAAAAATTAAGTCAATTTTCTGAATACACATTTCTCTAAAACAGATACACAAATGACCAATAAGCACATGAAAAGAAACTCAACCTCATAAGCTATAAGGGATTTGTAAATCAAAACAACAATGAGAAATAACTTCACACCAACCACATTGGTTTATAGTAAAAAAGATAGATAATAGCAACTGTTGGTGGGAATGTGGACAAATTGGAAGTTTCATACACTTAGTAAAAAGGAAATATGATGGAGCCCCTTTGGAAAACAGTCTGGCAGTTCCTTAAAAAGTTAAACAAAGAACTACCACATAACCTAGAAATTTCCATAATACGTATATACTTAACAGAAATGAAAATACATGCCTTACAAAAATTTAAACACGAATGTTCACAACAGTACTATTCATAATAACCCAAAATAGAACAACCTATATGTCCATCAACTGATGAATAAATTATGGCATATCTATGCAATGGAATATTATCTAGCCATACAAAAGTAATTTTTTTGTTCATTCATAAATAATACACAAACTTATTTGCTATTTCAGGAGAAATTTAGTCATTAAACTGCAAGTTGAAAAACTATGAATACCTAAAAATGTATAAATATCCACTCAAAATAAATTTTAGTGAATTAAGTCTTAATATGTTTACATTTAAAAATCACAAGCCTATTAAGTCAAGGTCATAGATCAAATGACACAAAGTGACCAGAAACACCACATAGGGCACACTTGAAGGCCACCAATAGGCCTCCCTCCTCCGGGAGCTCTGCTGGGGAGATGGGTAATCTGGTAGCTAAAGAAGGCTGTGATAAACTGTTGAAGTCAAACACTGAACAATATATGAGACCTTAAATAAAGGAGGTAAATTCTAGGTTCTGGAGAGCTTAATCAGATTATTGGAGAAGGAAAAGAAAAGAGCACAGGCAGAAGTCTCAGAAGCATTTGAAACCAGAGGAGTCACAGCCTCTGACCTACCTGTTAGCAGCTCTCGTGGTCAAATGTGCCCAACTACCCTGGGAAGCTGCAGGTCAAGAAGCAAAGAGCGGTTCCTGCTGAGCCAGGTCCCCCTGACACTGAGAGTCCTTACCATCAGCTGAGAAAGTCCGTTCTCAAAGCATGCGCACAAAAGTTTCTAAAGGAATCCTAGTAGCTCCAAAGCCATGTCAGATGGGCAGAGCCCATGGAGGTTGGGTGTGAAGTCTCAAACATCCCAAGAATATTAGGGACAAGTGCACAGTTACACAACGAAAACAGTAAAGAGCCAGAAAGAGACATTTGTGATGTGCTGTAAATATACACTTTCGTTGTGACCTGTCGTTCCAGCTCCAGGAGCCAAGAGGTCACGCCTCCTGCCCCGAGCTCCAGTCCAGACAAAGGCACCAGCTCCTCCACGAGGCCGGGGGATGGACAAGGCACAACTTCCACTTCCCTTTAAATGATTTAACAGCTTACTGCCAGATGTAGCAGCACTTTTAGGCATTTCTAAAAATTGAAAACACTAAGTAGGTTATCCACACTAGGAAAGTACCGATACGAAGATCTCTGTCCTGGGAAATACAAATCAGAAGCCTGACTGGCGTTCCAGGCCGAGGTCAGGCAGGAGAATCCTGGCTCAGAGGGCGGAGGCCCGGGAGGTACCGAAAGGGCGCGAGCCACTCCTGTCTTCAACCGCCAACAGAGGCTGAGTAATGGCCAACCCGTTACACCTGGCAGGAGGCGGACGGCTCCCCGCGCAAGAGCAGGTGACCAGCAGACACCTAGACCCCGGGGCCACGGTGCCGCGGTCACTTCCTAGAGGTGAGGCCCAGGCTTCGTCACACACCGTTTATGCAGCACCCAAAGCGCTGCTCTTTAATATCTTCCAGGTGGGTCCCGAGCGTCCCGCCTCGGGCCACGGCGGCACCTGGAAACCTGGAGCAGAGGCCCCCACGCAGCTGCCCACTAAGCCTGCAGGCCTCGTCCGCGTGGGGACGCCCGGCCTCACTCAGCTGGTCGCGTCTCTCACCACCCACCTCAGATGCAAAAACACTTCACAACCAGATTTCTAGAAAGAGTGTCAAGAACAGGCTTCTTTACACAGCCAGGCTTCTTCCACCTGGCAGTTGCATCTTGGGAAAAGGTAAAATGCTCCTTTAGCAGTCAACACTGTGTTCCTCACATCCTCGAACCTGGTTCTTGTAAAATCCTGGCTTTCTCTCTGGGCTCACGGGTCACGCCGTATGCGGAGTTACACAGCTCCCTGGAATCCACAGTGAGGAATTCGACTCGGTCTTCACTCCCGGAACTGCAGGAAGGGCCGCCGCTGACCAGCAGCTCAAATTTCCAGCCCTCAATCACGTGGCTACAACTGCGCAAGCTCCTCTTCCTCACGCTGAAGCTCACGCTATGCGGCACCTGTGACGTTTGGCGGCCTCGTTCTCGAATTTTATCCTTCACAAGTTTCCTTACCGAGGAAATGTTATAAAATTCTGCTTCCTCCAACACCCCTTACTCTACCCAGTTCAGCACAGGAACCAAATAGGTAGAATGTCTGTCCCATCCTTGTCCAAGTCCTGGCCACGTGCTCCTGTGGCCTAAACGGTACACGAAAGATTTCCGGTCCGCACAGCGGCTGCCAGGTGGTGAGGAAGTAGGTTCCGCCTTCATCGTGCAGGATCCACTAGCACCTGCGGCCAGACCCGGAGCGCCGCTGTGCAGCAACAGCTCTGGCAGCCGCCCCCTGCCGCCCCGAATGCGGTTCCAAGGTGCCCTCTAGCTGTGCCTGCGGTACCAGCTCGCAGTCCTTCTCCAAGACCTCAGAAAGCCCCGTCACAGCGCCACAGAGAACACTTTCCGGTTGATGGGGTAAAATGTCTCCACGTGGTCAGAAGGTACAAACTTTCAGTTATGTAATGTACAGCATGGTGAATATGGTTTACTAATACTGTATTATGTATTCAAAAAAATGTAATGAAGCTCTGATGCATGCTACAGCATGGATGAACCCTTGAAAACATACGAAGTGAAAGAGGACAGCCACACAAGACCATGTATTGTACAATTCCGTTTACGTAAAATGTCCTGAATGGACACATTTTCTTTTATGGAGACAGTAGATTCATAGTTCCCTGAGAGTAGAGGTGGGGTAGTGGGGAATTACTGTTGATGGGCACAGAGTTTCTTTTGAGGGTGATTAAAATGTTCTAAAATTGACTGTGTTAATGGTGGTACAACTGTGTGAATATATTAAAAACTATTGAATTGTACACTGAAGGGACTCAACCATATGATATGTGAATTGTATCTCAATAAAGTTGTTAAAAATAACACTTTTTTCATCATAGTGCCAAAAGCCCATTAACTCTCAAGGCAAAATTTATTTACAAATGATTTTTATTTCATTTTTATCTCACCTTTCTCAGTTTATCCTTTTGTGCATATTCTGTTAACATATAGAATACACTGATGTAATGGTACATTTATGTAATTTGGAAAGATATACTTTTACGTCTTTTTATGTATCTATATAATGATTATATACATAAGTATCTGCTAAAATATGTGTATTACCTGTGATAAAAAAATTGTACACAATAAGAGTTGAAGAGTAAAGTGTTCCTTCTTATTTTTGTTTTAAATTTTTTAACTTTTATTTATTTTTGAAAGAGCGCACAAGGGGGAGAGGGACCAGAAAGAGGGAGACAGAGGATCAGATTTGAAGGCTCCCACAGGGAGCACAGAGCCCACGGTGGGGTGGGGTGGGTGGGGCATCAAATTCAGGAACCATGAGATCATGACCTGAGCCAAAAAGAAGAGTTGGTAGCTTAACCCGCTGAGCTGCCCAGCTCAGTAAAAATGCTCAATAAAGTGTTCCTTTTTAAAGTAAATTTTGATAAGGTAGAGGGTACCTTTCCACATCGGGCTCCATTCTGACATTGTGGTATCTACTTGGGATTCTCTCTCTCCCTCTCCCTCTGCCCCTACCCCCCTCTCAAAATAAATACATAAACTTAAAAAAAAAAAAGACAGGGTACCTTTAACAAATATGTAAGACTGTTTATCATTCCCCATTTCCCATAGCAATGGGCAGTATTTCTGAATTCTAGTGTGCGAGAGTGGCAACTAAGTCCTGGAGAAGCTGGAATAACAAATTTGTTCTCAGCAGCAACAGAAAGCACTCACTATTTCTATACTAACCTTCCAGTTCCTAGTGGTGGCCCCTTGTAGCAGAGGTCGGGATCCAGGTAGATAAATTACTGCTGTCATGTACTCACTGGTTTCTTCCAGTGAGGGCAGGTCAGTCTCACTCCCTTCTTCTCAGAATCTTCTCATTCCAAACAAGAGTCTTAGCTTAGCATATTATTCATACCATCAGACAATATACAAAAAGGCACAAAGGAAAGGTAAAAATTTATATGTCAAATATTATCCTCATTTTCAAATCGTGAGGAATCTATAAACAATGTGACTCATGAGGCAGAACTGTGGGTACATGAACAGTACACAGCTTTCAGGTAAAGCATCACTAGCAGAATCAGAGGGAATTGTTTTCAAATGTACCAGCATTTATATGTGTGTGTAGGGTGAATGTATATGGTATGTGGTTATACCATAATTCTGGATTGAGGCTTAAAGGTTTACTTTAAACTCTAAAACTGAACCTATTTAACAACATTGTTCCTCAACTAAGTAGAATATTGGTAAAAGTTACTATGTATGTGAAGATTATGTAAATTGTTTCCAATGCATTCATAGATACCCTCAGATATAAGAGTTGTAAGGGGAAAATAATTACTAATGTGGTTACACTATGCCTTTACATCTGTGGTTGTTTTGGAAATGTTTAAGATCCAGCCACTTTGGAGTGCTCTTGGAAAATGACCATTTTAAATCACTTGGGATTTTACTGACTACAGAATACAAAAGAAACCACATTTGAATTTTGAAATTAAGTGGCTAGTCCATAATGAGTAATTTCTTTCACAATAAAAAAGTAAAGAAAACAAGTTATATTTTTGTTCCTTTATTTGCTTTTTAGCTTCTACATTTTACAATTGCCTGTGGAAAAAATTTCAAGAGAATAGATTGAAATCATTTTAATTGCATAACAGCCCAGAGGAAGATAGAATTGTGCAATAGTCCTCACTAGCACCCTCTGTTTGGTTGATAGCCAGTGCACAGTGCAGCATGAACAATGGAGCGCTGGTCTAGAAATAATAGCCTGAAGATAAAGGGAGAAAAATAGAGGTTTCGTTTGACTATGATGAATCTCTTGAGCATTTCCTTTATTCCTCCCCTTTGATAATTAGAGTCCAGATATAAAACAAATCATAATGAGAGGAATGACAAGCAGTATAAATCATTGCTATTTAAGACACAAGTATTAGATGGATTTATCCTGAATAAGTGTTCTTAGCCTAGGTTCTCTGAAGAATTCTAGTGGGTACAAAATCCCTGAAATTGTGTCCAAAGTTGCTTGAGTATGTGCATCTGTGAATTTTCTGGACCTGTAATCTGTAGCTTTCATCGGAGGTCCTTAAAAAAATGTTACAAGTCACGGCTGCAAGAAAAAAAATGCAGTAGTGGCTTTAATAATGTCCCAATAATTACAACTTTTAGGTTTCTCTATTAATAAACCAGGTTTTCTTTCTAAATTTTATTTATTTATTTGGGGGAAGGGAGCAGAAAGAGAGAGGGAGAGAGAGAATGCCAAGCAGACTCTGCACTGTCAGTGTGTAGCCCAACATGGGGCTCAAACCCACGGATTGTGAGATGATGACCTGAGCCAAAATCAAGAGTTGGATGCTTAACCAATTGAGCCACCCAGGCACCCAACAAACCAGTTTTGATGACAGTATGTCCTGAGTGGATTTTTATTTTAAAAACCATGGATTTAAACATATAACAGGGTGGTCAAGTAAGTAGGTTGAGAAATCTTGCAGAATCAGGCATTTAAGTTTTATACCTTCACCTTTCCTCCCAAGAAAACATCTTAACTAAACCTAACATTAGGAGAATGCCCATATTTCACTACTAGTCTCCAGATCCAATTGCTTGTGTGCAAATTACCAAACATGTCAAGTTCTAGAAAATGTGTGATTTTATGTCGATTTCACCATCTCCCAAAACATACACGCGTCAAAGGCAAGATATTCCAATTTTGTCACTGAACTAGAAGCCAATTACTGGTAGCTCCCTGCTAAAATGTTGGGCTAACAAAAAAAGAAAGAGAAAGAATATTGTTTCACCTATATTTCTTCTGGCATTTAACCACAAGCATCCTCTTAAAACAGAAAACTTTCCTCTAAAAATAGAAAAGTGTTTGAGGAAACACACGGCTCAACCTGTAGCCTGTAAGAAAACATCTTAAATAAACACTTGTCTCTATAAGTTGGAATGAAATATTGCTGTTTAATCTACAACAAGACCTTTATAATCATAGGACACATTTACTAAGACAAATATAAGATAATTTATATTATATTTACTACTTATATTTACTACTTATATTTACTACTTACATTATATTTACTAATAATCATAGGACACATTTACTAAGACAAATATAATACACCTCAAAATAATTTAATTTTTGAAAGGAATGACTTTGTAAATATTTCCTAAAACCTAAAAATAAATATCACAAAACAGGCATTGCAATTTAAACAATTCTGTGATGATTTCTTGACTTTGGTGGAACTTAACGAATTGATTAATCTATACACTCATTCACTATATTAAGAGTCTATTAAATGTTAGGCATCATGGTAGCAACCAGAAGATACAATGATGAATAAAACAGATATAGTCACTGCCCTGTGGAGTTTATAGTCTAGTGAGAGGGACAAATATTCATCCGGTATACACAAAAAAAATATAAAGAAGCAACTGAGGTAAGGGCTATAAGCGAGTCAAGATAAGCTTCTCCAAGGAAGGGATATTTGGGCCAAAAGATGAAGAATAAGAAGGATTTAAGTTGACATAAAGGAAGAAGAATGTTCCATGTGGAGGGAACAGCATGTTGAGAGTGGGTCTGGTGGTAGGGCATCTGGTAGTTACCCTGAAACAGGTGCAGGTCAGCATGGATATTTATAATGAGAGGAGGCTGCAGGAGCATATAGAGTGAGATTGTACAGAATTTACATCTTGTCTAAAGAGGCTGAATCTTAATCCTAAAAGCGATGGCAAATGAGTGAGTAGTTTTAACTTCCCAAGAGTTTGGCCTGGGATTGGACATTTAATGGGGTTGATAAAAACAAATTCATATTTGGAAATGATCGTTCCAGCAGAGTAACTCATATTTTATGTAAGGTGGATAACTTAATATTGATGCACCTTCCTAAACAAACTAAAGTTATTAAAAAGAATATTGGACTCAGAGTAAAAACATCTAGGTTTGTACTCTAACCCTATCATTTTATCATGTGAAAGTTTAGGGGAAATTTACTTAACCTCTCAGAGCATTTTTATAAAATGAAATAATGTGTATCTGATGGGTATTTTTTTCATTAAGAGTAAATGGTATATCTGCAAAATGACTAATTAGGATTGCTATTTTAAACCTAAATGTTATATATTTTTCTGTATAGGATAAGGCAATTAATCATTAATAAGATGTCATTATTACCAGTGATTTATTTTTTATTAAAAAAATTTTTAATGTTTATTTACTTTTGAGAGAGAAAGAGAGACAGAGGCATGAGCAGGGGAGGGGCAGAGAGAGAGGGAGACACAGAATCTGAAGCAGGCTCCAGCTCTGAGCTGTCAGCACAGAGCCTGACGCGGGGCTTGGACTAACAGACTGCCCAGCCAAAGTTGGATCCTTAACCAACTGAGCCACCCTGGCACCCCACCAGTGATTTGTTGTAAAACTAAAATTGAGTCTCTATTAGCAACAGAGTATTGTTAGGTCAATTTTCTACCTTATCACTGGTCTCATGATTGATGTCATAGTCTAAAGATTGTTCAACAGTGTTTCACCATTCTGCAACCACCAAATATGGTGCTTCTCAGACTCCATGGTTGTTTAACTCCTTTGCCAGAATTATACACGTTTATTTTTCTTACATAATTTTTATTCTGTTTTACTGAGATTTTATATTGATAATGCTTCTTGTGTTAAAGCCCTGCATAGTTATCAGGATAACAAGACAAAGCTTTCTCAGTCTATTGTCATGTCTCTTATGTCTTTTAACAACTGGTTCCTAAAATATTCCTGGTCTTTACCATTATGGCTCAGTACCTGTTATCAGCTCACATATAATACTAATCAGAAAACTATTAACCTTACAGCACTGTTTTAATTAGTAACTTGGCCCACAGTAACCAAAGGGGTACAGATTCTGCTGAGTGATCTCACTAGTTGCCACAAATTGTTGACATCTACCAATAGCCAAATTTGCCTTTATTACACTCACTTCACACAATTATTTCTAAAAGCCATTGCCCACTGAATAGGCATATCAAACTCTTCAGTCCTGCTCTACAACTTTTATTGTTTTAGCCTCAGCATAGATTAACTTCAGCTTATTACACTTTAATTTACTAACTTTAACTAAGTATAATGGGATATCCTATTATTATTATCCTTTTAGGTCTTTGATTTTTTTCACCAAAATATTTTATAGTTTCTGAAAGAGCATAGTGGTTAAGGAGTATGGAATCTAAAACCAGATTGCTTGGATTTGAATTCTACCTCTGTCACCTGTTAGCTTTGTGATTTTGGAGAAATTAATTAAATTCTCTAAAATGAAGATAATAGTATCACCTATGTTTTAAAATGTTCATGAGTGTTGAATTAGTTTATAAATGTACAAATTTTATAACAGTGCCTGCCAAATATCGAGCATTAAGTAATGTTAGTTGTAGTTATAATGGTTGTCATAAATTACACCAGAGCTTGTCAGTAATAATAGACATTGTTTGGAATTAATTCTTTAAAGTTATAATGTGAAATTAATAATAGGGCGATGTTAATTGCATTTTCATTGAAATTCTTAAAAATATTTAATCAGTTATAGCATTCATTTTTTTTTAATTTTTATTTATTTTTGAGAGATGGAGATACAGCACAAGTTGGGGAGGGGTAGAGAAAGAGGGAGACACAGAATCCAAAGCAGGTTCCAGGCTCTGAGCTCTCAGCACAGAGCCCGACATGGGGCTCGAACTCATGAACTGTGAGATCATGACCTGAGCCGAAGTCCAGCACTTAACTGACTGAGGCACCAGGCACCTGCATTTGTTAATATTCTGATGGGATATAAGAAGGCCTTTCTATTTTTAGCTTGAAATAACTAACTTAAACTAGTTAGTACTTAAATTGGTACAATGATCATATTGCCTGTGGTAAGAATTTTTTCAGTGTTTGCATCAGAAATGACTATTTTCATAAATTTTAAAAGCTAATGATTCTCAATTTCAAAAACTTTTCTCAGTTTTCTTCTTACAACCGATCTTCAATAATTCTATCTTCCCTGAGATTGTCCTATGTGTTACACTGCACTGCATTTTAAATGTTTATTGATCTGCATTGATCCATTCCTACCTCCATGAGCATAGACCAATAGATTTATTTTTAAAACCCAAAAGGGGAGATGCCGGGGTGGCTCAGTTGGTTAAGTGTCCAACTCTTGATTTTGGCTCATGAAATCAGTTTGTGGATTTGAGCCCCATGGCGGGCTTTGTGCTGGCAGTGCAGAGCCTGCTTGGGATTCTCTCTCTGCTCCTGCTCACAGGCTCTGCCTTTCTGTCTCTCTCTCAAAAAATAAATAAATAAGGTTTAAAAACAATCCAAAACGGGATATAACTATAACCTAGTATTAGCAAAAGAAACTTGTAATATCTAAAAAGAACAAACACATAATATAATACTAATATATAATGCTCAGTTATAAGCATTTTATTTTAAGATCCTATCTGGTATTATTTGGTTTTAGTATAACAGATTTAATTCTGAATAGAATGACACAGACAATGTAAATTTCACTAAAATAAATTCCTGGCTTACATGAATGAACATCAGTTTAAAAGTTATTTTAGTGGCACCTGGGTGTCTTAGTCCATTAAGTATCCGACTTTGGCTCAGGACATGATCTCACAGTTGATGAGTTCGAGTCCCACGTTGGGATCTGTGCTGACCGCTCAGAGCCTGGAGCCTGTTTCGGATTCTGTGTCTCCTTCTCTCTCTGCCCCTCCCCTGCTCATGCTCTTTCTGTCTCTCTCAAAAATAAATAAACATTAAAAATTTTAAAGTTGTTTTATCTCTCTGAAAAATATTTAAAATATTATCATGCATTTTTATGCACATGTTATTTATTAATGATATACCAAAATTCCTATTAAGAATGATATTGATAAAGTAAATCTGAAAATGTACAATAAATATAAAGAAGATATTTAAAGTGGTTATATTCAATTGCTGCCAAACTTATTATATTTGATTTATTACATGTCAATAAACACAATATCTAGTGTTAATGGTGTGATTTTTCATGTGCTTAGTTCTTCAGTAAAAAAATAAATAATAATTATCTTTTCACAACTTGCTCATAATTTGTTCACAACTTAGTAAAAGCTAAAATAGTTCTCATTATTAGATGGTGAGTCTATTATTAATTATACCTGGAGATTTTACACCATGCTTCTTAAATATGGGGTTTGAAACAAAGTCAGTGGAGGAGGTCACAATACATGAGGGAGAAGAAGAAAACTGAAAGTCTATTGTTAACCATCTTTAGGAGTTTGAACTTCATTTTGAACGCAGCAAGTACTCATTGACATGTTATAGAAGGTGAAAGAAGATGATTATATTTGCATTTATGGATAGCTTAACATTTCATTTTAGTTGAGTGGGAATTGAAAGACTGGTTGTTGGCAGAGCTGATGAGTCATGACCAGTGGGCCTCTGGCTGAGCTACCAATCCGTCCTTCTGCCTGCTCAATTGTCCCTGAATCTGTTGAACATTTGCTTGGGTTGGTATGAGTTTGCTTGGTGTTTGGTGAAGATAAAAGGAGTTCTGGGGGGATATGAAAGAAAATATGGGACAAGATGAGGAATGCAGAGGAGAGAACAAGTCTGCCCTCTGGCCCCACTGAATGGTTATTTAAGCTTTAGGAGGTCAAGCCTTCCAGTAAAAGGTGAAAGACCTGTTTTTGTATGAGATTTAAAGCCCAAGCACTGTTCTTCTGGGCCTCCTGTGGTAAATGGGTCATAAAGTGTGAAAGAGGGCATTTTCTTATTTCTGGCAGAAGAAATCATTGACGAAATAATTGAAATTATTGAAGACTAAAGGGAATGGAGGGCCACTTAGCACTCTGATTATTGTAAAGCTTTGAAAACTTTGGAGGCAGCAACCAAAACGTGGGCAGTGGTGGTGGGCATCACAGATCATGGCAGGAGCTGGTGGTTCTCAAGTAAACATGGATTCATTCCTGAACATATTAGTACTGCAGGGGCATGGAATCAGGCTCTTGGTCCAGAGTTATGGAGTTAAGGATTACCACGGCAGCAGAAGGTGGGTAATTGATGTAAATGTGATCTAATTTTAATCACTGGCCAGATACATGTATTACAAATGAATTCAATGAATCAGACAATTAGAGACAAGCAGGAGACTCTATAGTAATCCGGTTGACACAGCTGGGTGGTCAGACTCAGAACTGCAGTTACGGGTTGAACAGAAGAAGGACCTATGAGATATTTAGAAGACAGAAACAACGTAATGTGATGAATTGGGAATCTCTCCTTGAGGGAATTGGGGAGCAATGATGAAAAGCATGGCCTCTGAAATCAGACTGTTTTGTATTTATCACTTAACAGCTGCACGATAGGCAAATTACTTAACTTCTTAAAATCTCAGTTGTCCCATATTTTGAATTTGTAAGTTTTGAATAACAGTAGTATCTACTGCTAGTATCTAATAGAGATGCCTCTCAAAGTTAAATGAGATGACTCACTTAAAATACCTAGCACAATGCTAGGCACATTCTAGGCATTCAGAACATATGAAAAATCATTAGCAAACCTGCAGAAAGTATTCAAATTATGAGGAAATCAAATTGTCCATTATAGGAAGTCCTATTTATATGCAAATAAAATATCCTGTTAGATGAACAGATTTATCATCGACACTGTCGCCAATATGCTGATTGTTAATGGGTTAATATTCTGAATATTTAGTCACCTTTAGGCTTTGCTTATGCATGAATTTTTCCTACCAGAATATGTTTATATGTGTGTATCTACATGTGTGTATGCATATACCTGTATGTATGTGTGTGTGTATTTATTACATCTGTGCGTGTGTGTGTATACAAGTATATGAAAATAATACCTTGCAAGCAAGATCATAAAATTGCAATCAAATAATTAAATAGATACAAAAGTAACATGAGATGAAAAATTGACAAATTGTGATCACAAATAATAAAAATCCTTCTTCCCTATTTCTCAGGAGACAGCTCTGTGTCCAGCAGGGTTCTGGCAGAACCATGAGTTACATCTTGGGATAGAGTAAGGAATAGAATCACAGAGCAAGGAAGGTGCCCTATTACTTGCATGATATAATCCCTGAAATTCCCCTATTTGCTTCTAAATCTGTGAGAGAGAAGAATGAGTCTCTTTTGTTCACCATTAGATGCCCCAGTCACAGGGAACAATAAATATTTGTTAAATTAAACTATAGTATTTGGGGTTCCCAAAATTCTGACTATATTTTAAAATTGTAATCTAGCTCTTAAAAAACATGTAATTTGGGGCGCCTGGGTGGCTCAGTCGGTTGAGTGTCTGAGATCGGCTAGGTCATGATCTCGCAGTTAGTGGGTTTGAGCCCCACGTTGGGCTCTGTGCCGACAGCTCAGAGACTGAAGCCTGCTTCAGATTCTGTGTCTCCCCCTCTCTCTGTCCCTCCCCCGTTCGTGCTCTGTCTCTCTCTCTGTCAAAAATAAATGAACATTAAAAAAATTTAAAAAAACAGATGTAATTTAACCCATTTTACCAATGAAAAAATTGTTCTGTAATATGAAAGTGACTTGATCATGATATATAGCAATTAAATATCTGGAATTGAAAAAAAAAGGTCCAGCATTCTTTGTTGGGAGTCTGTTTTTAACAACTACATTATTTTCTTAATTATATTTCAAATTATACACATGTACCTGTGTGTGTGTGCGTGTGTGTGTGTGTGTGTGTGTGCGTACGCACGTGTGTGTAGAGACAGAGCCAGGGGAAGAGAGAGAAGACAGAGTACTTTAATCTACATTGATTTTTTTATTGATTTTATGGGAGTTTCTGTGTTCTGGGAGTTTTCATTGTGCAGTGACCGACCATACTAGCTGGGATTGTCCATGGAGACAGCAGCTGACCTACACCTCTGACCTCCATCTGCACTCTCATGCCTAGAATCTTACCTCCCAGTACCCCACTCTTAGCTGAAAGCTCTTCTTATTCTAGTTTTGTCACTCCCTGTCTCCCATTACTGCAGCTTGAGGACCTCATTGTGACTTCTCTTCCCTTCATCCCTCTTCTGGCTTTATTTCTGTCCATTTCTAGCATAAACTCCATGATCAGTTCCAGGACTCAAAATACCGTTTTTTCAGGGTCTTTCCCCAGATTTGCAACCTTCTCATCAGTCTCACTATTTGTTTTCTTTATTTTTAATGTTACAGACCGCTACTAGAGAAAGCCATAGAGAAACAGCAGTGGGTGCCCTTCATTAAAAATTCAGTCTCAAGCCTCAGCTGGCCTCTCAAGTCAGCCGGACAATCTGTCTATATGTCCCAAGTCCCCTTCCTCCCTCTTTCCCCTTAGCAGCCCTTCCAAATCCCCATCATTCTCTATAAACCCTTGACCCCACTCAGCAAATGACCTCACCTTTTACTTCACAAAGGAAATAGAGGCCAACAGACAGCAACTCCCTCCACTTCCTGCCCCCTCCTCTACATTCTTATCAGCACCCACATCCATCCTTACCTCTTTTCCTCATTTTTCAGTTGAAGCAATGTCTCTCCTCTTAGCCAAGGCTAATCCCACCACCTGTGATCTGGATTCCATCCCTTCCCGCTCCCTCAGGGACATGCTCTATCAATCATCCATGCTCCTGTATCTTCAGCCTCTCTTGGTGTACTGGCTCTCTCCCTTCTACATACAAAATGCTCTATTTGCTTCCAACTCAAATACACACACACACACACACACACACACACACACACACACTCCTTTCTACACTCCCATCCTCTTCAGCTTACTGCCAGAACTTTCTCTTTTCTTTCTCAGCCAAGCTTCTTAAAAAAGAAAATCTCCTCTGATTTTAAAAGGAGTACATGCTCATTTTAGAATGTTTGGAGAATAAAGATATTCAAAGAAGAAAATAATAATTGCCCATAATATACACCACCCAAGGATGACAACTGCTAATATTTTGGTTTTGGGGTTTTTTTGTAGTTTTGTTTTTCACTCCTTATAAAAAAATGGGTATCATACTGCATAAAGTTTTGCATCTTTTTTTTTTCATTTACTGTGACCATGTTTCCTGTCTCAAATACCCTTCACAAACAGTCTGTTAGTGGTTGTTTATTATTGCATTATAAGTGTAACAATTTAAATACTTCCTTTATTAGACTGTTAGACTGTTCAATTTTTTCCTTCTATAAATAATCATAAACATGCTTCCTGAAGACAAACCCATACTTTTTCCTCTCCTCCTACTCATTAGTCTGCCTAAGACAATCTGTCTTGTACCTCCTTCAGTTGAGATTTCACTCATTAAAGTTACCAGTGACTCTTTACCAATGTTGAAGAGACTTTTCTGGTTTATCTCACTGAGCTTCTTTGAGGTGCTTGACAGTGTAAGCAATTATTTCCTTGAAATAATCTTCAGCGCCGGCTTCCAAGAAACAACATCCCTACTTTCCATCTTTCTAGGTCTTCCCTATCATCCCCTTTGCACGTTCTTCTTCCTGGTCTTGCCTTTGAAAATTGGCTTCACTGGAGCTCCATCCACAGCCCTGGACTGTATTTCTACACTTTGTTCCTGGGGGTAACCATTGACTCATCCTTCATTCAAAATGCTGGTGGTTTCCAACCTGTGCGCCCAGCCTGGCTTATCTCCTCTGGGGAGGCTTTTCTACCTCTTAGTCAAGCTCTCTGAATTCTTTTTCCTTTTCTAAGCTCTTGTGAATCCTATACCTAACTCTATCATGGCATGCATTGCTTTTATTTTAAACTGTTGGTGACTTGCCCTTCTCTTTCCAGGGACTCTAAAGCTCAGTACTATTGACATTTGTGTCAAATAATTCTTTGCTGTGGGGCTCTGTCCTATGTTGGCAGGGCGTTTAACATCTTTCATTTCTATCAACAAGATGTTATTAGCAATGCTCCAAAAATGTTATCATCATAAGTTTCTGAAGATTTTGTCAAATTCCCCTAAATACAAAATCCCCCAAGTGGCAAACCACTGTGCTAACCTGGGAGTTTTGTGAGGGTAGGACCTGTGTATTCGTGTCCATTCCAGTGTCCAGCATGTAAATGATGTCAAAGAAAAATAAAAATTAATAGGAACAGGTTGTTGGTTTTACAAAAATATTCCATTTTTATTGTCAACCGTCAAGCAGATATTATATTACTAACAAGTTTCCTTGACCCATGATAGGTATTAAAAATCAACAAAGTCCTTAAACTCAAGGAGCTTACAATTTTGGAGGAAATAAGTGAGTCAGACATGCAATCAGCATGCATATGGGAACTTAATTATACAAACGAAATGGTTCAGTTTTGCTGTGGCACTTTGGAAATTTTGTTACTGCTCCGGGACAAGAAAGCAAAAAAGGAAAATGTTAAGAGGAGCCAGACCTTTTACCACATGTGAACAAAAGACCTGATTGGCACAAAAGCAAGAGAGATGGGGCATTTGCCACTCATATGGGAAAGACTGGGGACAGGTTTCAAACAGATGGGTCAGAATCTAGGTCTTTAAAGGGGTGCCTGGGTGGCGCAGTCGGTTAAGCATCCGACTTCAGTCAGGTCACGATCTCACGGTCCGTGAGTTCGAGCCCCGCGTCAGGCTCTGGGCTGATGGCTCAGAGCCTGGAGCCTGTTTCCGATTCTGTGTCTCCCTCTCTCTCTGCCCCTCCCCTGTTCATGCTCTGTCTCTCTCTGTCCCAAAAATAAATAAACGTTAAAAAAAAAAAAAAAAAGAATCTAGGTCTTTAAGGACACAAGTCTGCTCACACATAAAGTAGATTATTTCTTTCAATGATAGGTTTAATTTAGCTACTGACTATAGGTTCATGTTTTGTTCCAGTAAAATATGTTATATTGTCTACAATGTTTTCAATTAATTTAATTTTTATATAATCGTGGATGTATGTGTTCAGTTAACCATTGGAATACAAGACGCAGACCTATTTAGATAAGTAGATGTGAGCAAATGGTTGTTCTCAATGGTAGCAACATGCTTTCCCAGTTGTTCTCAATGGCAGCAAATTTTGCTCCTCAAAGGATATTTGACACTGTTGAGACACTTTTGGTCGCCCAACTGGTGAGGAGGTAGGGAAGTGTGCCATTGGCATGTAATAGGTAGAGGTGAGAGATGCTGCTAAAATACTAAAATGCACAGGAGAGCCCCACACAACAAAGAATTATTGGGCTGACATTTTGGAATGTCAGTAGTGCTGAGATTGGAAAATCTTCATTCTTATGGATCCACAACACCAATTAGCACATTAAAGGATCTAGACTCCTGCAGATAGATAGGTAGATAGATAGATAGATAATAGATAGATGATTGATTTAAATTTAAAATTTATTCATTTATTTATTTAATATCTTTAAAAACAAGATCTCACTAGATTATTTTACTATGAACCCTGACTATATATTAGGTATATTGGGTAAAACATTGATTAAAATTAAAATATATATTAAAATTAATTTTACCTATTTCTTTTTATATTTTTAATATGACTACTACAAAATATAAAATCACGTATGTGGCTTGCATTATATTTCTGCTGGATGACACTTATCTATCCATTTCCTCATATCAGTAAAAAAAAAGTATTCCACTTCCTGTAAAATATTGAAAATCTTTGTTAACCAGTGTTAATTGATATTTTACTCCTTTCCTCCCCAATCTTAATTTATTGTAATGTAGATTAGTAATTAGTTGTTGGTCATAGGTAAGCTCTATGGGCTTTTAGAAAAATTATTATCCAATCTGTGTATATGCAAGAGAATAGCTCTCCTGATGTTCGTATGTTTAAAGTCAGATTTAGCGTTTCAGCAGCTATTGAAATCACTAATATGTTTAGACTTTGAGCAAATTCTTGACTCTATCATTGCTCCAAATCCTCTTTTTCCCTCTTTTTGAAATAACTAAAATGACTCGAATATCAAGTTCAAAGCAGATGAGAAAGTCATTTGAGAATATCCATTTGTCACCCACAGATGTGGCTGTGGGTATCAATGAGAATGTGTCATTCACATACATTCAAATACATTCACATGCATTCAAATACGGTTAGCTAGTTAGAATCACAATATTGGAGGAAAAATGGATGGCAATAGAGTTTTATATAGTATGGAGAATGCTGGGAGAATGCTGAATCCTAAAGTTACAAAAGGTAAGGAAGGGTCCACAATACTTCTAGTATTCCTAACCAAGGGAAGGCCAAAATCTTCCCAAATCAAAAGTATGGAGGAAGAAAAATGTGAACAAAAGTTAAAACAGCATAGGAGCTGCAACTTTGTGAACCAAAGACTCCTTTTCTGTGTGTGGCCAGTTAAACCTTGCTAAGGCTGTGCTTGCAGGCAGGCCGGGCAGAGCACACAGGTGACACTGGGTCTTAATTCCAGCAAGGACACTTCTGTGCTCTCAAGAGGATTTAACGGATGACACTTGCATGGTAGCAGGGAATGCTTCTAGTTTTGAAGGGCTGTTTTTGATATTGTTTCTCTCTCAGCCACCCTCTTCCCCAGCCCAGGAGTGGCAGGGATGCCACATTAGTCAAGGCAGGACAAGGTCAGGGCTTGGCCTAAGATCTGGTTGTGGGAATATGCAAAAGGAAGTGGCTAAAATTAGTAATGGACTGAATGTGTGCCAGTGTTGTGGAGAAAGGGGAGAGAGTGGAGGAGCAACTCCAGATGATATTTGTATTGTCCTGTCTGGGGGAAAAAATAGGAATATAACACTCCCCAGGTAGGGGGAGGAGGGGTTGGGGGAGTGGACATTACGGTTTTCTTCACCCCCCTTTTTTCAGACCTGTCGGCTAATTTCATTGCGTTGCTTTCTCCCCAGCTTTTCCAATTTGGAATCCTTTGTAAACATGTTATATTTCATGTGTTTGCTCACTATGTCTTAAAAAACTGAATTAACATTGAAAAGATGGAATTGGGAACAAACTAGTTTGTGCCTCAATGTAGAAAAGTGGGCAAGATATTCAGGACAGAGAAAAACTAGAGAAATTCAACATAGATTTCCTCTAACATATCTTTGTCTTCTTAAAGATCAGTTATTAATTTGCACAATTGGACATCTGAAAATGGACTTTTCCCCTTATCATGACTTTTGATGTATTTTATTTAATTTCAAAAATTAATTCTTTGGGAGAACTGTGCATCCTGATACATGAATATGCATGATGGAAATAGGAGGTCAGGGACATAATCACATTATACCTTACAAAATACCATAACACCTTTAAGTTTTTGGTTTCCTCTGAGCTTCTGTTCAGAAGTAAAATATTTTAAGTATTATTTTATATTGGATGAATTAGAAAATCAGAATTGTGTTCCTTTCGTTATAGAAAAAATATGATATACTCTGGTATATCTGGTTTTCTTTGATTCAATTTAGAGAGTTTTTGGAAAGAATAAAATGAAACAGGTTTTGAAGAAGAGGTCACCGAAACAGATGCTATCTACCATAAAATATTTAATATTTTCTTGAATTCTTAAAGCATTTGTCATTCAAATGGAATAAGTGTAGGATTCATATAGTATGTGTGGATTTCAAAATATGTAATTGTCATTCAAATGGAATAAGTTTGGGATTCATATAGGATGTAAGGATTTCAAAAGATGTAATTTTTCTTTACTCTCGTAGCAGGAAGTGCATACCTTATAAACGGATGTTTAAAGTTAGGCAATCGCTTACTAAATGTTAGGACAAAACCATAGTTTTGGTTGCAAAGGGCAAAATGTGGACAGAGATTTTTGATAAATGTCAGAGTGAAATGTTAATTCTAATTGTTCTGTCGAGTTGTCCTTGATTTGTGACAAGTCTGTTACTATGCAGATTTCCGAGCTGCCATGGCCCATGCAAGGATTTTACCCTGTGAAGTTACCCAGATACACCGTCTTCTCCATCTCACCTCTTTATTCCTAATTAGTGTGTCCCTGGGTTCTCTCAGAGTAGCATTATGGTTGTCCTGAAGTGTTTTTGATTTGGACTCTGACAAATTAAGCCATCCAATGTTTAGCAAAAGCACAAATTTAAGTCACAGAATTGGTAAACCCTTACAGGTGGCATCCCAGACAGTCGCCCACTTTCATCCTGCCCACCCTGTCCACTTCCCAGAGGTGCTGCAAGCACCAGTGTATCTGTAAACTCACTTAAAGTTTTGACTTTTGTGTTTTAAGTTCTCATTATGGTCCCACACTGCCTTTTCCCTGAAGTAATAATGGCACTAAGGTTAGGCAGCGCAATCCAGTCTATCAGTGTGCACTGAAATTTAGCAGGGTCTCTGAAAAAGTAGACACTGGAAAATTGGAGAGGAGGAAAGAACCACGGAAAGATAGGTCTGATGCTGGTGCCAACAGCCTGTCCCTTTTCTTGGGCCAGCGACATTCAGACTAACCGAGAATCACATCTCCGTCCTCACTCCCAAATTGTCTAACGCGCAACTTCTCAGGAAGGTTTCAATTGCTTTCAGTAGTTGAAGTAATAGTAAGAGAAAGAGGAAAAGGGGAGAAGGGAAGGCAACCAACACTGAGACTTTCTATGTGCCCTTTGAGTTGCTGCCTTTTTTATCCCACATTATCCCTATGGAAGCACAGAAAATTAGAGGATTTTGTTCACGGTGACACAGTAATTAACAGAGTCAGAATTTTAATTCAAGTCTGTCTCCAAGACACATGCTCCTTTTTTTACATACTCTCAGATAGATTTATGGGAAATCATATTTACACAAAATCATAAATATGTGGGAATCTACAATATCTTTGGATATCTTATGGATATTACCTATCTATTTCATATATGAACTAGGCATGTTACTGGGGGATGCCTTTACCTACAAATTACCCAGGATTCTGCCTTCCCAAGATGAGATGACTGTAATTGATTCTGATTTTTAAAAATTACAATTTTGAGGGGCAGCTGGGTGCCCCAGTTGGTTGGTTAAATACCTCAGTTGGTTAAATACCTGACTCTTGTTTTTGGTTCAGGTCATGATCTCCGGTTCATGGGTTTGAACCCTGTGTCTCGCACAGCCTTTTTCTGATCCTCTCTCTCCCTCTCTCTTTGCCCCTACCCTGCTTGTGCTTGCTCTCTCTCTTTCTCTCTCTCAAATTAAATAAATAAACTTAAAAATTTTTTGAAAAAGCATTGCATTTTCTGTTGGGCAAAACATACAATATTTTTATGCATATTATATATCTAAGAGCTGCTAATAAAATCATTTACCGTTTAGAACCTGCCTTCATCTAAAACAATGTGAAAATGCTAATCAGTTGAGTTTCATAGTACTAATGTATAGTAAATTGTTGTTTTTTTTTTTTAATTTTTTTTTTTCAACGTTTATTTATTTTTGGGACAGAGAGAAACAGAACATGAACGGGGGAGGGGCAGAGAGAGAGGGAGACACAGAATGGGAAACAGGCTCCAGGCTCTGAGCCATCAGCCCAGAGCCTGACGCGGGGCTCGAACTCACGGACCGCGAGATCGTGACCTGGCTGAAGTTGGACGCTTAACTGACTGCGCCACCCAGGCGCCCCAATTGTTGTTTTTTTAAACAGATGACATAACAGGATAAATTTCTGTGATAAATAAGAGAACTTAAAAAATGTCTTTTTGGCATGCCAGATCACAGTTGTGTTAAAACACATGTATTAATTATTCTCATACATATCTCAAGTACCTAGAATGATAGGCCAAAACTAGGAGACAGTCTTGTTCTCTCACAGGGTTGGGTTTTTTGTTTTGCTTGGCTTTGTTTTTGCTTAAAAAAACCCAAACAAACAAACAAACAAACAAAAAACACACTTGTTTTGTTTCTTTTCAAACACACTATGCCTTGTTTCTTTTCAAAAACAAGTTTCTATATATTTAGGTTTATTGATCTCAACGTAAGTTTTGCAGAAACATAAATATAAAAATTATTAAAAACTTAAAATTAGGTGCTGTATTTATCTAATTGAAATGTGTTTCAGAAATTAGGGAGATAATGGTGTTATAAATGTAGCAGTAGGGGCCACAGTGAATCATTCCTTCCTCTGTACATGCCCTCCCATGTGCAGTAGTCTGCTCCCACAAAGTAGTCTCCACCCATGGTGACTCTGACCTTGGACATTTGATGTGCTTTGACCAATGAGATAATTAATAGCAAGTGAGAAGCAGACACTTGAAAAGTACTTGCCCACTGGGGCACGCCCCTCCTGGTTCCTAAGAACCTGTTGTGCCTCACAGTACGAATAAACCAGGGCTAGTCCCCTGGAAGATGAGACCGTGTACAAAGAGGCCCCAGGCTTCTCACCCATGCCAGCTTTCCCAGAGGAAAGGTGAAGGAGACCATCCTAGACCATTCAGCCCTAGCTGAACTGGATTAGAACAGAGGAACCACTAGATGATCAGCAGATTCATGAGAAATCATTCATGTTCATGGTTTTAAGCCACTGTGTTTTAAGATGGTTTGTTACAGAGCAAAATGTAACCAACTCAATACTGTTCCTCCAAAAATGTAAATATAAATCCAACTAAGTCTGAAAGTGATTGAAAACTATTGCTGACTCACAGAGCTAAGTGTTAGCTTCACTCCTAATCTCATCTTAATAAACAAATCAGCTATCTCCGTTAATTTCAGGAAACTAAATTCCAACAAGGCAATCCCACCATCACTAATCTTCCTGCAAAAGGCTGCAAGGGACAATAATGGTTTCAAGTAATGTCAAATTAAGACAGTAAAGACAAGGCAACTCATTCATAGGACTACTTGTGTCTCACAGAAATGCAAAGGCTTCAAAAATACTCTCTGCATCTCTCTTTCTCTTACATACACACACATACACACACACACACACACACACACACATACACACACACACATACAGCTGTGCAAGTAGAGGAAACATTCACATTCCCTAGTTGCTCTAAGACTTCAGAAGTTTCAGAACTGTATGTTTCCAAAAAGGAGACTTTTTTTTCTTGCAGGATTCAGTGTAAGGACAAGCTTGCTTGTTACACTGTCACCATCATCTGTGAGACTATTTTCTTAAGTAGGTTCCTTTTAAGGTATTCTGCCTATTCCAGAAAAACATAGTTTTGAAGAACTTTTAGTAACCTGAAACAAGGCTAATGTGTAGAAACATGTATAGAAAAAAAAACTACAGGATTTTACATTTAGTATGAATTCAATTTTGTAAAAACCCTGTATGTTTTATATATAAAATAAGCAAAAATAAAAACTTTTGAAACATGTTTACCCATTATAGTAAAGGACTTTATAGGTATATGATATTTTTATTTTCTGGTTTTAATCCTCAGTAGTATTAAAATGTATATAAATATATAAAAACATAAAATAAATTAACATAATCTTGAAATCAATGGAGGAATATCTTAACATGTAAAATGATATTCTAAGAATCATTTAGAAAAAAGTAATCCAGAAATTTATATCAAATTATAGATGATGGACATTCCCAGGAGTGAGTGGGTGTTCATTACAATAGTATGTACAGATTTTGTGTAAACAAATAAATTGATTGATAAATGAAATTGCACACCATATAAATACTTGTAAATTTTCTAATCATGATCTTCTATACTGATGTTTTTTAATATACACTTCTTACTTGCATTAAGAATCCCTCATTAAAAACATATCAAATTGCTTCACAGTTTTCCTTAGTATTTTACATTATTTTTGTCCCCATCCCACCGCATCTTTCTCTCTTTGCAGATTCTAATGCATAGATAAGGTAAAAAAAATATTACTTAAAAGCAACACATTCAGTCATTGGAATGTTTGTAAATGTTAACCATTACCTAGACTTTCAGTCTAAGCCAGTACCCTAGGAATCCATCCACACAGTCCCTCACCCCACTATTGACTATCCAGAACATTTAAAACATAATGGTGCTGAGAAATGCAATTTTTGAAATAAGGCATGGATCAGAAGTCTGGGGCCTCAGTGGCTGCCCCTGTTGACCCAGTTACAGGACAGAATCTGCATATTTAAGATTCCTGGATCACTACAGTGCTGTTCATTTCTGTGTGCTTTTCAGGTCTTGTAGAGTAACAGATCCTGAAGATGAATTCTTGTGCACTGTTCAAAAGTAATATTCCCCAAAGGTAAAAATGGGAAGTTTACTTTTTCCTGCACACAGGATGACTTAATGAAAGTTGCTGCTAACATTTTTGGCCTTACTACATATCAGAGAGTACCCTTTCTTACTGGAATATTTTGCAAACAAAACATGACTTGGATGCAAGAATAATGAATATTATAACAGAAAAAAAAAAACGAAATTGGAGTCACCTCCTCCCTGAATGCAATATCCACCTATTACTGACCACTGTGACCTTTCTGGGAAAAGGCACTTCCATTGGACAGGGCAGTGGCCGCAAGGCAGCAAAACACCACTCAGAGTAATTCTTTACAGATGCCAGGAACCGGAAGTTTCAAGGGGAAAAATGAAAGCCATTCACTCTTCCAATGACATAGGCCTTTGATACCACAAAGCCATTTGGGCTCAGAGCTCCAAGGTCAGGAAGGCACGTAAAGATTGGTGATTAGAGAAATACTATATCAGCAAAGTGTGGCAAGCTATTAAAAGAAACTATAGCTTTTATGATTGTGTCGCTGAAGCTCCCCAGGGCTATTTGTATTAGATATTGAGTTAAGCATAACTTATTTAGTCCCAGCATTCCAGAAAACATTTTGATGTCAGCTACTGCAGGAAAGTAAACACAAAGCAAAGGAGGAAACAGAGCTGATCTCAAACAGATAAAAATGGCGTAATTTAATTTTCTGAACCCGGGCGTTTTAGAGCATTAAGAATGAGGAATTTTAGAAGGTCCTTTCAACTTGAAAAATAAAGTTTACTTAGGCATTTGGTGGAGGGGGAGAGAAGGAGCACAGAGCTTACACTATCAACTTGTTGAGCATGTATTAATTTCCAATCAAAAATATTTTTGATATACTTAGTGAACTGCTGCTCCCAAGGTTATAATCTGTGAGTAGGATAATGGATAAGTTTCCCCCTGCTCCCATGACTTAATAATCATACAATTTTTGTTTACACATCATCTCCCAGCAGGTCTAATTGTAGCATTGTTCACGATATTGGCTCATAAGGTGTTTAGCATTCACCATACACTTTTACAACTGCCTTCAAAATTATTTTTTTCTAACACGAGGCTTTAACACTGACCACACTCACCATGTGATATCCAACCCTAAAATGAAAATTCTGGCAATGATAAGCATACCAAAAAGTCTGTTTAATTCCATTTGAACCAGAGAAAGGAATGCTTGAGTGCTGACTCCTAGCTCATGCCAAAATCCCTGAGAGAAATTTCCTTACAGGCCCTATGAAGACTGAGCAAAACTTGGTGACTCAGGGGACAGATCAATAGGTATCTAAAAACATTAGGATATCAGTGTCTGAAGGACTGACCACTTTAAACAATCTTAATATAGATGGCACTGCAGAAAGGAGTTGGAGGGGGACATTTATACCTAAAACTTTACATGTTATCTGAAAGAAGAAAAATTTGCCATCTTTTCAAAACATCAAGGTAATTAGAGAAAGAGAGACAGAGAAGGAGGGAGGGAGAGAGAAAGAATTAGAGAGAGGGAGGGAGGATAGAGAGGGAGGAGAGAGAAGTGGGGAGGGGGAAGGAGAGAGATACAAAGAAAGAGAGAAAAGAAGGAAACTTGGAAAAATGTTAACAGTCCTTGCTTCTGGGTAGTGGGCTTATGGGTGATTTTTATACTTCTCTGTTTTTGCCAAATCTTCTGCAAATACTATGGCACCCTTCTGATTGAAAAAATGAAAGAGGAAGAAAATACACGAATGAGTAGGACAGCACATAGGTCTCTTATGTAAAAGACATGCCAACGATTCCCTCTCTCATGGGCTAGGCCTTGCCATGATGAACATCTGCTTTGACATAATCTCAGAGAAGCTGCTCTAGGATTTACAGTCTGCTGAAGGGGAGCTGCTAGACCATTTTCAGAAGGATATTCTTCCATGTTCAGTTTTGGGACTTTGCATTCCTCTGGCAATCTTGTACTCTTCGCCTACCTCTAAGAACTTGCATTTGTGTCTTCCCTAGCAAAGGAACTCTCCTGGTTTGTTTTATTCGTTTCTCCCCCAGAGTTGTTTTCATTTGTTTGTAGGAAGAATGATAACTCCAGCAAATATTTTGTAATCATATCTCTTGCCCAAAGCTGATAACGTTCCATGAATATGTGACTATCACCATTGCCACTGTCTGTTTGACTTGATCATTGCCTGTGCCAAATGGTTGTTAAATGTTGTGAATGCCATCTGTAATTGTGCAGCCATACAATTCCTTATTCAGGTAATCATAAGAATGACCTCAGGTTTATCATTATAGTGGTTATAGAACCATTATATAGCCACACAATATATAATATGCTCTATTATACTATGCAAGAATCAGGATAGAATTATAGTTATGGAAATATGCAACTATAACATAGTTTTATAATTTGTGGTGAAGTTTAAGATAATCTCATTACAATTTTGCAGACAATCTATTTCAGTGATTAGTTTGAAATAAATGGTTTAAAGAAATTATCATTTTGGAATACCATGTAAACATAGCCAGTGAATGGTCACCACCTGACTGAAAAATAGTAAGGAAAATCTAAAAAAATGATATTAAAGGTAAATGCAACCTATCACATTTAACTATATGTTTCATTAGGCAGTATATGTTAGGAGAAAAGATGTTATAGATCCTAACTTTCAAAAATAAAATTACAGTTTGAGTGCACTCAGCAAAATAGTCACATGTGAAATACAGAAACATTTTACTATCTAGGTACAATATGCCAAATACTAACCAGAAAATAAATAAAAATGTGAGAGGCGACTGATTTTTCTTAAAAAAAAAAAGAAAGAAAGAAAGAAAAAGAATAAGGAACAATTCTTAAGGTTGTGCTTCTCTGATTTTTATTTTTTTTGGTTGCTGTTAAGGAAAGTTCAGGTGAGGATAAGCTCCTGTTGGATAGTCATAAACCAACCATTCATTCTAAATTCAGAATGCTAAGGAACACAAACCTGACATCAAGGTAAAAATAAATCCTGTATCTTTAACATTGGCAACATTTTGAAAACACCAGAGAAATTATCAAGCAAACTGTTCATTCTTTTACCATTGCTCTCCAAGTCCCATTCTGGCCACTGAAAGTGTCACTAGTCTAGGGGCACCTGGGTGACTCAGTGGGTTAACCCTCTGACCTCAGCTCAGGTCATGATCTTATGGTTCGTGGGTTCTAGCCCCGCATCGGGCTCTGTGCTGACAGCTCAGAGCCTGGAGCCTGTTTTGGATTCTGTGCCTCCTTCTCTCTCTACGCCTCCCCTACTCAAGCTCTTTCTCTGTCTCTCAAAAATAAATAAATGTTTAAAAAAATTTTTTTAAAAAGGAAGTGTCATTAGGCTGTATAACAGGCTCCTTCTGTGTATCTCAGGGGAAGCATACGCTTTTAAAATCAATCTACTAAAATGTTAAGTAAACGTGGACTGTATCATGTAAACATAATCCTCATCTAAAATTTTATGTTGATATTGTTAAATATCATGGCAGAAAAGATAGGGAAACACAAAGCTCCCCCATAATTTCAATATTTCCTCTGTGCATTTTCTCGTGTTCCCTCCACAAAGAGTCCATGTACAGACATAAAAAGATTTTTTTCTAACTTGACCGGTAGCCCAAGGTACATCTGCAGATGTAATTGCTAATGATGCTATCACTTTTGCTCTTTCACCCTATGGGACACCTGTTGACTTGCCAGACTGAGTTTCCTCCATTCATCTTGATTCAAGAGATCCATTCCCAAGAAGTACTAAAATGTGTGACTTTGTTTAGAATTATACTTATGCCTCACTTATGTCCTTGGTAATCCCATACAGCAACCTTCAAACTAAATACTACTTAGCTTCTTTAGATAAAGCATCAAGAAAGTTCAGGACTTTAATAACAATAGAAACAAAATGTCACCCCCATGCCTACGTAAATTAGGGAAAACAAGGAGTAGAAGGAAGGATATACTGAACATATTTTCTTTTATTAATACTTTTAAATTGCACAGAAACCTTCCCAAGGGTAAGGCCTCTTTGAAGATAAAAGCCCATCTGCATAAACTGAAGGGGCCTCTTTAATGCAGTTTTCATTATCTTGACTCCAAAGTGACTGATGTCAAGATCAAGGGAGTCAATCAGGGCAGATACACTCCAGGACACCATAGAGAAATAAATCAATCCATCCTCTCCACTCAGGAGAGTGCCGCTCCACGAAGGGGATTTGTGAATCTCCTTTCTGAAGCAGGAGGCCAAGTTCCATCATTGTGAGACTGACTCTCATCCCTCAGAAGTCCCTCATTCTTTACGTTAATTGAGGTCCCCTGCGTCAGTTATCTAATAGTCTAATGAAGTTTGGAGATAAACCAGTTCTTGACCATTTCTTGCCCTCTGAACACTCCCAGGAAACTAACCCCATCCAGCCTTTTATCTCCTTATGTTAAAGAGAGAAAATTAACTCTGAAGAAAGTGACACTGCAGCCCCTTGGGTGGTGAATATGGTATGGGTCTTCTTGTGAGCAGAGAGAGGCAAAGAAAGGAGAAATCATCAGAGCTCATTAGATTCTTTGTGACAATTAATCCTTTGCCTTCCTCAGTCATTTTCTCCCATCTGCAATGGCACTTTGGCTATGGAGTGTCTGTTTGCCTTTACTTTGAAAAATAAAGCCTTTACTTCTTAATTTGGCCTCTGTTACCCAATTTATTACATGATGCAGTAGGTCTACCCAGTCATGGTAGGTGTAGGCGAATTAAAAATGTCATCATTTGGTCTTTATTTCACAAGCTTGACTTAGTGCTGTTTTCACTTGCAAAATACAAACGTGAAAACTATAATTTATTATGGTACTAGCAATTCAAGATGTTTTGCTTGGATCCTATGTGTGCAATTGGTTACCAACATTCCAATCTGTTTTGCTTTAGTTGGCTACTAGTTTACTACCCTCAATTTCATTCTCTAAATCTGTGTTTAAAAAGAGTTTAACAACATTTTGATTCTGTTTGGAAATGTAGTTATGGGTTCCCCTCACTGATGCATAGGAACATTTTAAATGTGGTTAGTAAAATTTCATTTTATGGCAGATGACAAGATGCAAATTACTTATTTAGTGATTCCTTAATTTTACACATACTATTTTATTACAGTAAATATCAGAGGCCGGGTCACTTCAGGAGTGTATGAAGAGGTTATTTCAATTACACACATTGGAATGGCCTTGAAATTTCAGTCTCCTTGAAGTCTGCATCACGTAACTAGAAGAATCGGCCTCCCTGCTCTATGAGCAGCCCCTACTGGACAACTAATCAATTTGTGCTGCTGTTAGACTAGAAGCATCCATTCTTTCCCATTCTTCTCCTTCTCCCTCCTCCCTATGCTGGTGGGGGTGGGGGGAGAGGATTTTTTACTTTTCTCTTTAAAAGTAAGCTATGTTACTTTCTTTTCTAATAATGAACATTTAGTTGAAAGAGTTGCACCACATAATCCTATAAAGACATATTGACCTTCTGAAAATTGAATGGTATTATGCTTTCTCAGTAATTCAATTAGAATTCTTAAATTGAATCTCTTCTCCCATTAAAAACAATTTCTTGTACATAATAATAAAATAATCTTGTTAGTTTTAATGTATGAATCCTAATAACTATTAGGAATATGTTGCAATAGGCTAAATAGAAATAAAGATATATTTGACTGATTTGGTTGTCTCTCTTTTTACAAATTAGTATCAGATATGACCCTTATTGTTACATATTGTTTCCTATGGGTGCAAGGGCCTTAATAACATCTAAGTTGATCTTGTTTTCATTCTTAGCTATTATATAAAAATAAACTAGTTTGCATTTTATCACAATATAAAAATTAAAGGTCCAAAGATTTAGTATATAAAACATCATATTGAAAACATATTTATCATCAGATAATGAATATGGCTATTTTCTTCACTGCAAACATCTGACTATAATGTAGTTTTTTTTTTTCCCAAAAATTGGTAGGACAAAAAAATTTCATTATTTATCAGTACCCAAATGATGCACTTCCCTTTTTAAGATAAACTATAAATAGGTAACTTTATAAATTACTTGCAAAAGATACCAGACTGTCATATCTGGATGCTTTAGGTGCCCTTTTTATCTATAAGACTAGCAAACAATCAAATTTAGCCACACCATACCGAGAAAATATTGTATGCTAACCAGATCTCCATTAATTGTCTTTGGCCCACAACATCTCTGTAATGGGATATTAACAAGGAATACCAAACTTTGCCCAAGATAAATGGACTTAGACCCAAATCTTCTTTTTTCCTACATGCCATAAAACACTTAAGAGAGATGGTATGTTATAGATTACATTTCACTTCAGCTGTTCACTGCCTAAAGACTAGGATTGAGGAGCTCAATGTCCTAGGTCAGGGGTTCAAAAAGTATGTTCAGTAGAACAGCAACATTTGAAAAAATGTCATGGTCCTATTTTTAATGTCAGGTTAAACAAAAGAAGTAAGTTGCTTTGTTGCAGGACTTCTCAGAACCATTAATTTTCTAAAGTCCATTGGGTGTCTCCCAAAAGTTTACATAAATTGCAGAGCTTCCAAAATTCATCTGCCCAGAGAATGTCTCTTTGGACCGATATTTCAAAATGCAGTTGAGAAAATTCTTTTGAAAGTCATCCAGCCTTTCTACTCCATGAGATCTTAAGAGAAATGATACTTCATTCCTTTCCAACATGCAGTTACCATACAGGGTATCTACTCTGTGAAAGGACCTGAAATATGCTGTCCTTTTAAAGCTCACTTTTGACCTTGGGAGATGGATGTTATCAACTCTGTCTCCTAGAGAGGGGACTTGAGACTCAGAGTTTAAGAGGTCTCAGGACGACCGAGTGGCCAAGTCATGTTCAAACACAAGATGTGATCACTGCAAAATCCACCCCCTTCCCCTTACATTGGGTTGCACAAATTGGTCTTTTTTGGTGAAACTCTTTCATGGCTTCTCTGGTATGTCTAGGTCATGTAACTTGATCAGGATCAAGATGTTCTACTCAGCATTAGCAACCCTGATGCTTTGATCTTGGATCACTGCAGACTATGTTAACTTGAATTCTCCCTAGCATGGAAAATTGAGCACATTTGATAGGCTAATTTCATCTAGATCACTATCCAGTCTAAAGGACTGCCATTATAACACACAGATTAGATGAAGAATGCATACATGTTAAAATACTAATCAAAGATAAATGTGGAAACAACCAAAAGAAACTCAAAGAGCAGTTGGAGATCAGCGTTTATATCAGAGATGGTCTATGTTTTCCTCCCCTCTACCTATAAGTTAAGTTCTACCAAACCAAAAACTACCAAACAACTCCTTCTGTCTCACACTAACAAGGTTTTAATAGCCCACAAAAAAATCAGCATATAATTTAGTTTCTATTCACTTCAGTCCTTCTACCCTTTGGCACTAAAATGAATGTAAGGTCAGAATGAGTAATACAAAGTGACTCACCCATCAGAAGAGCTTTTGGAAAACATACTCAAACTTCTGGGTCATCTCGGTTATCTATTAGCATTAATGGGGGCATATTACACCCTCACATTGAGGAGAATCTTTTACTATCAGAAAATGAATGTAACCCTGTCATGCAGAAAATTAATTCAAATTCACAACGTGATCTGAATGGTTTGCTGTCTTTCAGATCTCCCAGAAGTCCTGCTCGCTACACATGTGAAATTACTGCAACCCAAGTAAAATGACCGTTTTTCTCATAATTCTCCAAGATAGGAGAATTCCACAAAAGTCATTCAGAAATAAATATGCATTAAACAAATATCTGATAATATCAGCAATTTTTTTGTTCTCTTTAGAATTCCTTAGTGGAAGACTATAATCACATCCCACAAGATCACATGAACATATACCTCACCTAAGTGAGAAGAATACCCTCACTTAGGAAATTAAACAACTCTGTTAGCAAGTGTGATATATATTTTAATAGGGAAAAAAAGGCACAGTGCCAAAATATGCTAGTTGTACACTCCATGTCTTGTTTGCAAAATTATTTATATTATGTTCTCTTTGTTCAACTTTAAAGAGCAGTTTCTCTCTAAATAATTGCAATAGTCTCTTCTCAAAGAAAAAAGCAATGCAGAGTATATATTATAGCAATATTTTTTGCATGAGTGGTACTTCAGCAATTTGACTTGATTGAAAATAGAGGGCTCCTTCTCACTTTCAGAACAGCAGCAAGAATATAGAGTTCTAGGTGAGGATGAGAGCACAGACATAGACTTCTGCCAACATTAGAGACATGTCTGGAGGGAGTTGTTGCTCCACAGGAATGAACTGGCTATAAAGTTATTATGCTTATGGCCACCTTCTTAGCCTCAGTATGCAAAGGAGAGTCAAAAGTTCAAAGATATCACTTTCTGGTCAAAAGAAAAATAATATTCTTATCATACAATCTAGAAACAGTTTGCAAATATTTGAGTTCTATGAATGCAAAGTGAAGCCATGGCATTTCAATGTACTGTTACCAGTAGTGGCTCCTTACTATGTACCCTCAAAAGCCAAAATGTACTTCAGTTCACATCTGGCCTTCTTAATATGAAGTATGAATGAAAACCTCCTCTGTTACCATCAGAAAGAGTGAAACACAGGCAGCAACACGCAGGTAGGAACTGGACTGTCAGGCCCACTTACCGAGCATGATGCCTCATTCCAGGCACTATCTCAATGCCTTTTGTAACAATGTTCAGCCCATTTAATGAAATACCACTGTTTGATGTCAATAAATCTTGATAAGGTGATAAAATTACCCACGAAAGAAGGTCTTAAACACTTTATGATGGAATTTGTGTCCTCTCTTAAATGATATATGCAACAACGTGATTCCATTTCTTAATAAAATTTAGACAATTTGGATTATTCCCTCTCCCTAGATATAGTTGACAATTACATTTAAAATGCTTATTTTAATTTAGCTGTAGCCACAGAAAAATATACCATGAACCAAATCAACAATATCCAGTTTAAATCAAAGGAGACTATGCTGTTGATGATCCTAAAGCTGGTAGGCAAAACACGAACCATAAATCCATCAGGCTAAGCACTAGTCCTTATTGCTACTATGGCTGGCCAAATTTGCCTAGCACCAACACTGTTGTAAAACCATAAACCAAGAAAACTATCCTTAGTGTGAAAACCTAAGAATATCAAGCAGTTTCCTTTGGTTAAACGACTTTCAGTACATTTTTCTAAAACATTTCTGTTGGGATCCTTTGGTTATAATTATTTTTTTTTCTCCACATTTGAATCGTTCCACCCTGACCCTTTATAATCTTCTGCAGCAATTACCATCGATCCTTGTGACATTGCCTCTCAGCCATATCCTACTAAAAAAACTTATGAAAATTCAAAATTTCTGAATTTTGAAAATTGTAATGGAGTCCATAGAAATCTCTCTGAAATGTCTCTACTGTCTCCCATGTCTTAGTTTAAAAACTCATTATTTATTCTACAGTGAGAGAAGAAAATACATTCATGGGAGAACTTGTTACAATGTTTAGAACAGGAAGTTCCCCCAAATCCAAATTAAGGATTTCTTCCTAGAGGTTCAGACAGGCTCTAGCAACACATTTTAATTAATGGTATTTATGCTTATTTTTTCAATGTAAAATATGCTGTGAACCATAGTTTTAATTTAGCTCCTCCTACATATTAGTTTTAATTTATGTGAGAGAATGCAGGTTTAGAAGAAATAAGATGAAATCACTTTTAAAGTAGACTATAACTGAGACTTCCATTAAGTTAGACTAATTTTCCCTTACTTTTACTAAGTCAGCGAGGTTTGAATTTATTTCATTGGAAAATGGTCTGTGCCAGGTAGCTAACAACAGTCCAAGTGTCTTATAGAAAGATATTTACTTGTCTTAACCTTTCTTTGCAACTGTTAGGGTCCTTGTCATTTTGACTTCCTTTCAGCTAGTGACCTCTGCCCTGCTCCAATTTAAAGATAAACTGAAAGACATTTCTCCTGGATGTGTGCTTCTTCTAGTTTTTCAGTGGAAACAGTGGCATCAAGCTGCCTAACTGATTATCTCCTGTTTGAAAGGACTTATGGGGTATGTAATTTTGTATTGGGAGAGGGGAATTTAGAAAGAAGTAAGCAGGAAGAAGTGATGTGCTCTTAGGTGAGCCCAGACTTCAATATCAAAATAAGGAAAGGTAAATTGTGAGAGACCATACACAAATCGTTCACGAGTTAGCTTTTATCAGCAATATATGTGAACACATGGGGTAACATTTCAAAAATAATTTATTTAAGCATGTGACTGGAATTGGAGTTAAGCAAATCATCTTTTGTACATATTATTCACAGAGTTTGTATATAAGTACACTAAAATGGAGCACTCATTATTTAGAAAGTGTACAGAAAAGCATTTCCTGTAAAGGAAAATGTCATTGGTAGCTTTATATAATAGCATTTTTCCCTCTTCCTTTTCTTGCTGAGAATATGATACTCCTTGGTGTTGCTTTTGAAATCTAATTGTTCTCTTGTTGATAACAAACTAAGGGAATTAATAATAGGGTAATGTCAAAACAATGACTAGAAAAAGAGAGAATTACTCTCAACAGTATACACGCAAAAGTACACATTATTGCATGATACATATCATATACATGTATCACAACATACATAATGTGTATGTGTGTATGTATGTATACATAAAAAAGCTCATATATATAGTCAGTTCATATAAATATGTTATATATGTATATATATGTATATCATAATTTTCATTCAATTTGCAAACTGTATAGCCTATTTGTGGGGTTTCTACGGTTTTAGTTAGCTTATAAAGGGAAATCTGATAGCCACCTCTCTCCTTTATACATTATATCGTGGAAAAACTCTATAAAGAGTATCTAGCCAAACTTTACACCAGATAATGGGGAAAATTTATTGCATAAAGACTAAAACAATCTTTATTACAAGAGACCACACCTCAACATACAATTGAGGAAAACATCTCCCTTGTGAGAAAACAAAATAAAATATGTCCATCCATCTGTGAAGCCCTGAAAAAATAGACAGCTTCCCCTCTTCCCTCCCATTCTGAATTCCTATTCATTTTGAGTCAGCCTATCTTAGGCCATTAATTAGCCTTTAGGCCTTTGAGGTCACCCTCTTGATCTGTTCTCTTTATACCAAAAAGTTTTCTCAGTGAATATTAAAGATACCTGAATACTGACTATATTGCCAAAATAATAGTACATTATATCTGATGAAATGCCTGGATTTGTAAAACCAAATTAAAAATTCACTGAAGTAATTTTGAATAGCACAGGTGTTATTTACCCCAGGATAGAAATTTCTTTCTCATTAATGGGAGTTCTATGATAGTATCAATTATAATTTAAACATACTGTCATAATTAAGGCTTACATCTTTGAAAATCTGTTGTTTCAAAAAATCTTAAGCTAGTCTATCGTTTCGCATGCAAATACACACAAAGGGAACCAGCATGACCAATGAGTTGAGTGGAAAATTTATTTAAGTTGTAACTAGTGAAAGCAATTGAGCTAGGATACTTCCTAGCTTGTACATTGCATAGCTTACTGCTTGTGATGGAAAATGTGTTGACCTAGGAAATGTGTACATACAGAAAAAACATTAACAAAGCTAAATGAATAGGGTTGGAAAGCATAGGTATTCATTAACTATTTATATTAAATCACAGGGCATTTGGAAAATTCATTCTTTAAGTAGTTATAGACATATGCTCTCCCAATGTACTATTATATCTGTAGCTATCATATAAACCTACCATCTTTTATCTAATTATTTGTGTATGTGACTTATCCTCCTTTTACCAGATTATAAGCTTATAGGAGTAAGGCAGGATCATATCCAACACCTAAAACAATGCCCTGCATGTTATGGATGTATAAGTAAGTAACAAACATAGAAATGAAGATTTAAACTAGCTTAGTTAAGATTATTTTATGAGTAGATTCTTTACATATAAAGGAGAGAGGGTCCCAGCCTTTCTTTTAAATCTAGTGTTTTACTGTAATTATTAATAGGAGGGAGGAAACAATTTTGTATAATTGTTTTGTAGACAGAATTAAAACTGCACAATCTACTGGGCAGGTTAAGGATATGTGAGCCAACTGGAAAGAACTCATGGTAAGTTTAAGATTTAAATTTGTGTTTTCTATATATACAAAGAGGCAAAGTGAATGAACATATATCATAAATCAAAAACAAACAGTAAATAAAGTGAATTTTGTATCAAAATTTAGTATTACTAAAGTAATACTTAGTATTAAAAAGCTGAGTATCCCATAAATGACATTTTGCATGTCTTCTAAGCCATGACCACTAAGTTTTCTGCACCAGAGTTAAATGGATGAATTAAAAGATGGTACGGAAGGTATTTAGTATAAAGAAAACCACAGGGCCACAACTGCAATGCCAACTCATACAATGACTTTCTGACTCCTATGAGGTTGTTTTTCACTTTTGACTTTTCTTTTTATAAGCGCTAGCACATTTCCTCAAAATAATTGGGAGGAGTAAGAAGGAGTTGGTTGAACAATTAAAAGAGTAATAATTGGCTCTCTGGTTTGAAGATGAAGGAGGTATAGTTTGACTTTATCCAGCGATCTATGTCAGATCCTAGGGTCAGTGACAATATTACTACCATCAGTTGGCAGGGAGGCTCCAAGTACTCTCTGAACTTCCGCACATTTGAACTGGGGTTGGAATCTGAACTCGGCCGTTTTCTAAAAGTCTGACCGAAGGCAACTGTTTCGCTATTTTGAAGCCACCATTTCTTCATCTGTAATTAAGAGCTGGTGATCAACCGATGTAAAATACTGGGCACTGTGTATGGCATTTAATTAAATCTTAATACATACTACTTTTTATTATTGTTATTATCATTATCTAATATCCCTGCCAATAATAAAATTTTGTCTTTCTGTACTATTTTTAATATTGCTTTCTATAATACTTTAAATACTAGAAAACACTGTTTTTGCATACATTTTGTTACTGACTTAGTTGTATTATTTTCACTCATGAGAAATATCAAAAACACCGTCAGCACAGATTGTGTTTCTTCCATCTCCCACCTTTAGGTAGAAATCTATTTGTCAATCTTGGTTCAAAAATGCTAAATTGAGTGGAATTTAAGACACAAAACAGATGAACATAGGGTAAGGGAAGGACAAATAAGATAAAAACAGAGAGGGAGGCAAACCATAAGAGGCTCTTAAATACAGAGAACAAACTAAGGGTTGCTAGAGGGGTGTTGGGTGTGGGGATGGGATAAATGGACAATGGGCATTAAGGAGGGCACTTGTTGGGATGAACCCTGGGTGTTATATGTAAGTGATAAATCACTAAATTCTACTCCTGAAACCATTGTTACACTACATGTTAACTAACTTGGATTTAAATAAAATAAAATAATTTTTTTAAAAATGCTAAGTCACCACTCACTTGACTTTTTAAACATCCAACAAGCCTTTCCCCCCCCTAACCAGTTATAATTTTGAAGGAAATTATGTGAGAGATAAAGAAAAAAAAAAGAAATTAAAAAATAAAATGGACATTCAATATTGGTCTACCTGCCTGATAGCTGTCAATAATAAGTGTAAATATTTCTAGGGGCACCTGGGTGGCTCAGTCAGTTAAACATCTGCCTTCGGCTCAGGTCATGATCTCATAGCTTGTGGGTTTGAGCCCTGCGTCAGGCTCTGTGCTGACAGCTCAGAGCCTGGAGCCTGCTTCAGATTCTGTGTCTTCCTCTCTCTCTGCCCCTCCCTGCTCACACTCTGTCTCTCTCTCTCTCTCAAAAAATAAATAAACATTAAAAAAAAGTGTAAATAGTTCTCATCTTTACATGTCAAGTTGTGTTACACATATACACACACATAGATACATATACATGCATACATACGTTAATGTGTATATATATAATTTAATGTATATATATATATATACACATATATGTATGTACATATATGTGTATATATATATAATTACTTTATAAGCCAACTGTCTTTTTGGGTAGGGAATAAGATTCTCAAATCATAGACAAATAAGCATCTCATATCATCTTTTAGGATCTTGATCTTATGTTTAAGATTAAGAAAAAAATAAAATTAAGACATGCATTATTGAAAAATTGGATACCTTTCTCAAAGGAAATCACAATCATTAGTATATAGCTCAAAAGACAACTTTAAATCATCTAAAAAGGATCAGTTGCAGTGTTAATCAAGAATCTTTCAGTAACATATTGTAGCTTTGAGAAAAGTTCTTAGTTATCAATATTATTGATTAAAATTCTTTTTTTGATCTGCACAAGTTAGTGACTGCTACTCTCTTGTGCCAGAATAAAAATGAACTTTCAAATTTTAAAAAGTTGTATAATCACAGGTAACAACAGTCAAATGTAACTATGTCAAACTTAAAAATTTCCATGCAGCAAAGAAAATAATGAACAGAATTTAAAAGCAATCTATATACAGGATGGGATAAAATACATGAAAATCACATATTCAAAAAGGAGTTAACATTCAAAATATATTATGAACTTCTACAATTCAACAATAACAAAATAGCCTGATTTTAAGACGGGCAGAGAACTTGAATAGACATTTCTCCAAAGAAATATATAAATGGCAAAGAAGTATATGAAAAGATGTTCAGTATTACTAATTATCAGGGAAATGCAAATCAAAACTGCATGAGATATCACCTCATACCAGATATAATAGCCATTGTCAAAACAAACAAACAAACAAACAAAGTAACAAATACTGTTAAGGATGTGGAAAAATTAGAGCCCCTAGAACACTATGGGTAGGAATGTAAAATGATGCATCTACTACAGAAAACAGTATGGGGTTTTCTCAAAAAAAAAAAAATAGGATTATCAATGATCTGGCAATCCCACTTCTTGGTATACACCTCAAAAAAATGGAAACAGGATCTCAAAGAGATAATTGCACACCTGTGTTCATTGCAGCATTATTCACAATAACCAAGGGGTGAAAGCAACTTAAATGTCCATTGATGGATGAATGGAACTTCCCTAAAAAGGGAACTTATGCTGTCATATTCTACAACATGGAAGAATCTTGAGGAAATTACGCTAAGTGAAATAAGCTAGTCACAAAAGATAAATACTGCAGGATTCCATATATACAAGGCATATACAACAGGCAAACTCACACAAACAGCAAATAGAACATGGCTAGCAGGACCTGGGGTGAGGGAGAAATTGGGAGTTGTTCAAAGGGTATAGATTTTCAATTTTGCAAGATGAAAAACAAGAGATCTGTGTATAATAATGTTTATATAGTTAATACTACTGAGCTGTACATTTAAAAATAGTTAACATGTTAATTTTTTTTCCATGATAAGTAAATTCCATAGATGAAAGCATGTTAACATAATTTACACTTAAGAAATTCAACCCTAATATCTTGACACAAATTTTGCTAATTCCAGTTTGTAATAAGTAGAGTTGAAATAACAATTAAAAATTTGATTTCTGCCTACAATATCCTCCCATTTTAAGGAATGAGTGAAAAAAATACAAAACCCCTCTCAATTTTCCTAAAAGAAACAGGCAATGTCTTTCTTTGATAAATCTTCTCCATTGTCATAAAACAAACAAAAATATCAACTATTATAATTATCAGTGGAGGCTCTTTCTCAGAATAACTCCATGTACAGCAGAGGCCATGAAACTGTAGTTTGGAAACCTCAAGATCTTCCCTATATTCAGTCTTGAGGAGGGCCAGGCGCGAGATGCCAAACTCATTGCTGAACCCTGAGTGGCACTCACAGGCAGCAACGGTCACTGGACAGCTGATGTGAGTTTGGATAATAGTTCATCTAGCAACTTAGAAGGAAGAACATTGTGATAAAGACCTATACAGACTTTGTGCTTTATACATATTTTTACCAGGATAGCACAAATGACACTGTATTTTCTTCATTTATTCACTCGTCAATTTCCCTAAGTGACTGTAAATTTAGAAATCTATTTGGCCATCTTATTTATCTTGCCGTTCTATGGTCATCTTCTCATTCCCTGGTTGTGGTCCCAGGAACAAGGAGTTGTTCAGCCTGCATGTACTGAATCAGCCTGCACTATTACTGATTATACACAGGCTAAATTGCAATAAAAAAAAATAGATGAAGGATGTTGGTCAGTTTACATACATAGTCATACACTCACAAGTGTACCTGCAATAAAATATTAGGCTGGGGGCGCCTGGGTGGCGCAGTCGGTTAAGCGTCTGACCTCAGCCAGGTCATGATCTCGCGGTCCGTGAGTTCGAGCCCCGCGTGGGGCTCTGGGCTGATGGCTCAGAGCCTGGAGCCTGCTTCCGATTCTGTGTCTCCCTCTCTCTCTGCCCCTCCCCTGTTCATGCTCTGTCTCTCTCTGTCCCAAAAATAAATAAACGTTGAAAAAAAAATTAAAAAAAAAATATTAGGCTGATGTGTAAATTAATTGGGATTGTTTGCTAGAGGTCAAATGAGTTCATAAGTTAAATTATAAACACTCTTTTAATACAGGTGTTATTTTTCTTAAATATCTATTTGAAATTGCACAGTTGCCTTCATTATGGTTATTAATTTTTTTAAAATTAGAATTTTATAAGGGTTACATTTTCTAAAAGAAATTAGGTACTGCCATTCAATACCTATATTCAAGTTTCTCCTTTTAGGTTAATACTGAATACTCTTGCCTTAAAATATCTTAAGCAGATCTCTATTTCTGAATTAACTGCTACCTCATTACTAATTTCATTAAAAAACCTTAGTCATGTTTAACTTTATAACATTTTCAATCAAATATCAATACTGAAAAAGAGAGCTCTATGAGAAATTACTGTATTTCAGCCATAAGTTTATTCTATGTAGAGAATATGGGTGTGTCTGGGTATTAAAAATATGTTCACTCTTAAAGTTATCAGCAACTTTAATTTTCTTATGTGGATACTGCCTTCTAAAATCAATGTGTGGTGGTGTATGTATGCTCTCAGAAAAATCACTCTACATATGCATTTAAAATAAAATGAAAATGAAAAATTAATTATCTTGAAGAACTAGAGAATAATGAATCCTAAAATAGAAACAATGATGAAAGATTTAAATGCAGTTACACTGGAGAACTGATGTAAAAAGTATAGGAAGATAAAAAAGCACAGCTTTCACTTTGCATGTCCTCAAAGAAAACACAAAATCCCTGCAGCTCATAGATCCTTAATAAGACAGGCTTTGCCTGAGTGGTGGCGGCTATATTAAACATGAGATCATTATAAATGTCTGTGTTGTGAATGTAAATTATAGTGTAAGAATTATGTTGGTTAAGAGGACTTACATATCTAGGTTTTAACTTCCTTTTCTTTTACCACTTCACATTTTTAATTAGAAAATAATCAAAGGTAAGGACCTTATCTACAAATTCTATCAGAGTGAAATATGCAATTATTCTTTAGAAAATTCCTCATCTATTGGAAAGTAATGAATTTATGAGCTTTGGAACAAAGATATGACCTTTGAGACCGATTGTCATTTGTTCAGTATAGGTCCCATTGGTTGCGCCAAAGGCCAAGAAATGTCAGAGGTTAGGGGCTCTGTCTTGGCACCTAGGAGAGTAGTGCACACTGACTAGATGTTTGGTGTGCTTGAATTTAACTCTTGCAGGACATTATTAAGTCCATATGCAAATCCTCTTGAAGTTCCAAACTGTGCATGTGTCTCAATTAATTAAGAGTCTCAAATCTGGGACCCCTAATTTTAAAATGTGGATATTCAAGTAAGTGTACCACATGGGACAAGTCACTTTGATTCATGGAAATTGCTGTTAATTCAGCTGGAAATTTAGGCAGATGTCCTCACTGCAAATCAGATTCGTTGCAGAAAGCATTTTTTAATCTGTTTCTTTTCAAACATTCTTCACTAATTTTAAAGCTTGAAAAGTATCAGGAGTATAAGAATGACTTAAATCTGATTAAAGAGAATTTTTAAACTTTGAACATATCAATAAAAAAAGAAAAAAAATTTAAAATGTCTTTGACCTTGAAAGAAAGACTAAAATACTGGGAAAATTTCTTAAAATGACTAAATGTGTTAACCGCTGTCTTTCTATGAAAACAAAACAAAGCTAAAAGATTCTCATCCAAAATATCTCGTCCAAAATGAAATAGTTTCTTTTTCAACAATAAATTCACCGACAGATTTAGAGATCTGGCAAGATAAAGAAAATCACATTAAATATACACAAGAACCAAAAAAGGGGCTTGATTTAAAATGACAGTTTGGCAGCTAAGTTAGGGTTAAAGTGATTCAATGATAATGGTCTTGAGTTTCTACTAACAAAGTGGTAACAAACTGAGTAAAAATTTCTGACTCCAAAACCATAGTATTCTCAAGCCTACATTAAACACAAAGAGCAGGAGCTCTTCTTCGTATCCTCAATATTTCTTTTTCACCTTTCCAAAGCCAAAATGTTATCATTTTGTATAAAAAAAAAAAATCAAAGCCAAATGGTGAAAATGCAAAAATGTGGCTAAACAAATAGTCAAAACTTCAATGGTTTTATCTGCAGCATGCCCAGCAACAAAACAAAGCCAAGATATTGTCCATCTTTTTGACAGACAAAGAGCCTCAGAGGTCCAGAGTGACATGCCCGAAGGCTGGCACGTGATTGGGCTAATTAAATTAAATAGCAGGAAACAGCTTTTCCATATGCCACTGCCTGGCCACACACAAACTGTAACAGTAAATCTTTTATACTATACAAGGAAAAATGTAACCATTAAAAAATATACAGTATCAGCACACCATCCAAGAATCAGAAGCTGAATATTCACATAAACTCCCTGACCTGGACTTTAATGCCAAATGTCTAAGAACTTCCTAATTCACTTTAGGAGTCATCCAAAAGACCATGGTAATTAAAGAGGATGAAATAGACATCCACCACCCCCCCCCCCAATCTCCCATCACCACATCCACCAAGGTTTACCAACACTTTAATTTAAGCCAATTTTCTCATTGCTTTAAGGACATATTTTGACACCAAATCAAATCAAAACCTCAATACTTCTGAATCGAAGTTAAAAATCCATTCCTTATTTTTTACCACGTTTATATCCTCTCTCTCCATTACCCACTGCAACTTAAGAGATCAATTGAAAAAAGCATAAAGCCTTTGTAATCTCTTGAGAAAATTCTTCTCCCATGCACCACCCTCCCCACTGCTTAGCCAGTAACAAAATTTTCTCTAAGTTTGCCACTGCAGTTCTAGCTTTTGTTCAAGACAACATTATTTTAAACACATCCATATTTTCATGTTTCTAGAAGAATTTTCCTGGCTTGGTAGGTGATACCCATTTTTATCAATCATGGTTTTCATTAGCTTTGATTTCTACTTGTCATCTTAAATAAAGAAGCACTGTGATGGAAAAATAAAGTCAAGGAAACTGCTTCCCAGGGATCCTGGGTTAGAATATTGCAAGGTAACTTTAACTTAGAGATGAAAAAAATTCAGAATCAGTGCAGACAGACATGGCTTATCTGTTTAAATAGAAACATTAAATATATAATACAATATACAAACTGTAAGTGATACTCAATTGGGGGGGGGAGAATTACATTTATGGTAACCAGTATGCAGATGTTATAAATATTTCATTATTTATGCTTTTCATACTTGAATTCAGGATTTTCATTAGACTTATTATTATTACTATGTGAGTTGACTGAATTAATAGACCATGAGCTAACAAAATTATAGTATAACTTTAATGACAAAAACACACCCAATTCATGGAGGTTACTCAGGAAAAGAATAAAAGAAAGAAAGCTGAGAAGGAGGAGGTAGAAAAAGAAAAAAAATCTAACATTTGAAAGTGAAATTTGAAAAGGTTTTTCAAAACTAGTCAGTATTACTGTTTTTTACTTGGTTTATTTCACATAATTGCAAGATGCCAAAATGTCATTCAGTACACACGGGTTGGCAATGCCCTTTTCAGTATGTGTTTGTCTATATATGCCAGAAATCAATAAGCAATTATTATTATTATTCCTCCATGTCCCCCTTTGAAATTAATGTTTGAATGTGAAGATAACCAAAACCCAAGAAATTCAATGAGACAATGGTCAAGCCATGTAGAATTGAGTGGTAAGTGACCAGATTCTAAAGTGAACCCAGGCCTAAGAGTGAGTTAAACCAGCTCCCTCTCCCTTTACCATCCGCAACCCCCCCCCCCCCCCCCCGCCCAATCAAAGCTGTATTTATCTCTTCACACTTTCCTGATCATGCTCCCTTCTGCATTCTCGTTCTTCCCACAGGGCCCTGGGATAGGATTAATAACTCCCTAGGGTCACCCATCCCTGTAAACATCCAGGACATTCAATAGATGCCCAGAGAGCATACTTATTAGTGAGAGAGAAAAACCAGGTTGAGAGTCATGGCAGCCATAGACCAGCCCTAACAAAACTGAAAATCGAGTCTTGAAAGGTTCAAGTGATCAATGTTATTTAAAGAAAGACACAAATTTAAATTGTCTGGCATCTAATGAAAATTTATTAGACATTAAAAGGAGCAGAAAAATAAGAACAATGTTCAAGAGAAAAATTAAGGAGTAGTAGCAGACACAGAAATGTTGGAGACAGTAGAATTAACAGTAAAGGGCTTTAAAGTGAGTATTATAAATATGTCCAAAGATTTAAAAGGAAATGAATAAAAGGATATAAATGGAAAATACATAAAAGAACTAAATGAAATCTCTGAAAAATATACTACCTTAATGACGAATTTGTTGGATGTGAATAAGCTTATTCACTAGAATAAAAAATGAGAATGGAAATAGAAACTGCACAAACTGAAATAAAAAGAGAAAAAAAGAACAAGAAAAGAATGTACAGAGACTTATAGAGTGGTGAGACGATATCAAGTCATCTACTCTGGGTGTGCTTGGAGCCCCAAAAGAGAAGGAGAAGAAATATTAGAAGAAACAATGTCTCACATTTTCCAAAAATTTAAAAAGTACAAACACCCACATGCAAGAAGCTCAGTGAACCAAAGCAGGACCAAAAAAAAAAAAAAAAAAAAAAAAGGAAAGAAAGAAAAAAACCCTCTGCACTGAGCCAAATCACGATCAAATTGCTGAAAACCAGTGATAGCAAGATAATAAAAATACATAGATATGAACCTCAGCCTTTCTCCACATCATACGCACAACTACATGGCTCAAAATGGCTCTTAGCTTTAAATGAAAAAACAAAACTGGAAGAAAAAAAAAACAGTGAAGCAAATTTTCCTTAGGACATTAAAGGGTTAACCGAGAAGAAAAAACTGATAGATCGGGACACATCAAAATTAAAACATTCTGCTTTTCAAAATAAAAAGCAAAGCTATAGGCTGGTTGAAAATACTTGCAACATATATACCTAGAAATTGATTGTATCCAGATTATATGTTACTCCTGAAACCAATAATAAAAAGACACTTCGATAAAAAAAAAACAAACATGCAACATAGCTGAATCAATAATTTACCAAAGAAGTTCTATAAATGGCCAATAAGCACATGAAAAACTGGTCAACATCATTAGACATCAAGAAACACAAAACAAAACTACAATGAGATTCCATTACACATCCGCTAGAGTGCATACAGTTAAAAAAATCTGATAGTACCAAGTGTCAGTAACAGGAAGGACTCTCATACCTTGCTGATGAGAATGTAAAATAATAAACAATCAAAAATAATTTGGCAGTTTCTTATAAAGTTAAGCAAATAGCTCACAACTCAACAATTCCACTTCTAGGTATTTACCCAGAAGAAATAAAGACAAATGTCTACAAAGACAGCAGCTATATTCTTAGTCACTCATGCCTGGAAATAACCTAATTTTTCATCAGTAGATGAATGTATAAACAAATTGTGGCATATCCATATAATGGAAAGCTATTCATAAATAAGAAAAGACCATTATTACTGATACGTACATGGATGGATATAGAAGCAATCTTTGAGAGGAAAAAAATAATCCAGATGGAAAATATCATAGACTCCTTGTATATAATTTATTTACATGAAATTGTAGAAAAATCAAAACTAATGCATACTGACAGAATACAGATGAATGACTGGGGAGTGTGGGTAGAGGCTTGATTAAAAAGAAGCAGGAAAGAAGTCTTTGAAATGGTATAAATATTCTTTATCTAGATTTTGGTACACACATTTGTCAAAATTCATCAAACTGTACATATATAATGAGTGAATTGTTGTATTTACTTTTCAAGAGTAGATTAAAAAATCAGTAAGATTTAGAGAGTTAAAGTAACCAAAATAGAAATCTTAATTTAATTCATTTATTTATTTAAAAAAATTTTTAATGTTCATTTATTTTTGAGAGAGACAGAGTGTGAGTGGAGGAGGGGCAGAGAGTGAGGGAGATGCAGAATCTGAAACAGGCTCCAAGCCAGCAGCAGAGAGCCTGATGTGGGGCTCGAACTCCCCAACCAGTGAGATCATGACCTGAGCCCAAGTCGGTCACTTAACTGACTGAGCCATCTAGACGCCTCTAATTCATTTAATTCAACATTTCAATTCAAATTATTATGGGACAAAGAAAACCCATGACATTAGAAATTGTGACTTTTTTAGGGCACCTGGGTGATTCAGTCACTTAAGTGTCTGACTCTTGGGTTCAGCTCAGGTCATCATCTCATGCTTTGTGGGTTTGAGTCCCACAGCTGGCTCCGTGCTGACAGCGTGGAGCCTGCTTGGGATTCTGTCCCTCCCATGCTTGTTCTCTCTCTCTCTCTCTCTCTTTTAAAAAAGAAAGAAAGAAATTGGGACTTTTTTGAATCCCTGGGAGAACCCCTTGGGGGAAAAAAAACATATCTGCTTCTGTATCTAGAAGACAATTATATTGAGATACAACTAACCACTATACATATATAAAGGTATACAGTATAGAGTAACACTTAAAATTTGCATGAGGTAACAGAAAATTTAAAAAAAAAGAGAGAATCAAGTTGAATATTTTGATGAGTTGTCAGATGATTCAAGCAATAAAAGAAAAATCAAACCATGTATAATAGGTACCAGAATACTGAATGTTAAATTTACTTTGATTGGTGAAGCATAAATAAAGAAAAGAGGGATTTGATAGTATTACCATCATGGCCAAAACATATTTAAGATGCTAAAAAAATACAGTGTAAATTAAGCTTATTCTTTATCATGTTAAATGAAGGTAAAAGAGAGAGGATTGATGACTATTCAAAACAAGGGGGCAATTTACGAAGATGGAGGCATCAATGCAGAATTTCTTGTTCCCAGATGGAACAAGTTTAACATTCCACCCAACTGGAGAGAGTAGAAAAAAAAATCCTCCCACCCAAAAAAAGATTCTCAGAGCATTTGTTAAAAAGCAAAGACTCAGAAAAGTTTAGTACTTGTTTTTTTCATCCTGACTCCAAAGAAAGGCAGAGCCCAATGCAAATGTCACAAGAGAATCCCTTGTAGGCTACCAGGCAAGGCCAGTTTTCTGAGTTGTGCTGAACTCAACTTCCTCATTGATGGCTTTGGTGCTGTTAATTGGGTGGGAATTAATGCTATAGAGGAGAGCTGGGCATAGACAGAATTTATCAGAAGACCTTCTCCCTGGTCGGTATAGTTTCTTAATACATCTCTTGGAATAAAGATCATGTTGATCATTCAGACCTGGAGTTGTTTTAAATTTGCTGAATCCTTAGTTGAAATCTGTTTTTTCAGGAAAAATCTTGGGGTTCTTTTTATGGTCTGTAAAGGAGGAGGAAGAAAAGGGAGTGGAGAGGAAGAAGAGTAATGCATTCCCACAGTCTTCCAAAGAACATCCCAACCTAGGTATTTCCCCACAAATTGGGCGGGACTTGCAGCTGAATCAGTTCTATACTGTCTTCCTCCTGCAGTGACATAGGCCATATATATATATATATATATATGGCCTATGTCACTGCAGGATGTGTATATATATATATATATATATATATATATGGCCTATGTCACTGCAGGATGTGTATATATATATATACATATATATATATATATACATATAGTGCCATTTTCTGTGTGCTGGGACTTGAAAAAGTTGGGGAAGCACTGATCTAAGGCTTTTAATTAACTGAAGAGAAAGTTATTCACTATTAAAAAGTTAAACTAAATGTTCCTACTAAGAGGAAGAAAGTTACAAACGTTCCAAGAAGCTCTTAGTGATGTTATATTAACAATGACATTAATAGCAATGGCTAATTTTTACTCGGCAGCAATTTTGCTAGCACATATTATATTATTTACATAGATGGATCCATTGAAACTTCACAAACACCCCAACAAAAAGATGATAATGTTAATCATATTTGACAAATGAGTAAACTGAAGTTTGGCACAACTAAATACTTTGCTCCAAGTGGAGTTGACAGTAGATGTTGAATTTGGAACTCAGGCCCTCTGAGTATTGAACCAGCATTTGTAACCACTAGGCATCTACATCTAAAAGGCAGTTCCACAAGAGGATCTCAAAGACAATGAGAAACGCCATGATTTAACTTTGATGTGTGTGTAGTCAAAACAACATAACAATTGTCATGTTCAGTAACACTTCTATTTAAATATCTGTAAAGATGAAGTCGATTCAGTCTCTAAAATTAATACGTGTAATTTTTCTTCTTTCTATGCTTTACCTTTCAAAAGCTATCTATAGAATACATGGATATAGAAAAATTAATACTATAGAGAGACCATGAAAATTATCTGATGTGCTGTATTTTTATCTAAAAATGTGTCTAGTAGAATAATGATTCATATAGAATACAAATGATCACAAATCAATTCAGTTTATGGAATATCAAGTAATCAATTCATCAAGAAAAAAAATCCATCATTAACCCCTGGCAAAAAATAAAAATTAAAAAGTGACTATTATCACTAGAGCCAGAGTAAAAAAAAATAATATATATCTATATATCTATATCTATATCTATATCTGTATCTATGTATCTATCTATCTATATATATAGATATATATATAGATATATAATTATGAGGGTTGAAACTACAGGATACCATTTAGATTAAACTATTAGGTAGATATTGTAGGTTCTGTTTACAGAGAATGTGAACAGGGCATTGGTATTTTACAGAACGTTCATTAAATCAGTATAAAGACTACACTGATGCGGAAGGAGGTTATTGTAATAGTAAAAGAATGAATTTGTGTTACTATTAATTAAGATATTGACCAGGGAAAGCAGAGCCAAAGAGAAAGTACAGAGTAATGATGGTTTGGAAATCAGAAACAGGAGTATTGCAATTGCTTATTAGAAATAAAGGAGAGGAAATAAAGGTGATTTCATAACAATCTTTCCAGTGTCTAAAGGGTGGTTCCATGGATAAAATGGAAAAGCCGGATAAAACAGCGTATTTTGAAGACAGTGAATTTAATAACTGAGATGAGAGTGGAGAAATAAGTGAATTTTCCTTACAACTGATAAGTATTAATAAAGCATTTGATAGACTGCAAGTTACCTTTAAGGTAAAGAACAGGAGGTCTTTAAACCCTTAAATCATTAAGATATTCATATCCCTTCTAACACTAACAATTTACATGTGTATGTTAAACTGAGTAACAGCAATAGAAAGATAATGGCATGAGCAAATATTGGTTTGTTCAAGTTTGATAGCCCACCTATTTCTAAAATGATGTAGTGAAGTCTGTTTACATAATATAAAATGAAAGATGATCTAAAGCAGGATTCTATAACAGAAAATATAATGTGAGCCAAAAATGTAAGCCACATATATAATCTTAACTTTTCTAACAGCCACATTAAGAAAGTAAAACAGGCAAGATTAATTTTAATAATGTTACATAATCTATTTAAAATATTATTTTAATATGTAACCAAATACATCTTTATCACTTAGGAATATATTTTTCCTACTATGTCTCTGAAATCTAGTGTGCATTTCACACTTACAGCATATCTCAGTCATACCAGTCACATGTTAAATTCTTGATTGATACAAGTGGCTACCAGTTTGGAGAGTACAAATATAGGGGTCTTTGCAGAAATTCTGTCAACAGAGACACAAAGATGAAAGCAAAGAGGAAAACACGGGTTCAACATAAAATTTAAGGGCAAAGAAGACATGAGTAAAAATGAGTAACCAGGATAGAATTTTGTCTTACAAATGAGGAAAAATAACTCTGATTTAGTTTTTTTTTTTAATTTTTTTAATGTTTATTTATTCTTGAGACAGAGACAGAGCGTGAACAGGGGAGGGGCAGAGAGAGAGGGAGACATAGAATCTGAAACAGGCTCCAGGCTCTGAGCTGTCAGCACAGAGTCTGATGCGGGGCTTGAACCCACGAACCGTGAGATCATGACCTGAGCCGAAGTCGGACGCCTAACCAACTGAGCCACCCAGGTGTCCCTCGGATTTAGTTTTTAAACATCACCAGAAAAAGGCATTTCTTAAAGGAAAAATAAACTTAATGTTTTGTTCAGTTTATATTAGGTACAATAAACAGCAAGATTGTAGCATTTATATGGTTATTGGGAAGAAAAAGGAAAGGAAGAGCCTCAAAAGTGAGGAAGCAACAAGAGATAATAACAGGAAGGGGAGAAATGCAAGACCAATATCAGCTAGAAATTAAAAAAAAATGGAGATGCTGCATGAGAAAATGGAGACCAACAATCATTAAGTTCTTATCTCTTTAAAAATAACTCAAATGGAAGAATATTTTTTTAAAAAAGTGTATATAACTCAAAAATGGATCAAAGACCTAAAAGTGCTAAAATTAAAAACTCTTAGGGGCACCTGGGTGGCTCACTTGGTTAAGCATCTGACTTCGGCTCAGGTCATGATCTTGTGGTTCATGAGTTCAAGCCCCCCATCAGGCTCTGTGCTGACATCTCAGAGCCGGGAGCTGCTTTGGGTTCTGCATCTCCCTCTATCTCTCTCCCCCTCCCCTGCTCATGCTCATGGTCTGTCTCTGTCTCTCTCTCCCCAAAAAAAAAAAATAAATAAAAACATTAAAAAAATAAAATAAAAAACTCTTAGAAGGAAACGGGTATACATCTTTGTGACACTGGATTAGGCAATGGTTTCTTAAATATGGCACCAAAAGCACAAGCAACAAAAGAAAAAAATAGATAAACTAGACTGCAGCAAATATAAAAATGTTTGTGTACCAATAGAAACATCAAGAAAAGGAAAGAAGACCCACAGAATGGGAGAAAAAATTTGCAACTCATATATTTGATAATTTGCAATTCACATTTTGGATATCCAGCAAATATATTTAAAAACACGTAAAACTCAACAACAAAAAGACTAAGAAGCCAATCAAAAAATGGGCAGAGGACTTGAATAGATATTACCCCCAAAAGATACAAATGGTCACTAAGTAAATTTAAAGATGCTCATCACCATTAGCAATTAGCAAAATAGGAATCAAAGCAGCAATGAGTTGATATTTCACATCCACCAGGATGACTGCAATTTAAAAAAATAAAATAAAATAACAAGTGTTGGAAGGACGTGGAAACTTTGCAATCCCTCTTATACTGCTACTGGAAAACAATCTGGCAGTTCTTCACAAGTAAACAGAAGTACCATAGAGCTCAGCAATTTCACTCCTAGGTATATACTATGCATATACTCAAGAGAATAATGTATGTTAACATAAAAGCTTGAACATGAACATTTATAGCAGCACTACTCATAGGAGCCAAAGAATGAAAACTATGTGTCCTTCAACTAATGACTGCATAAACAAAATGTAGTATAGTCACACAATGGAGTATTATTCAGTCATAAAAAGGAATGCAGTACTGATACACGAACCTTGAAAACATTATGCAAAGTGAAAGAAGCCAGACACACAAAAGGCCACATAATATATGATTCATTTACATGAAGTGTCCACAACAGGCAAATCCATAGAGACCTAAAGTAGATGTCAGGGGCTGGAGGGAAGGAGCGAAGGGGAATGATTGATTAACTGGTAGAGGATTGCTTTCAGTTGATGAAAATATTCTGGAATTAGGTAGTAGTGACAACAGCACAGCATCATGAACATACCAAAAACCCACTGAATTGTATACTTTAAAATGGACAAAATGATAAATTGTATGTGATATGAAATTTATCTCAACAAAAACACAAAAACAAAAAACTATGTTGCAACAAATAGCTCACAACTTGTGAAGAAAAATAATTTGCCAAGTATTGGTGAATAATACTCTATAAACAGGCTAAGCAATTATTTAAATTAGAAGAGAAAAATAAACCAAAAGGACAAATACTATCAAAGAAGTAACAGCAGTAAATATTGTGAGAATAATCTGTAGTTGAGTTAAAATGCAAATGAAACAGAACAATACACAAAAATTAGAATATAGTCTATTTTGGAAACTATGAATGAAGAGTTCAAGGATCTTAGGTAAAAGCTATTGAAAATCAGGCCATAATTCAGGAAGTGGTTTAGGGCCCTTGGGCACCTCCAGAACATTATATCTGAATCAGACTCTCCCAAAGGGTTTAAAAAATTACATGCCTGGGCTCCATGTTGGGACAACAGAATCAGAACCTCTAGGAGGTGCAGTCAGAATCTGAATTGCCAGCAACTTCCCTCAGGAGGATTTTTATGCATCTTTCAACAGAAAAATCACCTAGAAAGACAAGAACTCAAGACAAATGTCTCTGTTCTTCCTCTCCCCAACATTTTATACAGACTATTTTAGCTCAAAATAATTATCAAGAGCAGAAGTCAAAAAAAGGTTTTAAAAGGCAGCGTTCTAGGTGCTTAGAAATTGGGTTCTTGGCCTTGGTTGGGAAATAAAGATAAGAAGTGGCAAAGGAGAGCTTGACCTAGTTGAAATCTTTTCTCCTCTCCCCCCAAAATTAATCTCAAGGGCAGGTATTCTGTTTTCCCTCATCCTAACACTGGCTTGGGTCAGAAAAAAAGAAACTCACAAATTTTCATGACTCAAAATGGGTGAATATCATGTGTCCAAGAATTAAGTGTCTCATCTGTGCGTTAGACAAAAAAAAAAAAAAAAAAAAAAAAAGAGTCCTGATCTCCTACTTTACAACAAGGAAACAACGATTAAGAGAAAATTGATTCAAAACAGTTCAGAAATGCTGATGGGGGACTGGAAGAAAGGAGAGAGAGAGAAGAGAGAAGAAGAGAGAAGAGGGAAGAGGGAAGAGGGAAGAGAGAGAGAGAGAGAGAGAGAACTGGTGAATTAATAAACCTGTATAAGTGAAAAGAATTGTTGCATTAAATGCAGTGCGGTAGTAAAAGGAGAGAACAAGAACTCCAGTGCCAGAGTGCCTGGGTTCAAATTAGAGCTAGACTGTCACTGATTGGGTGACCTTGGCCTTATTTAACTTCCTTGTGCCCCAGTGCCCTCATCTCTACAATGAGAAATAATATCTACCTCCTAAGGTTGTTGTGAGAACTAAACAAGTTACTAGACATATGTTTGCAATAGTTAAAAGTGAAAGTCTTTTTTTAAATCAAGATGACCCCAAAAGGTTGCATGGTCTAAACCTTCCACTTTATAAGCCTTAAAGAAGGTATTATAAAATTAGAATAGAGAACTTTTTAAATCTAAATAGATAAGTTCTGAAAAGTCACATTCCCAGTATCTTGTTTTATTTGCCAGAATTCTTTGATTGCCCTCCCATACTTTCCTTTTAAAACCCCAATGGAGGAATTATCAAGAACAAAGGGAATGGTAATCTACATCTAGAATTCCTTCTCTTGCATTTCCAAGTTCTTGATTGTAATTGGTAATTACCTTGATTATTTATCATTATTAACTCACAATTGTATACCCACAATTCCGTTTCCATTATCGAAATAATCACAAAGAAATGCCAAATTAAAAAAAAAATAATCTTGTCTACCTATATATCCGTTGAGTACTAGGTTTCAAAAAAAAATGTTGAGTGTCTGAATTCCTTTTTAATATCCTTTAGAGAAAAAAGTATAAAACTAAGTAAAAATTTCTTAAAGATAGTCTTTTTCAGATTAATTAAAAGTAGCAGTCTCCATTTCAGCAGCCACCGTTACCAATGAGAAGGTGGATTTTTACTGCCAGAAGAGGAAATCTACTGTTTAGTAACTGCAATTCCTGGCAAAAAGTATTTTTCTTAAAGAAAAAGTTTTTAACATGAGATTGATACTTTTTATTGAACTTCCACTTTACAGTTTGAAAATCAGAAATGCAGTATAAAACCATTATCTAATTGGTTCCTCCAACTCCTTTTTGAGGATCTCTGGTATCAGGTTCTTCTTGTAATTTTATAAAAAGCCTAAAGGCAGGGCGCTGGGGTGGCTCAGTCAGTTAAATGTCCGACTTCGGCTCAGGTCATGGTCTTGTGGTTTGTGAGTTCGAGCCCCATGTCGGGCTCTGTGCTGACAGCTCAGAGCCTGAAGCCTGCTTTGGATTTTGTGTCTCCCTCTCTCTCTCTGCCCCTCCCCTGCTCATGCTCTGTCTCTGTCTCAAAAATAAATAAAACATTAAAAAAAAAAAGTCCAAAGGCAATTTTTAGAAAATTGTAACTAATGGTATTCCAACAATTTTAATCAAATTATCAGATTTATGGCATTATGGAATAATAATCCATTTTGTAACAGTGATATTTAGCTCCAGAATTCTTAATAATCTAATGCAATATTGTTGTGAGTTGGAGTAATTTTAATTTGTAAGACATTAAAGTTTAGATTAAGGGAATCAAAGAATATAAAACAACTATTTTTAACCCGCTGAGACAAAAACAAGGTAACACATTATGAAGTTATGAAGTGCTGACTGATTTAAATTTTGCTAGCAACTGACCAGAAGAGGAGCACAGTCTGTCAAGGCGCATGGATGTCTATGGTCCAGTTTCCTTTACCTGAGCCAGGCTCCTTGTTCTTTACTCTAGCATTAGAATCATTGTTTCCATCTAAGGGGAAGTCATTTAATTATTTTTTTTCTCTTTAAATTTATGGACTGTTACTTTATACTTGTAGGTCAGGCTGTCACTGTAATAGATAAAATTATTATGATACATGGAACATTATTTATTTTATTATTTACTGAGTGCTTGTTACACTGAAGGAATTATGTTAACCTTTTTAAAAATAATTTTTTAAGTTGAGCAAAGTTAGGAATTAACATTTATCAATATAAAGTTTTATATTTGGAAGGTGACATCAAAGATGATGACATATCATGAAAAAAGAGGCCACACTGGGGAAATGAAGAGGCAACAAATTTTACCTGTGTTTGCTATCTGATAATGGCTGACATAAGTAGGTTAAAATCATTGTTGGATTTATTATTTTTAATGGCACGAGAAATAATTGCTCAAAATATCTTCATTTTCTTGTTTCGACAACAAATGGCAAATATATTTTGGTATACGAGACCTAGTGCATGAGCTTCAAATTCGATTAAATAGATCAAGTTTACACAAAGCCAAATGTATGAAAGGGGATCTTTTAAAAAAAACTTTATTTGAGAAAGGAAGAGACTTATAACAGAAGGCAAGAAGGAAACATACAAACAATATATTTACAACACAAAACAAGAGATCACCTTCAAGGGTGTAAATTATAATAAATACAGTAGATTTTAAAAGAGACATTTATCAATTAATTCTAAGATGAATTAAGTCCAGCTTTCTTTTTCACTGGTTCCAGGTAGTTTCTTGATTAAATTCAAAGACTATCAAATTCAAACAATTAATGTCCACCAACTGTACTGATGAAGCTAGCTCTCTCAAATGACATTATAAAAAATAGGTTTTTTTTTGTTTGTGATTACATATCTTTGAAGTGATATTATACAAAAGTCTGCTCAGCCACATGTTCCTCCCCAAATAAAATGTATTTTAAAAGATGCACTATCCCTTTTTTATGAGATTGAAAGAAGACTTTAAAGAAAATGAATATTTATGAGATGGAAAAAATATACAATTTTATCTTAGGAATGCCATATTTTTAATGCAAAACAACTGACAAAAAGTCATTTTAATCTTAAGGAATATACTAACCAAAATATGTTGGTAATAGGAAAAGTTGCCTATTATAGCTATTTGTCAAATTATCAGAAGGACTTTCGTTATATGGAAAAGTTTTAAACTTTCTAACTTCTAGTTATATTAATTTAATTTGAATGGAGACTTTTTAAAAAAGGATAATGTATCTTTAGCAGTGACCTTTTTTTAAGAAATATTTTTAAATGTCACAGCAAAATGTAAACAACACGTGCCAATAACATACAGTTGTTACAATGTCTACATTTGGCAAAATTGTTCTATCTCCTTTGAAACAGGATACTACACCTTAAAATACCTTGGATTTAGAAATATAAATATTTTAATAGAAAAAAACCTCACAAAGATTCTAGGTCAATTTGGATTATCCATATTAAAGGGGTCTTAATACAGAGAATCTTTAACTAGCTTAACAAAAGTAAACCTATAAAACAAGGTAAACATATCAAAAGGGAGTATGAAGGAAATGTTCCAGTGAAAAGCTTCCTTAACAATTTCCCTACTTGTGGTGTTATTTTCTTAGACAATAAATCAATTCATAGAGTGCCCTTTAAAAACAGAAAGAGTAAAACACTATCCTCCGTTTTTTCCCCCCCTACATTCCTCATTACATGAATCACTTGGACTTCCTGTTTCCACAAGGCATTTCCTGTTCAGCCGCATAGAATCAGTTTTCTGTAGAACAGCAGGAACCTGACAAAGAACTGACTTAAATAAACAGAGTCTTCTGTTGCCTTCAAAGTTGTTTGTATTTCATAGCATCAAAGGACACAGTCCTTCTGAAGGTGCATTATATACAAGTAGATTCTGTTGTTAAGCCTAACTTTCCTAAATTTTTATTTGCCAAAATGGTACGGTATATGCCGGGTCATTATGGAATCATGCCTAAGAGATCCTAGTGATATGATTATGAAATATGATACACCTTCTTCTTTTAAACATAATTGTGACTTCATATCAGATAATCATCATACCATTACTACGTTTTCTACAATTGTAGATACAATATAGTATCTGATTGGACCATAATGCTGCACATTACTCCTTGCCGATACTTGCATCGGCTTCATTTGATCTTTTTTGATAGACAATGTCATCAAATAACACAAGATAAAAGTAAAATGAGCAGTGCTAGGTGAGACATAATGTAATATTTAAAATAGTGCTGTACTTTGCAATCTATATATTTAAAACCACCTCTATTCCTAATATTTTCAATTGCAATCTATACAATAACCTAAGGACTATTGGCATGGTAACCAGAACATTTAACTTAACAAAAAAGAGAGAGGACGGAAGGGGCAGACTACCTTTAACAGTGTTCAAGACTGTAGTATGATACATTATGTACAACAATGTGAAAACTGAATTCTATATACCAAAAAAAAAAAATTCAAGAACTAATAGAATGTTTCATTGATCAGACTGGGTGACTTGATCCAGCAGTCACTGATCTCAACAGATAAACTAAAAACAACAGTGAGTTCGTTTTCCTTAGAAGTAATTGGTGTGGCGGGCTTTGGGATGAATTTAAAGCCTGTTAATTATGTGTATACTTATGTAGTATAATTTTAGTGTAACAAGTATTTCCTTACCAGTGGAGTTTCAATGAAACCTTGATATCTATATAGAAACAGTATATAGAGAAATCTCTATATAGATATATATGTATTAAGTAGAATCCTTAAACACTAAAATCAAATCATTCAGAAATATAAACAGGATAGGAAATATCCATTTACCAAAACCTGCAATGCATTTCATATTCAGATAATGACTTTAATTACAAATCCTGGAGCTAAATCTTTGCCTATTACCTGTTGCATAAAAGCAGCCTGCTCCCCAGATTCCATTTCCTGGATCTGAGCATCTTCATCACTGTCCACTGGTTCCTCCTTGACCTTCACAGCCCCAACTTGTCCCAGTGTGTCATCCACACAAGCACTGCTGTCGCTCCTAGTGCTGTTGCCACTAGAGGGCGCTCTGTCTTCCTGCATCGCCTGGTCCCCCTGAAGCTCTTCCTCCGCTTCCTCGAGGTGACTGCCTGGTTGCTTCAGTTGTTCAATAGATTTCGAAAGCAGCTAGAAGAGAGTGTTCAGGGGTTCAAAATTCAATAGTCCTTGGTGGTAACAGAGAAGCAAAATACACTTTGATTTCTATCTAATGACTCTACTTCAGTACATTCTGTTTCCTAATTTCTGAACATCAATTTCACAACGAATTTGTATGCAACAAACTTCCTCAATAATACTGAATCTGAAGCAGTCCCATCATTTCTATATTGTATTGGTGTAGCAGGCAGAGAATAAGGTGTTTAGGTGCTTTTAAGAATCGGATTACTCTTTAACACACTTAGAAAATGGTGGGAAAAAGGTAAATAAGCTTCCTCTGGGAGAACCAGGAAACTTTTATAAGTACAGTTTGTACTGTGACAATTTAATCCAAATAGACCTGAGAATATTTTTCTGCAAAGAGAAAATGTAATGGAAATAATGGAACGGTAATGGAAAACTTCCACAGTCTCATTTTTATGACAAATGTCAACCACTATAAAATACAAACACAAATGAGAAATCCTTGTTTATCTAATTTTCCCATACCTAACTGGTCAAATGATAAACACCCTCTTATATATACCGGTAAAACATGGGAATATTGATTTTGAAATCCTAAACTTTAAAAAGATGTGGGATTAAAAAATTTATAGTAGAAATGTTTTATGAACATATCTAAACTAAATAAGAGGGAAGAAGAAATTATTTGTAATTGAAAATTAGTACTTAGGCCTTTTCTTGACTTTATAAATTAAATTGTATTTAATCTTCAGAAGTATATGAATTAATTGATCAATGATTTTAAAAAATGACAACATACCTAATGTAAACAATAGCAAAATATCATAGTATAAAAGCTCAATAAATGGGGTAAAATACTCAAGATGATTTCATCTTACAGTAGATCTTGTTTTAATTGATAAGGTCCCCACTGACTGATCATCCGCAGATCCTAACTGTGTTTTCAACAGTGATTAGAGTTTTCTGTTACATCAGTGCCCATGTAAACAACATGCCAAATATTGCTAATGAGCAGCACACTTAGAATACAACCACTAAAATCATGAATACTGCTTTTTCTATGTCCAGTTTCAGCTTACCTCATACATATCTATGTTTCTTTTTTTAAAAGTTTATTTGTATTTATTTTGAGAGAGAGAGTTCATACAAGTGGGGGAGGGGCAGAGAGAGAGAGAGAGAGAGAGAGAGAGAATCCCAAGCATGCTCCATACTGCCAGTGCAGAGCCCGACGTGGGGCTGAAACTCACAAACCGTGAGAACCTGGGCCAAAATCAAGAGTTGGACACTTAACCAAATGAGCCACCCAGATGCCCCTAACTATGTTTCTAAGACTAAATACATGCTTAGAGTTAGAATACCTAGTACTCCAACTCTGAAGGGTGTCTTACCCACTTTAGGCTTACAGACTTTCCTCCAGGCCACACAACCTCAGATGGCTATGCACACAGTGATGAAATCCTTAAATTTCACTGTAGGTAAAATTATTGGGAGTTTTCATTCATTTGTTCAATAAATATTGATTGAGCGCCAACTACGTTCAAGATACCATGCCCTCATGGAGCTTATAGTTTAGTGTGTTAGAAAGGCACCAAATAGATAAATAAGTTTATTCTTATTTTCAAGTATGGTAAATGAAAATGAAAAGCACAGGGTGTTCTAAGAGTACACCCTAGTTGGCACAGGAGCACAACTGTGCATGGCTATGGGAGGTTTCACTTACAGGGTGCTATGTTTAGGCTGAGACATGAAAGAGGAAGGATAGAAAAGGAGTTGTCAGTTATGTGTATGAGGGTTTGAAATAAGGGTAGAGAGCATTTCTGGCCCAAGGCACAGTATGTGTGCTGGAAAAAGGAGTTTAGTGGCATTAAAGCAAATGAAAGGCTGGTGGGGTTTGAGCACAAGAAGATGGGGAGAATGCTGGAAGATTTTGTTGGAGAGAGTTACAGCTTATACTATATTTGGTTGGGTTGAGAACAAGATACTGGAGAAATAAAGAACAATTTAGGATAAGCCACAAATAAGATGTAAACATCACCAATCTTAAGTTAGACATAATCAAGCTACGAGAATATCTACCAATCAAAATGTATGTCAAAATGAAGAAGGCAAATTAAATATTAATTTCCTTTGTGCCTACAATCTAATTTCTATTGTTCCTGGGCTGTCAGCATAAGAATAATCATCCCATCATGCTTTAAATGTCTCTAAGTACTTTATAGGAAATTATTTGCAGGACTTTTGTACCAACGCTAATCAGCTCTTCGTATCATAAATACATATTACCTTGCATACTGCTGAGATTTTGGAGAAAAGGGACAATGTAATATTTCTAAACTTTGACTATAAAACTCTAGGATCCTATTTAATTGGCTGTTAGAAAAAGAACATATAACACCATAGAAAATAAGCAGGGTTTTCATTAAAAAGTCCCAGTTTGGGCTGGGACACCAGGGGTAAGGACTTTGGGTGACAAGCATCCATCCATTCTTCAGAGAGAGACAGAGAGAGAGAGCTAGAGCTCATCATTCAGTCTTGCAAAGCTTACCTCCATCACTCATCTCAGATGAGATATACAAGAGCAGGGTACAGAGGCTGTTGTGGGGAGAAGATTTTATCTAAAGAAAGGTATTAGTCAGGTGAAGGAGGCTGCAAGAGCCCCTCAGAGGGACTATCTGCAGGCAGACTGCTATAGTTCCATCTTCTGGATGGATGCTTGGTGAGCTACAGGACTTCTCCCTCTCATTACCAAAGCTTAGCTGGAGAAACTCATGGGAGCTAGCTCATCAGAGCTGGTGGGCCAAGGACATGTATGAAGGAAGCAGACACCTCTGGGAGGGGGTTCAAAAGTTCCTGAGCATAAGAACCTCTGTGAGGAAGAAAGAGTAAAAAATATGGGATGTGTGGCCATGAGACAGGAACTGAGGGGCTGTTCATGAAAGGTCCACCAGCAAGCACAGGACCACTGTCCAGGAAATGCCACATCCAAAGTCCCTGCTTACTGAGCAGTGGCTGCGACTTCTACAGCTTCTGGATGTTTGACGATGGGGCATATTTAATAACCAAGAGGAAGCTATAAATACCACCTGTTAAGTAAAAGGGTGACCCTATTGCTGTTCGTCTTCTTTCCAGTCCCAGTCCCAACATGGCCACTCAGTACCTTGAACTCCTAACCTCTAATGGTCTTTTTCCTCTGTTCTACTTTAGCTCCCAAAGCTGTGATTATACCTTTGCCTTGGTCTATTTTTTTTTTTTTAATTTTTTTTTTCAACGTTTATTTATTTTTGGGACAGAGAGAGACAGAGCATGAACGGGCGAGGGGCAGAGAGAGAGGGAGACACAGAATCGGAAACAGGCTCCAGGCTCTGAGCCATCAGCCCAGAGCCCGACGCGGGGCTCGAACTCCCGGACCGCGAGATCGTGACCTGGCTGAAGTCGGACGCTTAACCGACTGCGCCACCCAGGCGCCCCGGTCTATTTTTTTTTTTAATGTTTATTTATTTATTTTGAGACAGAGAGAGAGAGAGAGAGAGAGAGAGAGAGAGAGAGAGCGCAGGGGAGAGGCAGAAAGAGAGAGAGGGAGAGAGAGAATCCCAAGCAAGCTCTTTGCCATCAGTGAGGAGCTAACGCAGGGCTCGATCAAACAAACCGTGAAATCATGACCTGAGGCAAAATCAAAAGTTGAATGTTTAACTGACTGAGTCACCCTGGTGTTTATTGGTAGCTGTTTACTTTCCTAAATCTCAGTTTCGAACATCATTCCCTTCTGGATCATTCTCAGAATATTCTGACCCTAACCTCTCCTCAGCTCTGGAGGGTGCTCTAAGCAATTGAGCCTACCACATTCTTGCTGCCCACCCTCTCTTATCCCCCGCCCCTTCCCTCCTTGCTGGACTAAGCTCCATTCTCCATCAATAAAAATGACTCCCTTATACTGTCTTCAACTCTCTTGCCCTTTTCAACATGGGTTTTACTGGAAAAGTAAGACTTCTAACCTTGATTAATACTGAATCTCTGCCAAACCCAAGCAGCTGAATAAGCTAGGAAACAAACAAACAAATCACAATCATGTTGAATGTTTCTCTTCAAATTCAGGAGCAAAACCATCAAAAGGGTCCTCTGTGCTGCCTGACAGTCCTACTACATTTCTTTAGTTAATTCATTCCCACTCTTTCCTTGACAATTTCAAACTACTGCCTCTCCCCTCCAACCTCTAATATTCAGACCTTTTATTCACTGCCCGCTTTGCTTCTTATTTCACTGAGGAAACAGAAGCCTCCAAAGGGAAACTCAACATCCGGCTACCATCACATTTAGCAAGCTCTCCTATTCACCCTTCGTGCTCCTGTTCTTTGGAAAGCAATGTCTTTGCTCTTATTCTCAGTCAATCCCTTGACTTATGACCTGGATCCTACCTACTCCTGCAATTATCCATTCTGTCCTCCAACACACATTTCCCCTCTCTGCTGGAATATTCTTATTTGCACATTTTCAAAATGATAATCCATCTTAAATAAAACCTCCCTTGCTCCCCTCAACCAACCCCATTATTTAACTCCCTTCACAACAAAACTCCTTATCTCTTTTCACTGTCTTCATTTCTATTTTCCCATTCTCTTTAGAATTCATGCCAACAAGGCTTTCAACCACACCATATGACCAAAATCTCTCTTGTTAAAGTAAATAGTAACTGCATTAATTCTGAATCCAGTGGCATTTTAAATAGGACATTAATGTGTCAGTAAGGTAACACATTTCAAAAAGGGCACCAGGACACAATCATAGCATCTTTGAAAGTAAGAGACTCATATTACTACTGTTAGTTCAGCCAAAGACGAAACAAACTGTGTGTTAATTTCCCAGAATATAGTTTTCCATAGATAGCAAGACTGTCAAAGAAAACCTCTAATACTGACCAAATGCTGAGTGTTCACAGAACATGCCATATGTATGTTTTAACAAAAAACCTGAAATCTGACCTGTTAATGTATTTTTGAGGTCATGGACATACCCGCAAATCTCATCATTTAGTCCACAGATCACATTGGGTCAGTATTTACAACCTCACTGACAAAGATATGTATGTAACAATTCTCAGTGTGCAATAAAGAAACAATGCCATTTGTTCTAGTGAGTTCCTTTGGCTTCATCTATAGTTGTGATGTACTAAAGGAAACCTGAGGGAGAAAAATGCCAGAATGAATAATGCTATGATGATGGGGCAAAAAAGCCAAACAGCAAAATGATCTTCCAAGGGCAGAATTCCTTGATGGTTTGTAAAAGAAATGTTTCCTGACATAAAACAGTAACTTATGAGTGGAGATCATATACATATAAAATGTAGTCATTGGTAATAATGCTCTTCAAACCTTTATTTTATAAAGAAGGAATTTCATGTCCGGAGAACCTGAGCCATCTCCAAAAAAAAAAAAAAAATAGAAACCTAGAATTTTCGATACACTTCCAATCTGCTTTCTCCTCTGAAACAGCTATATTCTGGTAACAACTGAATTAATATAAACAATTCCATTGTCTTCCTGAGCTCCAAACTTCATATTCAGCTGCTTCAACATCTTTCCTTAGATCTAGAATATCAAACAGGTATCATAAATTTTAAATAGCTCAGAGAAAACCTTTATTCTCCTCCCACTCAAAATGTTTTGCTCACTTAATTGTCTCATCTGAGTGAACAGCAATACTCAATTGCATGAGTCAAGAATCTAGGATTTATTCTCGTCTCTCTCACTCATCATTTTTTTAAATAAATACCTGAAAGTGTAATTGATGCTTAGTAACAGTGCTTTGACACTTTTCTTCCCAGGTTATGAAGCAAATGCCAAGGTCTACATGAACAATAACTGCCATTTTTTCACCATCTCTGAAACAGAATGTGCTCTTTGCGAAGTTTCACAAAATACAAGAGTGATAAATGGGATCTCCTGGGACCAGCTTTGCAAAATACAAATGCATAGAAGGAGTTAACCTAACTTCTTCTTCCAGGTATTTGAATAAGGCTGTTTTTGTTTAAGCAGTCAAATTTGCCAGAGTGGAAAAATTAGCAATTAACATCAACAAGAAAAATCTACAAACCAAAGTCACAGAAAACTTGCCTGCCAGGTTTAACTTATTATAGATTTTTAAAATAAAAAATTACTTGACATTGTTTGTAAGTTTCTGACTATGTATGAAGACATTCAGTACTCAGATTATGTTGTGTTGTATGTGTTTTTGAACTTCAAATGTGACCATTACAACGATGGTAGGGGCTAACCCTTTTCTAATTTGTACTGTCGCTGAGTGGCCCCAGATGCAGGGAGGAACTGTCTGCTCACTCTCAGTGGGGTAGCAGAGTCTCTCTTTGGTTGAACATCTGGAGGTGATCCCCCAGCAAAGTTGAGCTGTTGCCTTGCTGGCTACAAAACACAAGACAAAACATCTGTGTGACAGATAAATGCACAGACCTGTGCGAATCTCGGCTGAGGGCCCATCTGTAAAACACACCGTGTGTCATTCATCTGACACCAGGTGAGGTACTTTGGTGGGGAACCCAGCAGAGAGGAAGATGATGGCTGTGCTTCTCCTTCTCCTTTTATCTGTGTTCTTCCTCATCTGTCAGTGTTTCCCTGTATTCTCCATGCTATTGCACAGCCATCGTACCCAACACTAAGAATGTTGCAGGCAATCTATGACCATTCTGGGTTTGTAACACACACTCATACATACTCATGCCGATATTCCAAGGACCAGGTATGATAATTTATCTAAATCTCTAACACCTTAAGTTTGCAATTCCATTCTTATCAATCCCTGCTAGGATCATAATTACAGCAAGTCTCTAAACTTCAATGTTCTATATTCCATGTAAAATACGATCTAGTCTATTGGCAAATGATGTAAAATTAATGAAATAATATTTAAAGGCTGTGCTGCTAACCTTTACACATGAGCACATTCAGCTCATCTCTGTGTAAGTTACACTGAGACAAGCCTAAAAGTCAACATAAGTGCTGTCAAATAAAGTATCTTTCAATTCCATATTTAAAATTTTTCCCACAGAGATCTTTTAAGTCCCCACAAATATCTTCAGTTTTGGGATGGCAACTAAGAACAAGAGTGTAAAAGGAGTAAATCTGTTTCTGATGGACATCTGGTTTTCTGAAATTGTCAACAACCCATTAAGCACAAGTGTTTGAATGTGATTATTAAACTACGCAAAATGACCTTCAACCCAACTCATCACTTTCTTATTCTGCCTCAGATTGTAAGACAGATTTTACTTGGGGAATGGCAATGACACAAGTTTTTGTTTTTGTTTTTGTTCTTGTTTTTTCTTTTAAATAAATGCAAAACTCTTCTTTTGGAACACGAAACCTTTCCCTTAAGCTCCAAGGAAACTAGATTGTAAAACAATGATAAAATTCTGTCTCAAATCACAAATAGATTAGGTATGTACCAACTGTTCTCAAAAACAACATGCAGCGTTTGGAGGGTTTTCAAATCAAGAGGTCTACTTAGAGAAGAACTCTACCTCAAGCCAAAATACTCCATGTCATTTCACTTCTGTGCATTTTAGGGAAATAACCAGAGGAACCAAAACTAAATGACAAGAGAGAAATATTTTCTAAATATTGGTTCATTATTCACATAAATTAAGTCTAAACTGAAAAATATTCCTTCTTCCCAATACTGAAGAGATATAAAACTAATCCAGGGATTAAGTGAACACTTAATAAACATGTGTTTATCTTTATAACTTCAAATGGTTGTCTAAATCAATGCATACAATTAAAATACCCCTTTTCTGGCTTCAAAACATCCTAATATTTCAATAACTTAAGTAAGTGTTAACCCCCGGAACTGGAAAGGATACTGAAAATTTCCTCCTTCCATTGAGTTTGAGAAAGTTACCCACCCACTCTTTATTCATTTGACAATTTTTGTTGAACACTTACTATATGCCACATCCTGAGAAGAGCAGTCAGGCGAGCTCTCAGGAAAGGAAACAGAAAGTAAGCAATTGAAGACTGGAACTTAATGTGGTAAGGAATGATGGGGGAAGGGGTGAGCGCCTGTGTCTCATTTGTATGGGCAGGAAAGGCCCTCAGAAGATGTGAGGTTTAAACTAAGAGGGCCTCCAACACCACGGTCAAGTCATGAGAAGATCTGGAAGTTGAACCTACCATACAGTACAGTGGATAACACAACTCCTGGAGATGGAACGGCATTCCCAACAGACTGAAAAGGAGGCCAACATGGCTGAGGCTCAGCAAGTAAGGGAAGGGAGTAGGAGATGAGGTCAGTGACAGGGGCAAGAGCCAGATCACAACAGCCTTGCAGGCCACAAAAAGATGTTTGGATTTTATCTTATGAACAATAAGGAGCAACTGGGCAGTTTTAAGCAAGCCCTTAACATGATTTGATTTGCATTTGTAAATGATCACTCTGGTTGCTATAGAATATTGGATGTAGGCAGGCAAAAGTAGAAACAGAAAGATCTGACTTTTAGAACACAAAAAGTTTAGCAAGAGAGTGTTACAAGACAACTAGAACACAAATGACCTATTTTTCCTTCTTTTACATCACTATGTCATTTTATGCATTTTTATATTACATAATAGGATTTTCCCCTAAAAGTCCCCTTTCCAATCTTTAGTTGATAGTACACTTTCTTTCAAAGTTCTCTTTCTTTGCTTTTTAAGGGCAATGAATAGAGGCACAGTTAAGGAAAGGCACCCTTGGCAATTTTGGACTGTGTCTCAGAATAGACAAGATCTCAAAGCCAATGATCTTCAGATCAACTGACTGATAAACATTTCCCTTTCTCCCCATTTGCCAACCCTTGCTTTGGTCATCTGGATAGCAGTACAAGCCCTATTTAAAATGGATACCAAGAATAAACCACAGAAAACAATTGCCACATGGAAATGTGGGCCCCGGTGTAGCCAGATTTTCAATTTTTCAGACAATGCCAGAAATCAGATTTGCATTTGAAATCTTTCTATTTTTAAAGATTGACAAAAAATTGAAATGCTTAAGATACCAAGCTGTCCAACGACAGCAGTCCACAGAGTGTCCACCTATGACCTCTGAAAATAATCCCTTATGGCCCTTCTTCCTTAAACATTCTATGGTTTAGATCATTTAGAGCTGATGTCTGCTTGCTCTCAAAATATACCATCCTTCATACTTGTTATTTGTTTTATGTTTCCCACACGGTCAAAAATTCAACTACTTTGCCTGGGGCTGGAGGTAGGGGTAGGAATTGACGACAAAGGAGCAAGACAAAGAAAGTTTGGAAGTTGAGGTAACTGCTATCTTGATTGTGGTAATTATATGACGATATGCATTTGTCAAAACTCACCGAATTATACAGCAAAAGGAATATATTTTGCTGTGTAAATTATACCTCAATAAATAATTCAATAATTAACATATATGCTGTTCCAAACAGAAATCAAAGGTCCACTTCATGATGACTAAAAGACTCAAGCGGGAACAAAATTTAGTAGTTTGGTTTACAACAAAGTAGCTTGATGCAAGATTGAGGCAAGTAGGAAATGTGTGTCTTGGAGATACTTTAGCACTTCCAGATAACCGTTTTCATTAGCAGAATAAAAACAAAAAGAACTATGAGTGAATAAGAATATAAATACTGCATTAAGATTTCAGTCGTGCTCACCATGTTTACAAAGCACTTTCAGTACATCCTTTCATGTGATCCTCATTATAAACCTCTAAAATGTGCAGATTAGAGAATTATTGGACAAGGAGGCTCAATACTTTGTCCAAAGTTGCAAAACTAACAAATAATTCTGCAAGACATCAGAAACTTCTCTTGGAAATGTTACCAAGCATTCTAGATTTTGCAATTCATATGAGCTACGCATTATATAGAACTATCTTGGACTGGAATGATCTGTTTGCAGGCCTATGAACCATTCAAGGGAAAGAACAGGCCTTCTTTATTTTCATTTTCAGTATGCGGAAGCATAGTGGTTGCTAATAAATCATTGTGGAACACCATCAATGACTCCATGCCAGAAAATTATTTTTAGAAGTGAGTTTTTATTGCTAGGTGATACAACTCAGTCGATAGCAAGAGAGTAATGGTGCATTTTGGATATGGGAGCTTAGCCCTGGATGCAATTCTGCCTGAAGGAATGGGAATACTCTAGATCATATGACATTTCAGGGTCACTATAATCCCTGAGATTTCGTAAGTATTCAGAGAAAGGGCAGAAAGATACAGGGGAAGAAAACTAAAATCAGGACTTTATAAGCAGCCAAAATCTATAACAAAGGGACTGCTACATACTGGTGGTTTTCATGTCCACAAATCACTTAGCTATATTAAAAATTCCTTAGTAAGACTTAATTATTTCATCCTGTCAAATGAAACTATTTGTCAAGGTTGAGAAACAACCAAATTATTTAGCTTTCCTCTCTCTTTGAACAGCCTGGAATCAACATCAGTCAAACCACTCACATGGTTTAATTCCCCAGTTATTTTTCTTTCCCCTATTTTCTTACCTCATAGTCATGTCCAACTATTGTTTTTCTCATTCAGTAAAAGCGTCTCTGACTAGATTAACAGTGCAGAGTGAAAAGGAAAGGTCGAGGTCCTTCCCTTGGTCTTCAAGTTATGAAAGCAGCACTGGGAACGTTTACGAAAGTTACACATTAATCCACTGAAATGGTCATTTAGTTTCTTTTACAAACACCGGATTTCATCACATCTAATAATAAAGCAACAAGCCATTTTCTGTATATTATAAACCATCAACTTGTAATTATGTAGTGAAATGGTTCTATATGAATTCTCTACGATGATGTAAGCCAGTATTGCAGTAAGTGGTTTTTTTGAAGCTCAGCACATACCTACACGAATCTATTTACACTGGGCTAATCATGTCGAAATAGCATCTATTTAAGGGCAAAGTCAAAGTTTCTTTTATAAACCTCTATAGATAGATAAATAATCTAGGAGGCTTTTTACTGTTATAAAATTAAGACTGCCTTTCAGTGCTTGCTAAAGTTTTTGGACATACTATCCGTCTAATGGGCAAAATGTAATCCTAAATTGTTGATTAAAGGCTCTGCATGGAAACATACTGTCAAATGGATAGAGAGAAATTAAACCTGACAACGGTAATGCCTACTTTCCTAAATGTAAGCCCAGTTCAAGTTTCTACTCATCCATTTTTCAAAACATAAAACAAGGCATTTTCCAACCACCCAGAGAGGAGATGCCAAATTTGCATTTCAGTTGAACTTGATGAAGTCAGTAGACTTTCAGCATCAGGCCAGCTCAGAACTCTTATGAAAAGATGTTTACCCAATCTAAAGAAATGACGATTTTACAGCATGCAAGAAAGGCATGAAACATGGTCGGGCTGTACTGCACTCACAGCACTGTTGGGAAGCTTTAATATCCAATGGATATCTGAATGTCCCACCATGTAAATCAACTTCCAAATTAGTCACTGGAGGGAGGACAATGTGTGAAAAGTTGGGAAGTAAGGTCAGGAAAACAAATTTCTTCATTTCAGCAAATCCAAACCAATACCAAAAATAAATAAATACATAAAATAAGATCACCCTTTTTTTTTTGTTTGCTTGCTTGTTTGCCTTCTCTTCAATTGTAAGTTCTCTACTTTTTTGCAAAAATAAAATTAGGAAAAACTTGTCTTGGAGAACCTGACTGGCTCAGTCAGTAGAGCACGTGACCCTTGATAACGGAGTCACCAGTTCAAGACCCACGTTGGGTGTGGAGCTTACTTGAAACAAAAATTTTTGTTAAAAAAAAGAGGGATTCCTGGGTGGCTCAGTCAGTTGAGTGTCTGACTCTCGATTTCAGTTCAGGTCATGATCCCAGGGTCATGAGATCAAGCCCCACATTGGGCACTGTGCTGAGTTTGGAGCCTGCTTAAGATTCTCTCTCTCTCTGTCTGCCCCTCTCTACTGCTCACGTGCTCGCTAAAAATAAAAATCAAAAAAAGAAGTAAAAAAGAGTAAATAAAAACAATTTTTAAAGGAAATCTTTTCTTCTGCTTGGTGAAGAAAACAACACTAAAATCGTAAGTACACATTTAGGTTCAGGACAGGTTTTTGTGTCACACAACCTATGTCAGAAGTCTAGTTCTGTCAACTTCTAGCCTGTCCCCTGGGTCAACTTACTTAAGCCCTTTAAAATTAACTTTCTGGATATTAAAAAGAGTGAGTTGTTAAGTCTGAGAAAATAATGTACATAAGAAGGTTAGCATTGTGTCCCAGCTTACAGTGGGTCCTACTTATAAAAGGGAGCTGGTATTACGTGAAAGACCCTATCTCTAAGGTACCTATGGAGAAGGTGCTAGGAAGAGCCACAGTGCATGAAAGATACACCAGGAGTAATAGGTGCATCAAAAAGCAAAGATGGGTACATCATCCTCATCTAATTATACTTAAAATTTTAACCTTCCCACAAGAAGCCATGGATATAATCACCTTTATTGAAATAAAGTTAATACAAAGTGTTTCCTGCTGTTTGATAATAGGACATGAGACTTAAAAATATAAACTTTCTGGAATGTAACATCTTTACATTTGTTCTTCAAATAAATTTCCTTGGGAAAACATACGCTTTGCTCAACAGTGCACAAAATAGTTTTATTTTAGAACTACCTCTGGGGATATTTTGTAAGAACAAAATAACACACATATATGCACACTATGTTTGTGTGTGAGCACAGGCATGACAGACTATAGTCCCCTGGGTTGCTGTGGATGCATGATGGGGAACAAGGAGTAGGTATGAATCATGAGGGGTTATGAAGAATATGTAACATTTCTGTTAGAAAATTATATCAGGAAAAAGAATACAACAGATATTACTCAAATAAACGGTCAAATTCTCTTCTAAAATTAATGAAAACTCCCCATTTGCTCCATTCCAGCATTTGAGCAAAATTATATTCATGCCTTGCTTGTCAGACATAATTTCTACCTGTTTTAATAAGGGCAACACAGGACATCTGCTTGGCCTCCCTTTTACTAATCTTGTCTTAGATATATTTTTATTATGATAAAATAGCACTCATGTCAAAATGCCTAAGTATCATAGTAATAAATATATAATAAATACTTATATCTACAGTGAACTTTGACATATTTAAGATATCATCTCATGATTTATCTGGGTTTTTGAAAAAAGTGTTGGCTGATGTCCAGTCATAGGAATGCATAAGATATTTATCACAGAGTATATTACAAAGGGAGAAAAAGAAAGAAAGAAAGAAAGAAAGAAAGAAAGAAAGAAAGAAAGAAAGAAAGAAAGAAAGAAAGAGATAAAAAAGGACAGAAGAACCCAAGGAGGTAACCAAACAAGTCTCAAGTTTTACTTCCTCAATGAAAACAATTTTCTTCCTCATGTTCCCTATCCTAGTACATAACACATCGTATTACCGTTTACTGAATAATTCACTCCCTTGCTCCCCACACTTTAAGCTCCATGAGGACTCTGAATGTTATTTTCTTAGTGATTAAAATAGTGTCTGGCACAAAGCAAGAATTCAATGAGTTGCTAAATGGATAAATGCATAATAAATTGGTATTTCATTCAAATAAGTACTGAATGAAGAAAGAAATTTCTTAAGTTTTCTGCTCATGTGGTTTTGATAGAATGAATATGAAAAACATAGGTATTAGAACAATTCTAATTAAAATAGAAATTATTCAGTGTGCATCAATGCTATCCTATACATACTATAACAGAGAAACAATTTAAAGAATAATGCCATTGGGCAGGGGGCAGAGGTCAAGGCCAGATTATCTCACAACAAAAATGCCTGAAGACACTCAGGAAAATTCCTGGGTATCATTCAGATAGTGTTACAACTAGAGATTTGCCCTTCTATTAATTAGGCAGTGATTGGTATATTCCTTCAAAAATCATAAAAAAACTGCAGTGTGTTTTGTTTTCATTAATCATAGTCTTTTTTTTAACAGAAAAATCTGCGGCAAGATTCAAATTTAAAATGATCCCAGAAGAAAATTGCCAATACCCTCTTACTTTTTTGTTTGCCTTTTTTTATTTATGGGGAAAATTTTGCTTTGGAAGCCATTTTTATCTTTCAGTAAATAAACAAAAGATACCTGGCAAAGCATCAATCCTCTTTTTTTTTAAACATTCATTTTTGAGAGGGAGAGCACCCACACATGGGCACAAGCAGGGGGAGGGACAGAAAGGGGTACAGAGGATCCAAAGAAGGCTCCATGCTGACAGCAGAGAGCCTGATGTGGGGCTCAAACTCACAAAACACAAGATCATGACCTGAGCCAAAATTGGGTGCTTAACCGACTGAATTACCTAGGTGCCCCAACATCAATCTTCTTTTGATACTAGCATAAAGAATCTTGGTTTTTAAAAAATGCCCACAAGTCATTGTTTCATGAATGTACCATACCTTAGCAACAGAAATTGTTTAATGCATTCCTGAATACTTTAAATGTCTCAAGAAAACAAAAGAACAAATAGTGTAAACCATGATTTTTTTTATGGTTAAACTTCTCAAAATACCTTCAGTGAAAATAAAATATTCAACCTGATGAGTATAAAGACAAATCATTCTGACAGGTTTTCCACTTACATTTCTACCTTGCCCCATTTTGTAGATATAACAATACAAATACTGTATATACCCATTTCAGGGATATTTCTGCTAAGCAATTAAGTACTTACACCATAATTGTATGAGACAAATAATCCTTATGACACACAAATTTCCCATGTAAATGTCATTTAAGTATCAAGCAATGGGTAGGTAAGTTATTTAGTATGATTAATAATATTTACATTGTATAGTTATAGTAAGCAGGAATGACGGCTTTCATAAATGGTTGATTCAAATAATAGTAAGATACGACAAAGCTTTCCAAATTTAATGTCAATTATTATATAAACTCTGAAAAATATAGATTTGCTTTGACTTCTAATGATGATTAGCAATTCAATTACATCATTAAAAATTTCATACTAGGGGGAGGGTCACCTGGGTGGCTCAGTCGGTTGAGTGTGGACTTTGGCTTAGGTTATGATCTCCTAGTATGTGAGTTCAAGCCCCACATCAGGTTCTGTGCTGACAGCTCAGAGCCTAGAGCCTGCTTTCAATCCTGTTTCCTTCTCCCTCTGTCCCTCCCTCACTTGCTCTCGTGCTCTCTCGCTCTCTCTCTCTCAAAATTAAAATTAAAAAACATAAAAAATTAAAAAAAATAATACCAGCAGGGCACCTGGGTGGCTCAGTCGGTTAAGCATCCAACTCTTGGTTTCACCTCAGGTCATAATCTCACGGTTGGTGAGTTCAAGCCCTGCACTGGGCTCTACACTAACAGTGCACAGCCTGCTTAGGATTCTCTCTCCGTCTCTCTCTGCCATCCCTCTCTCTCTCTCAAAAATAAATAAATAAACATTAAAAAAAATTTCATGCCAGGAAGGACAATCATATTTAATATGCTATAGGTTTAGAGACAAATACACTTATTTTTTCTTTTGTTGTCACTGCATTTTTGCTTCTCTAAATCTTAAAAAAAAGTTAAAGGAGCAAAAGAAAAGGACATTTTCAAACAGGGTATCTGTATACCAGTGTCTTTATGTGAGCATGTATTTCCTGCTACCATAAGTACCTCAAGAGCAGGGACATTTTTATGATGCCAACTATTTGGCTCCAGTTTGAATGGATTCAATATAGATTCATCCATTTTAACAGGAAAGAAAAATGACATAAATTAAATTTTCCGTGGTTATTTCTCATTAATGGGTATTCAAAATGGTTAGAATACACATAAATATATAATTATACACAAACGCATTGGTTTTTGGCATCTCAGTTATGGCCCTCACATAATGTGAAATAAATGTTTTCATCACCTCCTGGGGAAGGGAGAACAGTAGCAATTCATTTCTTGATGGTTCTATTGTGAATACTTCAGAATAGGTCAGAGATTCAATATTTTCTTCTTTAAGATTCTTCTCTGTTCCCTCACACAATTGAGGGCAGGTGAAATATTTTCAAAATCTGGAGAATACCCAATGTGCATATGCCATTTGATCAAACATATGGAATACATACTTGGAGAAAAGCCAACTGGAGACCTGCTTGAGTAATCTAAACACCCAAGCTGAGAGGGGTTAATATATAAAGATCAGCTTTGTACTTTGAAGTTTTCTGGACTTCATTTTGCCTAATTAAGACAAGATTTAATAGTCAAACCACTGTACAAACATGTACCTGAGAGTATAGGTTTGTTTCTAATTTTGGGAAGAATTCTTAACAGATTCCAAGGAATCAGCTCCACATGGGAGAAGGTCTCTGATAAGATTTGCTCTTCTCATTGCTCAAATGCAAATGCCTGCTTTTCATCTTAGTTTCTTCCATGTGACTGAGGTTAGCATCCGCCTGTCAAAATCTCAAGTGTGATACTAAAATATAAAGATTCTGTTATTAGCATACCACTGAGTCTGAAACATCAGCATCTCCAGGTCATGAAAAATGTATTCCCAAATAATCTTAAAAGTATTAACAGGAATCTAACGAACGTAATTCCAGATCAAAATATTATGAGGCAAAATGTAGGATTCCCAATCTTTCTTTCTGCATAAATTTTTCCTCACTGGTCACTGGACAATTTTTCAGGAATTCCCAGTAGTTATAAGTAGTGCTGAGAGACCACAAAACAAACAAACTGAACTCTACCATAATATAGCAGACATACACTCTTAAATCAAAAGTACTCCGTCACTACACAAGAAGGAAGTTGATTACCTCCAGTGAAACTGATTTGATACAAAATAATTTGATAAATTTAGAGAAATGTGGTAGCAACGAAACAGGCATCAATCTGATGATATATAAAGAGTAATAAGCAATACAGTGAAATATAGTCTGCAGTAGAATGAAAGATGGCAGGAAAGGTAGTTACCACCGCCATCTATCCCCTGGTCCTATTTCCCCAATCCCACACACATACACATCATCTTTGAAAGCAGCAAAGGGCTGGGCTGGAGGAATTTCTGTTCAGTAGCATGGTATTCAGCCTGTGTTTCCTTCATGGCTCTGCCTTATTAAGCTGGAGGCCAAAGAGAAGAGAAAAACTCTCACCCTACCCTACCTGCAATAAACACATGGTAAGTGAGCACATGATAAAGACCCCCTTTCTCCTACATGCTATTACAAAGATGATTTGATCTTTGCCCAGGAGGTTTTGCTTTGTTTACATCATGATACAATAAAACTTTTAAACAGTAAGCCACTTTTTAGCTACCTATCAGTAAACAGAATGTCATTCTTAATATAAAACCTCTCTCCATGATACTTGTAGGTGATACAGTAACAGTGGAGACTGGGTAGAATTATGACATCCAGGACCAAAACACTGTCTAGGAAGGAGAAGACTCTGCTTTGGAAACTCATAGCAGACGGTAGTGGCAAAGCTGGGAAGACCAGTTTTGCTTATGAATTCACTGAAAATGTTACTGGCCTGGCCTGTCTGATATTGTCATATTGTAATCACTCTTTCTTTGTGGTTGCCTCAGCAGGAGAGCTCCTAAGGATGTGGTGTGATACATACATCAGCTTTCCATTTTGGCCACAATAAGGCTGCCAGAAAATTACCACATATTTCTGAGAAATTGCTTCAAACATTGTTTGGAATGAAGTGGGGCATACTAAAAAATAAACGCAACATGGATACATACAAGTTGCTGAGAAATACTCTGTTGGCTAACCTTGTCATATCTGCCTGCACCTGTGCAAACTTTTTGAGCTGTCGATCCACCACATTCAACTCTGCCTCAAGCCTTTTCTACAATACCAGAAAATGGGGCTCTGCACACAGGTGCCTGTGTGTGCTTATGTATTAAGATAGGGCTTCAATCATGAAAGCCCTTACTAATCCATAATCTCAATTTTGCCATAAGCATCCTGTGACTGTAGTCATGGTGAAAATACTGATATTGTGATGCTGTCCCTGAGGGCTAGGATGGCGATCTCCCTTTGACTGTGATGGATAGATCCCAACATTCTCCTCTCATGTGCCCCGATCAGTGAAGAGAACCCCAAATTCCCCCATTGGTGGTTATGACATTTTGACTTCAGCTTGGGGGCTTACTTTGTTCATGTGGATCTGCTGCTGGTATTGCTTCTGCTTCTCCAAGAATTGCTGGTGTTGCTGCTGAATGACCAGCTGAGCCAATGTGCTCTGAGGCAAAGGTGCGGACTGGGTTCGATTCAGGGGTCTGTGACGGGGTAATTTGTGGGTACCTCTAATGCCAGGTGAAATTCTCTCTTTTGTTGCCAATGGAGACTGAGGATGTAAGGGAACTCCGCCTGAAAAAAAAAATGTAACACACACACACATACAATTTTGCTTTATAAAAGAACAAAAAGCCACAGAAAATGGATATATGAGACATTTGGTGAAACTAGTGATTCTGCTGGGCAAACAACAGAAGAAACCTAGGTTGTATGGGGTGAAGGCAGAAATGCCAGAACATTAGATAGGTATGCATCTCACCAGTGACTCACCAGTAATCGACTCTGGTACGTATGAAGGTTTAACAAGGTGAGGTGTTTTCCCCACCATGTATCTAGAGAAATAAATGAAAATAGTAGCCTTTCCCACAATACCAAGTGTCAGGGAGACCCTTGTATGACAATGTAAATCTTTAATAGGGTCTTGAGCTAAAGGGGCATTACATTGGAACACAGATAAAAGAAAGCCCTAAGATGATGGTGTCATTAATTACCAGTCACAAGAAGCTTTTGCTGTCGCATTTGTTCTTTCAGTAACAAATGCTGCAGGAGAGCTTGGTGGCTGCTGTTGGGTTTTCCCTCTAAAGCGACATGGGGATGGCTTGAAGATGCTGGGATGCTGCCCCCATACTGCCCAGGCAGAGGAACGCCTTGTCTGAGCGTCTGAGTCTCACACTTCTGTTTTTCTTTGAGTGAATTCGAAGCCTGTGTCAAGAAATAATAAAGATGTTAATCCTTTTTCATCCATTAGGTCTGTATACCATTAGATGAGTTTCTTATTCTATAATCCTTCCTTCCCCTACCCAAAATAAACCCCATCTTACTGATGGCTGAGTAGGGGAAATGTATAATAGGATGTCTTTTTTTTTTTCTCCTAGTGTTTTCTTTTTTTTAACTGAAGTGTAGTTCACACACAACACTACACTAGTCTCAGGCGTACAACATAGTGATTCAACATCGCTGAAGTGCTCATTATGAACCGTTCACCATGATAGTGTAGTTACCTCTGTTGCCATATGAAGTTATTACAATCTTATTGACTATATTCCCTATGCTGTACTTTACATCCCCATGACTTCTTCATTTTACAACTGGAAGTGTGTACCTCTTACTCGCCTTCATCTGTTTTGCCCAACAGCATGTCTTTCTAAACTAACCGCATCAACAAAGGAGAAATAAAAATAGGGTGCAAGCGTGGGAGACAATTTAGTATTGAGTATCCTTGTACTGAACTTAAAGATTATTTTAGCATTAAATAATAATAATACTAATTTCAGGCCTAATAACTGGGAAGTTTATGTTTAAAATATTTGAATATACTATTTAAGTAAAAGGTATACTGGAAACATAAAAGTGATTCAAATTGCTGAACTAGTGACTGTATCTTAGCAATGAGGAAGCTGAAGATAAAGAGAACCTGGGTGGCTCAGTCTGTTAAGTGTCTGACTTTGGCTCCGGTCATGATCTCACAGTTTGTGAGTTTCAGCACCGCATCAGCCTCTGTGCTGACAGAGTGGAGCCTGCTTGGGATTCTCTGTCTCCCTCTCTCTGCCCTTCCCCCCACCTCCTCTCGCAAAATAAATAAATAAGCATTAACAAAAAAGAAGCTGGGATAAGACTGTCTATAATTTTGGAGTTTCATGCAGAAGGAACAATTCCTCTAATGACCTCTAATAAGTTCACAGAGCGGTAGGTTTCCAATATTTAATTTTTAAAATAAAAGTCTTCAGCCAACTCAATGAGCAGTTGTATAAAAATGCAGGAATTTGATTTAAACATGTATTTTATATTAATTTGTAACAGATCCCCAAATCTCTAAATATTGAAAATGACACTGCAGATACTTTTGTTTAATAAAATAAACTACAAGTGAAATTAGATCAAATAAAAATGCTATTAAGAACTTGAAATGTATGATAACACAGTAATAAGGTAATAATAATTATATCATCAATAGTAATAATGCATTATCCTATTCAAAGAATTTAATGAATGGAGGTCATTTTGGCATTACAAAAGCAGAAGTCTAATACCTCAAAATTATGTGGCATGTTTCTTTTCAAAACTCATGTTTCATCTTTCAAAATTGCTGTGCACCAGGGAAGCAAAGCAATTTTCAGTGATGGCGAAATTGAAGGACAAAGAGGTAAATGGTTTGTCTTAGTCACATGGCAAGTCAACACAATGTTTAATCTAGAAGTGATTCCTTCTCCTGGCCTCTTTTCCTTAAAATTTCCCACTATTCAGTGGGGAAATGGAATATTAAGAGATCCCTTTGCCAAAGCAATGCTAAACTTGAAAAATTAATTGTGATGGCCTCATCCACACCAAAATGGAAGCAAAGAAAAACGAAACTTCAATCCAAACCACATTGGTTTATTCATCCAACGGTACCAAATTGTATTACCATTGAAACATTAAATGGTCTGGCGTTAGTACTTGGTCCTTTGGGAAAAAATTCTCTCTGACCACATTAAAAGTGGTGTATGTTTGTGTTAGCTGGTAGGAATGACTTAGAACACGCAAAAAAGAGTGGAAAGAAATGCCTATTCATGTGTCATAAGAAGCTTTTATGTTAGTATTTGCTTATCATCTGAAGAATAGGAAAAACAGGAATGGAAGAAAAATAATTTTTAATAAGTGGAGATGTGAAAATACCATACATGTACATTTATATTTAGTTTCATCCTTAATTCCTTTTTTCTTTTCACTAGAACCAATTGTTTACTATCGCTTCATGTGGAAATTCAAAGGCATAGCTGAAATCAGTATTTTTTAAGCTTTCCTTCTTCAATCCTCAGATAGAAAACAACAAAATTTTGCTTTTTCCTCACTGGTAGAAGATTACTATATCATGTAAGAGAAATGATAACATTTGGTAAAAATGCCAAATATAATCAGGTATCTCTTTGATTGATTTTATAACATGTATTGAACCCAATTATAAAATTTGTCATTTAAAAATCTTAGGTAGGTGTGCTTGTGCATAAAATAGCATACCGTATACAGGTCTTATATTCTGAAGATAAACTAATCACAAAATGGTCAACTCTTTAAAATTTCCTGGCGTGGGCTTATTGTAAAAGATGTGAATTTGACAAGCTGGAACTCCATGGAAGATGTGCTGCTAAAGTTTGAAAAAAACTGGTGCCAAGGGTTGGAAAAAATTTCTCTTTAAACCTAATGCATCCCATGACCTCTGCCTAAGTATTATTTACACAACAAATCACAGATGAATTTTTCCAGGTAAAGCTTACACATCTTTTATATTATTTTGGGGAATACGTAAAAAATAATTATTGCTATCTTCTGCTAGTAGGACAGTACCTCCCAAAGATCCTATTTCAGATGTCAGGACTTTTAAAGTAACTGATTCACTCTGAATCTCCTGGGAAGAATTTAATATTGCTCACAGAGAGGTTTTCCAGATATGTCCCTTAGTATGACAGAGTCAGTAACTTAAATTCTGAAAATAAAGTCATTCACAAAATAAATTCTATAAACCTATGCTGCCTGCCTTAGAAGCTACAGCTCTCAACACAGGCCTGGGTTGAGTCCTACATATGTTACTTAATGGCTCTGTGATCTTGGGATTTTAAATATTCCAAATCTCAGCTTCTTCTTCTGTAAAACTGTGGCCTGTAATCTCTGTTTCATGGAATGGCTGTGTGGAGCTACTAAAATAATATGTCTGGAGAGTACTTTCTTTTTTAAAAGCTATAAAGCATTATACAAATGTTAGTTATTATTTTTATAAATATTATTATGTGAACCAGTATAATTCTTTAATTTGAAATGAAACTGAATGTCTCTGCACAACTCAGAGTGAAGTGGATGAATTCTCTGAGAAATGAACTCTACCAAGTTTCCCTGAAGTGTAAATATACAAGAAATGAAAGAGAGCTCCCCTATGAAAATATCACTTGGGCTGCTGTGTAATGACTTACATTGAGCTGGGCTGGCACTGCTGGAAGTCCCAAGGTAATGTTGGGCAAAGAGGGAGAGGTATAAAGACTTAGCAGGTTCATGGAATCTTCGTGAATTAGAATGCGTTGCTGTGAAACCATATGCTGTTAACAACAACAAAAAAAAAAGAAAAGAAAAAGAAAAAGAAAAAGAAAAAGGAGTCTCAAAACATTATTATGTCATAAATTTTACTGTAAAATGTTCACATTTTGGAAAATATATTTTATATTATCATGATTAATCAAAATGTTTATTTTGATTTCTGTATCACAAGTTCTATGTGCAAATTAAAATTCTCTTCATTAGAAATCACCACAAAATCTGAAGAGCTTCTGTGTTCATTGTGCAAAATTCACTTTCAAAATTCTACCTTTATGGACCATAATCAGCATGTCTGTTCTCAATTGCTGAAGTATAACAATTAAATTGAGTAATTCTTATGAGTGTATTTTTTGTATTACTGAGTAATGATATGTATATAATGTTGCTATAATCATTATATCTTTATATGGATTAAACATGATTTTACTGATGGGAAAACTCACACAAGAAAATCTTAGATTAGATATCACCATACAGGACTTCTATAATTAATAATATCTTTCTTAAGTATAAAATTTATGAATAGACAATTCTGTGTGGTGTATGTTTAGATTATTCATATTCAGTAGCTAAGGTAAATGTTAAAATATTACGAGTTCCCTGTGCCACAAAAGGCTTCATTTACACTGAAAATACCTTGAATGTTTTCGCATCACAGTCCTTTTTACAACAAATACCTTTTTTTAATCCAATACTAAGAGTCATGTTTTCCCACATGTGGCCCAATATGGTTGCTTGAATTACATTTTCTGTTTAACTCTTGCTTCCCTCCCAGAACTCTTATACAATAAGAGTTACAAAGGTCTTATTAGACTAAGGAACTCTGGCCTGATATGGTCCCCAAGGGAACAACATCCCTGAAAAAGAATACTCCATGTAACAGTATGACACAGTGACTGCTTTCTTCCCAAACAAAAAGCATATGGGACTCCAATAATAGACCACCTCCAAGAGGGATATTGCACACACGGGCTTTGACTAAAGTAAATATAATAACTTGTCAAGCATGTTTGGGGGAGCTGTAGATTTTCCCCTGGACAAACCTGGGATATCAATTAACTGGGGAAAATATCATGTGCTAATACAATGCAACCTCAGAATGTCACTGAAGAGTGATGCGCCACCAAAACACAGGATGTTATTCCAAAACATCACCTCAGTCATAGGTTTGTTTGGAGATGAGTCGTAGCCTTAACATAATAAGAGCAGAAGGTTAAATGTAGAGTTTTTTTCATTGCAACCGGGAATTCCAAGCTAACTCAGATTTTATTTTTTTCTCACAAGGACAAGGCAGATATTTGTGCATGAAAATCAAGAGGTATATTGAAAGTTTTAACAATACATTGCTTTTATATGCAACCCTTTACAGAACTAAAGTTGTCTAAAATGCCACAGCATGAAGACTGCAGGAAAAGATCTGATCATTACAATGTGTGAGATTGCAATTTTGCATTAGGAGCTCTAAGTAGCAGTTGCATATTTGCTCTAATTAAAAAGGCAAGCTTTTATTTTGCTTACATTAATATGCTTTTAATATTAATTTTTAGTTTGGAATATATGCTTGAATAAGAACAAAACGAATGCGTGAGGAAGCAAAAAATATTTTAACTGGCTTATTAGTTGCAAGCAGTAATTTATAATAAAATGATATTTCATTCACTTATGTTTTCATAGAAGATAAATAAATGTGGAAAAGCAAGCACCTTAAATCATGTACAATATGCATTCCAGATTGTATCTGTTTATCTCACAACTGAGAGTTGACATGCACTGTGGGAATGGCACCAAAGACACCACAGGCTACACTAATGAGTTCATCTTTGTTTCACAGAATGAACTTCTGTGATATCTTTCCACCTCATCCCAGGAAGCAAACCTATGCTACAGTAAGAAAAATACTTCTTCTTGGATGTAATAATGGCAGCAGCGGACCAGCTGCTCACATGGGCTTTGACTAAAGTGAAGACAACTGAGAAAATTCTCACTATGGGATTAAACTCTTGAAGTTTCATGTCAAAATCGAGTGTCTCCATTTCTTATGACAGTGTACTGCTTTTCAACACCTACCATGTGCCAACCTCTGGGCTAGGGACTTTTTTGGACATTAACCTATTTTTCATAGGCGCTCTGTAGCTATCATTATGCTTCAGTTATGGATAAAGAAACGGAGTGATTTGCTCAATTCTGGTCCCCAGTGAGATCAGGAACATAACTTTTAAACTGATCAAGGCTATATGATTTGTTGTCAGGTACTGCTATAGAAGCTATATCTCACTGGGCCACCATTACTGAAGGATATGGGAACCATAAAAAAAAAAAAGTATGGACATGGGGGACACTTTAAAAAAGAAGAGGAAGCAAAATCTGGTCCTGAGGCTGATGGAAAAGAATAAATATGTGCAACTGGGAACCAGCTGACCTGGACATGAGAAGAAAGTGAAAGCCCTGGTGACTTTACAGACATGAGGGTGCTCAAGTCATGGAGACCATTCCTGAGGAAACAAAGAAAGTCGTGAGTCCCCCATGTTCACTTAGGTATATAGCTGGTTCTTCCCACAGAGACTACTTGGTATAGTATATCACAGAACTGCAGGGATTTAGACATTACTTAGTTCATCTCCTTCAATTACAAGATAAGGTATCAGGCAGAGAATTTACATGGAATGGCTAGAATCACAAATAACTTCACAGACCTGAAAAAATGCTTTCCTCAAATTATCTTCTTTAAATACAACTTTCCTCGATACAGCTTTTTGATCAACACAGTCTGTCTGTTCCAGGTTAGTGAGTCTTAGGAAAAACCTAGAGTTGTATTCTATCTACACAGCTAAAAGAGGGCAGACACACTTGAAAGCCAGCCAAAGACGTGGTGAGAGGTACCAATTCACTGAGACAGTGAAGGTTCCTGACCAGTATTCTTACAAGGCTGGAAGGTTACTCCACCTTAGCATTGTGGTGAGATCACAAGCATTTTCAGGCAAAGCCATGATTTTTCCAGGAAGCAATTTTGAAACCGACCCAGCCCTTAAATCAGAGCTGTGCTAAAATGCCATTTTCCATCTTAGAACATGGGGAAGATGGTTTTAATGTAAAAAAAAAAATTCAGAACTAGAAAGCATTCCTGTAGTAAGATAAAATGGAAATATTAAATGTATAAGTGACCACCTTTTAATACTTACAAAACAATTAATAAATAACAATGCAGTTAGATTAACAGTGTGGCACTGTGCTATGCTAGTTAGGTGCACAGAAAAATAGAAAACTAACTAATGACCTGTGAAAACTATGATAATTATAGTAGGGTTAAATCACTTCAATGGCACAGAGCAGGGTGTCAGTTTTATACGAGGCTTTGATTGGTAGCTAGGAGCATGTGACCGGAAAGAGCATGATGTTGAGAAGAGAGATATGACTGAGTCAGGTGTTGAGGCAGGGAAGGCCTACTCACATCTTAATAATGACCCTCAAAATTTTTTTTCTCACCATAATAGCAATTGGAAGCCTATCTTATGGATAATCTTTGCAATCCAGATGAATAAAATATACTGAAAAATTATATGTCTCTCAACAGAGCTATTAATTTTGCCATTGAAATCAGAAACCTGTTAGTTTCAATGAAAAGACTCAAAATCTCTTACAAAAGGAACATGGGCAAAAATTAGAAAAATACAAAATCTCAGAATGTCATAGGAATTGAGACAGGTAAAAACCATCACACATTGCTGGTGGGACTGTAGACTGGTATAGCAATTCTAATGAGTAATTCATAAAAATAAACTAAAATAATTACACTATACGTTGTGACCCTAAAATTATTCTGCTGGGAATTATATCTTCAAGAAATTCTCTCATTAATCTCTCACTTATCATCATTTAGGATGATGTCCACTGAAGTATGAAGTTTATTGAAGCAGTTTTTGGTGGTGAGTGAGAACTGGAGTCTATTGGGACATCCTGCTGGAGAACAGGTAGATAAAATGGAGCACTGCCCACCAGGGATTGTTACAGTGATTAAAAGCAAACTATTAGGTATATGCATCCGTAATGACATGACTAGATCTAAGAACATATACTTAGTGATAAAAATAAGAAATGGAATGAGGTTGATAACACCATGCTATTTACACTCACTAAAATTTTGGGGCACAAAGCAGAAAATACAAATGATGTAAGAGCCCATGCAAACAAAAAATACAGGAGAGAATGACTGCCTATGGGGGCAAGGGAAATGGAAGTGGGGATAGGAGATACAGAGGAAGGAAGGAAGGAAGGAAGGAAGGAAGGAAGGAAGGAAGGAAGGAATGGAAAGTAGGGAGGGATGGAGGAAGGGAGGGAGGAAGGGCAATACTTTTCTGACTCTTAAGACAAAGAAGTCAACAGATGATCTTTGATTGAAAACTAGTTATGTAAATAATCACCTACTTCTTAAGAAGCTCCTAGAGAAAGTGGGTGTAGAATTTTAAATTTACTACATGGTCAAAATTACCTACAATATACATGAGCATCAGATAGGGAATGTAAGTCTCTGCAGAGTCTTGGTGAGGAGTAGTCTGGACTGGTGAAAATAAGTGTGGCCCCAGTGTCTTACATTTGAGCTCCATCACTCACTGGCTTATGACTGGGCAGCTAACCACCTTTCCCTGGACATCAGATCCTTTGGCATGAGACAGAAGTACCTCTGACTGGCATGATCTGGTAATATCTATGTGTAATAGAATGGCATGCAGGAAGACATGCTTGTGAACCTCAGTCTGCTTTAGCTTTAAAAGGTCCCAGATCTCCAAATTACACTATCTGAAAAAGAGCCACATTAAAAAAGATGGGACGCTTGGGTGGCTCAGTCAGTTAAGCACCCGACTCTTGATTTCGGCTCAGGTCATGATCTCAGGGTTAGCAAGCTTGAGCCCCGCATTGGACTCCATGCTGACAGTGTGGAGACTGTTCAGGATTCTTTCTCTCTCTCTCTCTCTCTGTCTCTCTCTCGATCTCTCTCTCTCTCTGTCTCTCTCTGTCTCTCTCTCTCTCCCTCTTTCTCTCTCTGCCCCTTCCCTTGCTCGCACGCTCCGTCTCAAAACAAGCAAATAAACAAACAAACAAAAAACAACAAAAAACCCCAAACCAAATATATATATATATCTTAATCATTTAATACTTACTTGTAGTTTTCACCGTAATTTTTTCAACAGTATTTATTTTCTATTGTCCTTTCAGATGGCAGATAGAAAATTAAAATCTCCATGTGATGAAGAAAGTTTTTAGAAATCTAAATCTCTAAGCTTTTACGTTTACTGGACATCCAAAAATGTACTACTATAAAATGATATGGAGACAAAAAATATTATCATTCACCTGGGCTTCCTTTGCATTTAAAAGGCACTGCTGAAGGTCTCGTTAAAGGTCTTGCTTTACAATATTGACTCATGTTATTCCTACTAAATGATTCTTTTGTCACATCAGCCTCTTTTCCCCAAAGATGGGGGGAAAGTGTTTTATCTTCTGCCATCGAAATCCATACCTCTGCACCCACTCAGGAGGAAGCATAATATTTACAGCAAATGTCACAACAACCATGATGAAACAATAGGCAGAGGAGTCATGTGAGATTGGGGCAAACACAATAAGTGACATTTCAGATGATTTTAGAGTACTTAACCTTATTATTAGAATCCTTTTTAAAAAATCGTTTGAATCTGCTGGAAAAAAAATTATTTAAAAAATAGCACAGCAGAGCCAGACACTAATGTTCAAATAGAAATAAACCAGCTGCTTGGCTACTGTTAACAGAGCTATCAAATAAATCTACAGACTCTAAAATAATGGTGTTGATATTCACGGAAACATTTGAACCCGCAGGCCCACAGTATTAACAATAAAGTAACTAGATAGGTAAAGACATTTCTGACTAGAGCTGGAAATAGAAACTCCTGAGGTTTCAGCTCCCCAACCAAGTTTACAAATGAGTAAAACAAGTAGCTCCAACAAGCCGAGTTCAGGAGTGAGCATATGCAAGAAATAGAAGAAATGGAACAGAAGTGGTCAGAGCAGATGGAGACTCACTCTCACATGTGATTTGCTGGCTTGAAGACAAACATGCTAATGAGTTTTCCCTACTAGGAGTCAGTACTGATAACAACAACAAAAAATGAACTCCTTTCACACTTCACAATTCACTACCCACCTTCCTAACACCGATCCCTCACAACAAAGTTGTTGGAGTAGGCATGACTACCTTTCACTAGATAAAGAATCTGAGGTCAGGGCAAGTTTAGCGACTTAACCAATGATGACAAAGTAGTCGGTTTTGGAGCCAGGTTCCTGTGGAGCCTGTCGAATGGAAGACCCATACTTTCGAATTGGCTGTGCTGTTTCCTTAGCGGGGACTTATGAGTAAATTCTCCTCCTACTTCTGTCTTAACCTCCATCTAAATTATGCAGGACATGTGAATTTACAAGAGAAAAATTTTCCTTTTGTCTAAGCCTCAAGATCAGCCCGAGATACAGCGTTACTTTCCTGTTTCCTAAGTAAATCCTGTAGAGTAGATCCCGTTCATTTACACGGGCTGTGAAAGAATTAGGTGGCATGCTTTCATACTTACAGGTCACAGAATAAAGGTTCATTCAGATGTACACCGTTGAACTATTTTAAAATGAAAACTCACCTGTGCTGTTTAACCAAAGATGGTAAAATCAGCCTGTTTTGCAAATGGTGAACCAAGCAATCGGCTTGGCTTTTCAAAGTGTAGTTGATGTGTATTTTTCATACCTTAAAAATATTTCTATTGATATGAAATTACACACTATTGTTAATCTTGGAAGATTTCTGTAAAAATCATACTAAACCCAAAATGATTGTTAATCAAGAATTGCTGAAAATATTTGTTTTCCTCTTTTTCTAGTGTAGGTGGAAGCATTTTGTGTAACACAGCTAGGATATTAATTTGTGGAGAGTTTCCATCTGAGTTCTGCTCTTTACCTCTCCAGTATGAATTATATTACAGACCTCTGTAAGTACAACACAGCAGAAAACCACATGTTAGCCATCAGGGTTGAATTTTTTGTTTTGGGCCACGGAGAGGCTACCCATCAGTGCATAAAGGTCTGCCCACCTGGCCTTTTGGATCATAGTTCAGGCACACAATTAATTCATTATGAAGTAAGTCACTGCTTGCTTTTGAACTAGTCTTTCCAGCTTTGGAGGTGAATGTCCTGTCACTGACCTGAAGAAAAACCTCTACTCTTTCAAACTCCATTAAATCACATTTCCTTCTGTTTTTTTTTTTTTTTTAATGGTGGGGGTGGAAGGAAAGGTTTGTAACAGAATACGTTCTATAAGTAGCTGAAAAGTGAGGGCACTCTAAACAGATATTTGTGACAATAAAGGCGTTAGGAATATAAAAGAGATTAAGACAGTATAAACAAATTTCTTTAATTGTCATTCTTCAATGTATATTATTTTGAAATTTAAATATAGGGTTGCATAATTTGGGACACTCAATTTAATTTAATAGGTCATAAAAAGTTTGAAGAGAAAATCTCACCAAAATTTTCCATTTACTTCCAATCTCACAATTATATATTTTTTGGTTGTTCTTTTATGGTGTACTAAGTACTGTGTGTATATACACACACACACACACACACACACACACACATACACAATACTTAGAGGAATGAGGAAGATACATATATTCTTTCAATATATATGTATATATATCCATATATATATATATATGGATGCATATACATATATTCTCTCATTATACATATATTATAATTATATATATATATTATATATATATTTAGTAATAAACCATGTCTCTCCCCATACTCCCCACCTTCCCCCCTCCAGAGAAATAACCATCATGCTAAATTGTGTGTTTATCACACCATTAAGCTGTGTAAAATACACTTTCGCTGCATATACTTTCCCAATCAAGACTGTACTGCTGTTTCTGAACCTAATAAAATACTCTCATGCTGTAAGTGGTCTTCTGCACCTTTTAGCACTAACAATGCATTTCTAAGAATCATACATGCTGTTTAATGTAGTATAGTGTGTCATTATTTTTTTGAAGGGCACAAAATTCATCCAGAGCCGATTTAGAATCCAGACCCTTTAGTGCTGAGAATCATATTCCTCAAATTTAAAAAGGAAATGGAAATCTAAGGTTTTTAGAAATATCTGTGACCAAGTTGTTCTTTTCCTAGAAAGTGATTAAAGGGTCACAGAAAACTGACCAATATTGAGATATAAATGCATTAAAACAAATACAATACCTCAGCCAATAGTTCAAGAAACCCACTTATATCTATGATAACAAACACATGTGAAGAACTTATTGTATCTGGTATCACATTTTAGAAAGGAAAATGAAAAAAAGAAAGAGGGACAGCAGGATGGTGAGACACAAGAATAGATGAAGAATCTGGAGATAATGTCAAGGCCTGAATTGTTATTCTTCAGATAGCTTCCAGGTAATCATAAGCAAGAGAGATTCTATCTCTTCTGCCCATTTTCCTTGGAAAACTGAGAGAAATTTTTGAAATCTAGAATGCAGGTGTATTCCTCTAGAGAAGATATATATTTGCTTTTCCAGACACGTAGGGGCCCTAACAAATCTGGGGCACTTTAAACCAAATTAACAGTTTGAGGTTATATACATTTGGGATACACCTCCATGCAAGTACTAGCTTCTGGTGAAAACTTCTCAGGGAGAAATTCTGTCCCTGTATCCAGACACTTCTGGTGGCAGGGGTGAGAAGCTCACCAACATAGCATAGATACGGACTTTTGAAATTCCAGCTTAATATTTCATGTTAGATTATCCTCCTTGGTCAGTATTGAGCTTTGCCTTCTTTCTCTTGAGTTTTGTGAGGCCCTAAAAACCAAAACTCAAAACTGAAGTATACAAATGTCCTCAGAGCAAAAGTGACTTCACTGGTTTCAATCCTTTGCTTATTAGGCATAACCTCTGGTTTTCTGCCTTCAATTATATTGTAGCCTGATTTTACAATTTATAAATAATGTGTGATAAGTATATGGGTGCGTGTGCGTGCGTGTGTGTGTATGTGTGTATGAAATTACAAAGACACAGATATTGGCATAATGTACTGAAGACATTTCTATCAGTCAGGCTAACTATTCAAAATCAACTGGGTTGTCTCAGGAAATAGCAAAGAGAGTTCCCTATAAGTGTTTTAGTGGAAGTTTGATAATCACACATCAGGAAATATACATTATCCAAGAATCTGATATTTGATCAGTCCCTTTCAGCCCTCAGTTACCATGACTCTTATAAAATACAAGGGAAGAAACATGTTATAGTTATATATGAGATGTTACTGTACAGCCTTCCCTGCATGGAGCAATTCATGGTAAGGAGGAATTATAATAACAGAAAAGAAAAATCAAGAGTTTCAGTCAATTGATGGGGTCTTTTGGGGGTATCCTGGATGGCTTAGTTGGTTAAGCATCAGACTCTTGATTTCAGCTCAGATCATGATCTCACATCTTAAGGTTAATGAGTTCCAGCCCCACGTAGGGTTTTGCTTTGATGGTGCAGAGCCTGCTTGGGATTCTCTCCATCTCTTTTCTCTCTGCCCCTCCCCTGCTTGTGTGTGCTATTTCTCTTCCTCTGAAATAAATAAATAAACTTAAAAAAATTGATAGTGTCCTCAAAACAGCCTATTTCATAAGAATGGCTATTAATAGACAGTTGCCTTTGCTTAGCCTAATGCCAAAACTACATAGAAAAATTCTTGTTGACTCACAATTTTATTTTCCTCTATTTTTGCATCATTGGTTTCAATAAATTATGTGTTGAAAAATGTTATTAGGGTTGACTGCATGAATTCAGATCAATTTCCTTTAATATTTCATTCTTTAAAAACAGAGTTCATATCTTATTCATCTTTATATTCCCATTCCCAGGAAAAATGGCTGGCACTTAGTAGGTCCTCAGTAAATGTTTGCTCAGTCGAGCCCTATGTTCCTCAGCTGGAATACTCCTTCTTTTTTTCATCACTCACCAGGGAGAACAAACCTACTTTGACAGGCTGTTCTACTGAGAGATTTTCATAAGGATGTTTTTGCGTATTTATGGGTCTACCCCCATCAGAATAAAAACAAACATAATAGTACTGAGCTGCACAACTGCTGGGCAGTGTATACTCAGCATCACTAAAAGGTTTTTTTGAGGATTACATTTCAACATTTTCAAACCCTGATTGTCATCCAAACTTTGTAAATAAGATCAAGTTTATTCAATTCCATATATTATAAGCCTACAGAAAAATAACTAAGAACAGGTGGCTTTAAAGTTCAGTTCAGAAATCTCACTTTGTTTTACAAGGCTCATCAAGGATCTAATTTTTAAAAATTTTTTTTTTCAACGTTTATTTATTTTTGGGACAGAGAGAGACAGAGCATGAACGGGGGAGGGGCAGAGAGAGAGGGAGACACAGAATCGGAAACAGGCTCCAGGCTCTGAGCCATCAGCCCAGAGCCTGACGCGGGGCTCGAACTCACAGACCGCGAGATCGTGACCTGGCTGAAGTCGGACGCTTAACCGACTGCGCCACCCAGGCGCCCCAAGGATCTAATTTTTAAAAGAACCAAAATAATTAAGAACCTTACCTCAGCATGAGGAGTAGGTGGCAAAACTGAAGTCTCATTTTCAGTAACGTTACCGGTTGGCCCATTGTTTGGTGAGCTGGGGCCAGACCCTGGAGAGCTGCTACTGACTGAGGATTCTGAAAAACATTGTGAAGCACAAACAGATTCATGAAAAACATACAAAGATGAGCTTTAGTTATACTCTAAGTAACATACAGCACAGAACACTCTTTTCCTTCCCTATGGGAATGACAAGCACCATTTTAGTACGTTAAAAAAAAAAAAAACTGTGGAAACTTTGAAACATTTCTGAATTTTCATACCACTTTTCTCCCTTTGTTTTCACTGTTAAAAATACAACCCAGTACTCAATAGTTTCTAGAAAAGTAAGGATATCCACTTAGAGATCATTATAGAAGTTTTTGATGAAAAAAAAATAAGGAAGTTCTTTGGAATAAATTCTGAAACACATCTTTCTCACTGCCTTTCTGTCTATATATTTTGCTTACATTTTGATTAATCTGCTCTTTATCTTTGATTCTTTCTTGTTTGCTGTTTTTTGTTTTTAATTTTTTTTAAAATTTATTTATGTTTGAGAGACAAAGAGAGGCAGAGTATGAGCAGGGGAGGGGCAGAGAGAGAGGGAGACACAGAATTTGAAGCAGGCGCCAGGCTCTGAGCTGTCAGCACAGAGCCCGACGCAGAGCTCGAACTCACGAACTGTGAGATCATGACCTGAGCCGAAGTTGGTCGCTCAACTGACTGAGCCACCCAGGCACCCCTTTGCTGTTCTTTTAATGAGAAAAATACACATTAAAAAAATACTTCAAGGAGCTTTGTCTCCCCTAGACTCCTAATTCTTGTCCTTCCTTGTGTGACTACTGTTTTCTCATTAATGTCTCATTTTCATATCCTGTCTTTAAAAACAAAAACCAAAAAGTTATTTTCTTATATCTGCCTTGTCATTTTAAACCTATATTATTTATATCTTGTGTGTGATATTCAGACCGAAGTATTTCCTTATTTAGAAATCACTGCCATGAGCACTAGAACTCAAGGCAGCAAACAAATGCTGCTACAAGATTCTACAACATTGTACTGGATGAGCTCTGGAAGGGGAGGCAGCAACTGATTTTTTGGGATCACTGAGACAGTCTCAGAAAATAAGTGATATTGCACCTGGTGCTTGAAGAGAAGTGGTTCATGATAAGCAGGCAATGGAAAAGAAGGGAGTGGAGGAGAAGGCATCGCAGGCATGGGGATGTGCCAAGGCTTAGAATTTTAAAATAACATGGCTTTGGTGGCAAAGGGGCAGAAAACTCTGGAATTTAAAAAAGAGGGAGATGGCAAGTCATTCCCATGTCAATTATTGGGAGGAAAGGGGGCATAGGTTTGGAAACAGCATGCACTTGAACCTGTATCATGGGGAAGACAGATGTACAGATGTGAGAACAGCAACGTCAATTTAACTGCTATGATGCTATGAAGTCTCTGCCTAGATAGTAAAAGTAATTAGTATTAAGTTCCAAACACAGCTCATCCCAGTTACATGAAAGCTGGCAGAAGAAGGGGGAGGAGTACAGGTGACTAAAGCTGTCTGTCTGGTAGTCCAGATCCCCCAAAGACATTTAGAATAAGTACAACATACTAGTTTAAAAAAAATCTACCAAAGTGTCCACAAGTCCTAGCTCACTGAGCAAAAATGTGTGTCTAAAAAACATACAAGTCTCTCTTTGAAAACACATTATTTCCTCAGATGAAAGGGGCAGTCATTATCTCACAAAATTAGGGAGGGAGAAATATGGTATTTCAAAAAAAAAAAAAAAAGAATGAAAGAAACTTGAGCAAAACTCCAGCAAATCATAACCCCTTTAAGTTAGAATTAATCATTATCCATATTGGTATTGAGCAAAACTCTGCTGCAATATGGCAAGTTACTATGGGGGAAAAGTTACAATCAAGAAAAGATCGTAAACAGAAAAGAACTTTGGGTTATATAAATATTACCTTAGAGAATCAGATTCTAAAGCGAAAACAAACAAAAAAAGCAAAGCAATGTATATGTTTTTCTTGTTTCTTCAGGTTTTCCTGTTATGAGGTAGCATATTCTCTCCAATTAGAAAAATCACTCATATCTACTTGCATTAGACAATGATATTTTCATCTTCTTTACATTCATGAAAACAGATTCACTCCCCAACACCCCAAACCCACTAAGTCCCTCTATTATAAAAACTTAATTAAGATTTTTATTTACGTAAGTACAAATATGCATTCTGAAAAAGAAAGTCTGTAGCGCCGAATTTAGAATTGTCCAAATTAGTGATGATATTTGATATTAAAAATAAGTATAAACTTTACTATTTATTTATTTAACAGGTCTTATCTGTCAAGAAAAAGTTTCCAATAATACTTTATTTGGATACACATAGTAATCTATCAGGATTGCATAGGAGATGACGCATCTTTTTTTTCCTAAATAACCTGCCAAACTACCAAGTCACATTAGTATTCTGTATTTTTCACCTCCACCACCTTTGCCCTATTGTCTCCCCAAACTGCACACTATGATGGCCACAGGAGATACAGACAAGTCATTTTTAAAAATTATTATCCTTACCTGCTAAGGATAAGATCTGATCTTAGAGGAATAATAGCAACTGACTAGATTGGTATAACCATGGAAAAAAATGGTTGCAAATGACCACTTCTTTATTGATGCAACTGAAGGAAATGACCAGATACAACGCATAGCTCCAAGTAGGTACTCAGTAAACAGTAGTCCATACTATTACTTTGGCTAGCCTTTTTGGTTCTCATATCCCTAGGTCCTCTCTAATTTCAGACCAGGTACAACTGGGACTAGAAAGCTTTGTAAGACATCAGGTTGAATTTCCTAACCTGTTCACCCCACCACTAACCAGGCAGCTAAAAAAATAAGAACTCTTCCATTTGAGACTAGTGAAAATGACAGTTTCTTTCCCTTCCTAAAAGGCAATATATCCCCCTCCTGCCATAAGTCCCAGTTCACTAGTAAACACATAAAGTCATTTATGAGTTCTGTAAATTTGTTGAAAAGTCAAGGTTTTGCTGTTCCACATAGTTTAATTTTCCCAGATGCATTTTGTACATTCATGTCTGAGTATGGGGGAAGTGTTCTTCTTGGACCTCCCTCTGCTCATTTCTGATCAAATTTCATTAAAAGTTATATTCTTCTAGTTGGCATTCCTAAAATGGACTGCCTGTTTCTGAAAAGATTAAGGTGAGCTTTGGCATTCCCTAGTTACGCCTAGATTGACACATAGTTCTGTTTTTCATTCATTTCCTATTTAACACAGTTGGTGAATGCATGGCAGGGTTTACTGAACTACTTGTGAGTTTTCAATATAATTTCCTTTCAAGAAATGTTTCTCCTCAAAATAACTTTAATATGCAACAGCCATGTTTATTCTAAACTATTTATTTTCATTCCTCCTACCAGCATTTTTTAGTGTATGTCTGCCCAGTCCTCAATTACCTGTCACCTCAAACATTCGCTTCTTGAATGAAGTGACAACATTTCCATCCTTCCGCCTGAGTAAGGGGCTGCTTCTCCTCTCTGCCACTTTCTGTTTTAACCTGGACCGCACCTTCAAGTTGGGCTCAGAGGCTGGGGATTGAGACAAAGAAAATAGATAAAAATTAAAAAATAGAGAGCCAGCTGCTCCTGTGTATAAAAAACGGCTCACCCTTTTCTTGGTTCCTTCTCATCTTGAATTAAAATTCCAACCATGTAAAATAAGGCATTAACTCTAAATGAATGAAACAGACAAATATAGTAATTATTTTTATGAAATGTGCAAAATGTTTTCCTACTTCTCTAAATATGAAGTGAAAAAAGAGTAAAAATATAAAGTTTTCTACTTATTTTATCTGACAGAATTGGGATTGCTGGGAGGTTTAATCATTAAATATGTTTGGGTCAGAGTAAGATTTATTATACGTCATTGTCAGCTCTTTTAATTCTCCCAAGGGTGAAACGCAATACCACAAAAACAGTACCCTGATGTGATTTTAGAGACTCTGGCCTGACTTCTGGTAATAAGAAGACACCTCTGTAGCATATAATTTATGTCTAATTCTGATTCCTGGAATATTTCTTTGTTGGTAGTTTCTAACCTGATACCCTGAGAAAATATACTTGGTATATTAACACCAAACCAAGAAGAATAATTATGAATAAAACTTTCTACACATTTAGTATACAATCAAATAGAAAGAAAGGGTGGCCAAGCCTTAGATTTGAAAGTTCCGAGTTGGGTTATATGTTCCAAAGTACAAATGCACATTATACATTAGTATACATACATTAGTATTTCTGTGGTTAAACTATTCTAGGTAGTGATGTTCTCTAATTTAGTAATTATGTATTAGGCTTCTACGTAATTATACTCTAGAAGAATGGGAACACTGGATTGAGCCCCTATGTAGTACAAGTCAGTGATGGTAATGAAAATGGTGATGACGTTGATGATGACAGTTATGAAAAGAGTGTTTCCAACGACAACTAACATTCATGTAATGATTCCCATGTTCACTACTGTTGTAAACACTTTGTTAATATTAACTTGTTTAACCATGAGAAAAAATCTATATGGGACAGATTCTATTTATACCTTGTTTAGATTAATGAGGCAACGAACACAGAGAGGGTAAGTAACTTGCCCAAGGTCTCAGAGGTAAAAAGGGATGACACCATGATCTGTACCTAGATAATCTAGATCAAGTCTATTCTTCTAAATACCAAAATATTTCTGCTCCACCCTTCCTTGTATATGAACATGATAACAATTATAAACCTTTTCCCAAAGCATTACTAATCACCTGCGTTAGATATGATGGTATCATGCAGCTAGAGTTTTCGGTGAGTGAAATGTTTTCTTTGAAGGAATTTTATATTTTTGCCTGACTGCAAAGTGTGTCAAAGTAAAACTTAACAATCTTTTCTTTCTTATCCCTCTTTATTGATTTGTTTTTATGTTTAGACTTCAAATATCTGCATGTTCATTTTGTCCTTTTGTTTTGTTTCCCTTCTCTGCAGCTTGACATTGGATGAAGAACCCCTACATTTTAGCTTTACTTGGAATGAGCTTGTGAAATAGGAACTTGAAAGAAATATCCAGTTATAAAAATAAAACAAGTTAATTTTTTGTGTGTTATATACCTGATTTTATGGCCAAAAACCCTGAAAAGGTAGAGATGGGTGGCTTGAAAGTTTTGCAAAAGTAGAAAATGAAAAAGGGGGTAGGCAGAGAGCAGGACTGAGAACAAGAAGCTCAGTGCGGGAGCCCTGATATGTACCATTTCCTGGGGCCCCCACCTTGAGGCAAAGAAGGTAAACAGTTTGGGTAAAGGATTAAGGTTCTTCCAGACCTTCCAGAAGTTGTCAGTCCACTTTATCTTAGTGGAGAAGTCTGAATTTGAATTACTAGCATCTGATTCAACCAGGATTAAGGGAGAAAATAAAACTCTATTCACTTAGATATGTTTCCCTGTACATGTTTATTTTTAAATTCCTTTAAAACACCAATTGTTGTCTCTAAAAAGCTGTAAGTTAATAAATATATTCATCTGAAACCTAGAAAGGAAGAAATGAGGAATCTCTATGTACTAACTCTTATTGCTTTCCACTGTGGCCTTGCTTATAACCTGAAGACAAAAAATTACAGATTCTCAGACTTTGATCTAGACATGCCTTGATGATGAAATCTAAGTATAAAATGCTACCGACTGACTGGCTCTCCAGGGGAAGACTATCAATTGATTAACCACTTTAAAGGATGGAGTAGGAAATGCACTATGTTTTCAGTGAGAAGAGGTGAAGTCCACTTCCCAGCTATGGGATATTCAGTAAGACTCCAGTACTCTCTGAGCCTGGCTCTTCATTTATGAGACATAAAAATCTAATACTTCCTTTATTTTAGAGCTATGGCCACCTGATTAGATACCTGAAAATAACTGTGAAGATCTAGATGAATGGAAGGGAAGGAAAGGTTTATGGAACTTTCATTACTGCTACTCCTGCCAAGGATGGCAGGAATGACCCAGTCAGAACTGGGTCCCCACTCTCCTGATTTTCAGTCCAGCCCCCTTCTCTCTCCTAACACACTGCACCAGTTGGGGCCGAGTTTCTGCAATCAAGACTAAAATGTACCAAAAAGCTTGGAAAAACAGCACATGCCATTTAAACATTCTACATGAAACCTAGAATTCCGTAAGCTTTTCAGGGAAAAGAAAATGATTTGTCAGGTCAGCACATAGCTTTAATTCCTATGTTTGTTTCAGAGTGGGCTGGATATACGGTTCTAAAATTTCTTTCAAAGGTCGACACAAAAAAAGTGCACACCAGACTAGGAATGAGAACTGGGTTCTGGTCTTGTAGCTATCAGCTACTAAAATCAATAACCTTGAATAATTCCTAGTCTCTGAATGTCAGCTCATTTATGCAAATCAGCTATAGATTACTAGTAGGGCATGGAGTACATTGGCTTTGGGTGAATTACTTTGTATCTTTAAACCTCAGTTTTTCATGTTAAAATGGGGACAGTTTTTTTTTCCCCTCCATGTGCCCCAATAGACTCCATTTTACATCTTTGTCTGAGCCCATAAGGCTGAGTACTGGGGTTGCCTCACTCTAGTCCTTTGCTGGTTTTATTTCCTTTGGGCTCATCTACTGGTAGGACTGGTTAGTGATAAAGGATTAAGGAGGAGGGAGGGGCCAGGGTATCCTCTGCTCTCTCTGCCTCAGTGTTGCATCACTGGCTAGAGTTTTGTTTCTGATTTCATCTCCCTCGAGAGGCTTCTGCTCCATGGTCCAGCTTTCCCAGCACTCCAGAAACATTATTTCCTCTCCTTGCTTTTTCAACCCTAGGGGTGGGAATCGTTTCTTGCTGCTATTTTCTGGGTGCCTCAACATCCCTAAGCAGTTGTAAAGTACTCCTTTCATAAAAGTCTGTGACCAATATTGTGAACGTTCTGTTTCCTACCAAGACTCTGATTAACCAAGTCCCACGTACTCTGCCAAGTTTTTGTAGAATTAAATTAAATCATGCTCAGTAAAGGATAAACCAGTGCTTCTCAGTCAGGGAAGATGTAAACACCATGGGACAATTGGTAATGTGTGGAGATATTTTTGATGGTCAGTATGGAGTATAGCTATTGGGAATCTAGTGGGTAGAAGCCAGAGATGCTGCTAAACATCCTACAATGTACAGGACAGATCCCAGAACGAAGAGTTATCTGGACTCAAATGTCTATACTGCCAAGTGTGAGAAACCCTGGGGTAAGAATCTGTAAATGGCAGTTGTTAATGACTATGCTACACTGCGATGATCAAAGGAGATAATACTATCTGTTAGACCTTCTCAAAGAGGATGTGGAAGAGTAAGAAAAGATCATTAGAAATCAGGGAGTACTATACATCACTTGAAAATAATCAAGTGTTCAGTATATTTTTATACTTAGAAATTTATTTCAAAACATTTTTAATATCACTGGTATTTCTATAGAAAGCAAAACAAGTCAACTTCACGTAGAAAGATGTAATTCTCAATTTTTGGTAGGATACTACTTGAAGCATTGTGATATTTTTAAATTCATCAGCTGAGGACATAATTTTTAGTTTTTTTGTTTTTTTTTTTATAGTTTATTTTTTTGAGACAGAGAGACAGAGAGAGAGAGAGAGAGAGAGAGCGCCAGTTGGGGAGGGGCAGAGAGAGAGGGAGACTTAGAATCCAAAGCAGGCTCCATGCCGACAGCAGAGAGCCTGATGAGGCTCCTGGGGCTTGTGGGGCTCATACTTAAGAACCGAACCTTCAGATCATGACCTGAGCTGAAGTCAGAAGCTTAACTGACTGAGCCACCCAGGCGCCCCAAGGACATAGCTTTTTAAAAACTAGGAATCACTGATATTCAGTAAGTGCAACATACATTTATTTTTTCAAAATATACAATACACTGGGGTGTCCTGGGTGGCTTATCGGTTAAGGGTCCAACTTCAGCCCCAGATCACGATCTCATGGTTTGAGAGTTTGAGCTTACTTCAGATCCTCTGTCCCTCGCCCCCACCTCTCTGCCTCTCCCCGACTTGTGCATGTGTGTACATGTGTGTCCACACGCTCTCTCTCTCTTAAAAATAAATATTAGAAAATATACACAACGTAAAACTTTTCTAAATAAAGGTCCATATGCACTAGTGCTAGTAAAAACTTTCATCTGTATTTCAATACTCATTTTGAGTCACCAGAGTCACCAAAGACATTAGTATCTCAGTGGTGAGGATGAAGGATGAAATGATAGATAACCATCATTTAGTCACTGCAATGCTTTATAAGCTCACTCCTCATATTTCAGAAGCCCACACACCAAAGCTCAGCATGATATATACCCAAGGCGTAGAATTAATGATCTATTGTGCTGACTCAGTTTGCAGTTAGAGTTAATTCCATTTTTAATGCTCTGGTCTCCCCAAAGGCTGAAGATTTCCATTCCAGTGACTTGCTAATGGGATGCTAATCCTCAAGAGCCCAGAAAGAGATCACTAACTGGGGAGACATTCTGCTTGTATCTCAATGTATTTCATGCCTAGTTGCACTAATTGCCTTTCTATTTTTACCCCATACCCATCACTCTCTACATCTCAATTAATCACAGAAACAGAAGGCAAGCTTTTTAGTGTGTGTGCCCATCTGAATGCATGTGTCTGTTGAGAAGAAAACCTTGCATGAAAAATTGATTATCATTATTTAAATGAAAACAATCAATATTAAAATAAAGAGGACAGACCTAAAACCTTTTATTCTTTTCACTTAAAAGAAATTAAAAAGGGAACAAAATGAAACAGAAAACATGTGCAAGATGCTTCATGAGTTAAATGTATTTCAAATCTTTCTTTTCATACATGGTGCGGAATGAACTTAGGGGTGGCAGGGTTTGAGAACAAACAACGGGAAAGAAAGAGTAAAGCTAGGCAGCAGAAGCACAGCTTAAAAAATCAGGATTCCAATAGTAACTGACAAAGCCCAGACTTGTCATTTCACTACAGCTTGTTTTATGTGAGTGTGAGGGTGTCATTTTTGCACACTTACACACACATACAGACATGGAAAGTATTTTTTGCAGAAGCAAAGAGGTCTCAAACAGAAAAAGATCAGACTCAGATTTTACTGCTAACTTTTCATGTACCAGTTGCAACCATGGGTGAGTTCTCTGATCTCCGTGAATCATTTTAGTATCTACTACAGAGTAGTAATGATGCCTACCGTACATCATGGTGGATGATTAAAGGGGTGGAATAGAGTACATAGCTCAACTGGCTGGCTGTCACAAAAAAAGTTGTTCAACTGACAGATGTTGAATAAATGAATGTTTAATGTAGTCTATATGTAAGACTAAGAGAAACTTAAAATAAAAAAGTAGAAGGATAGAGAGCTACAACTGGTTTACTGCCTTTGCCTATTGCAATGTTACCTATAAAAACAACAAAAATAGTAATTATCCCTTTTCTGATCTTTTACTCAGTATATTTAAATCCACTTTTTTGGGGGCGCCTGGGTGGCGCAGTCGGTTAAGCGTCCGACTTCAGCCAGGTCACGATCTCGCGGTCCGTGAGTTCGAGCCCCGCGTCAGGCTCTGGGCTGATGGCTCGGAGCCTGGAGCCTGTTTCCGATTCTGTGTCTCCCTCTCTCTCTGCCCCTCCCCCGTTCATGCTCTGTCTCTCTCTGTCCCAAAAATAAATAAACGTTGGAAAAAAAAAAATTTAAATCCACTTTTTTGGGGGGCACCTGGGCGGCTCAGTCAGTTGGGTATCCGACTTTGGCTCAGGTCATGATCTCACGGCTGGTGAGTTCGAGCCACGCATCAGGCTCTGTGCTGACAGCTCAGAGCCTGGAGCCTGCTTCAGATTCTGTGTCTCCCTCTCTCTCTGCCCCTCCCCTGCTTGTGCTGTCTCTCTCTCAAAAATGAATAAAGATTTAAAAAAATAAATAAAATAAAATCAATTTTTTGTTGGTAATTGACTACATATTTTTTCAATATTTTTACTTACCTGTTTATAATTTCTTTTTTTTTCATTTTTTAATGTTTATTTTACTTTTTAGAGAGAGAAAAAGAGGGGGGGAGAGAGAGAGAAAAAAGTGTGAGTGGGGGAGGGGCAGAGAGAGAGGGAGACACAGAATCTGAAGCAGGCTGCAGACTCTGAGCTGTCAGCACAGAGCCTGATGCAGGAGGGCTCGAACTCATGGACCGTGAGATCATGACCTGAGCTGAACCCGGACGCTCAACCGACTGAGCCACCCCGGCGCCCCTATAATTTCTACTTTATTTAGTTTCTGTCTTAAATACATCACCATCTACTAAGAATGATGCTTACTGTGTGCACTTTGTCCTTATTCCCTTTTAATCCTAAATTATGAACATTCTTTACACCAATAATTAGACAAAAATTCAATACCACGTATCATGGTATACAGATGTTCTTCATTCTCATTTGAAATGATCATAAGGATAAAAGGAAGAAATTTCCATTGAGTAATGGCCAATAATACCATTAATTAAGAGCGCCTGGGTGGTTCAGCCGGTTAAGCACCCAACTCTTGATTTCAGTTCAGGTCATGATCTCACGGGGCTTTGCAATGACAGCACGGAGCCTGCTTGAGATTCTCTCTCTCCCCCCCCCTCTGTCCCCCACTTGTGCACACCCTCTCTCTCCAAATAAATAAATGTTTAAAAAACAATACTATTTAGATAATAATTATCAATCAAAATTTAGTACTAGATTAATATATGTCTTTATACTAATGAATATTTGAGATATTCAACAATTTTACCTGCATTGCATGTTTAGCACTGAAATCACAAGTGAAGGTGAGACTTCTGTTGCCAACTTCAGATTCCTTCCCTGGCATTGTCACTCTTCCCTGCTGTACTAGATCTGTGTACTTGTTCACCCAGCCTCTCTCTCTGCTGGATTTCTCTTGCTCTCTCCCACCCACAGGGCTACCTTAGGAGCTGCCATATTCTAATACTCTGTCACTTGGAACCAAGGACATAAAAGCTATCATTCATTCACTCTCTTCTGAATGTCCTTTAGGAAGATTAGGTTTCCTGCCTGAGTCACTTCTCCCTTTCAGGGTAGCAGTGTAGGAATCCATTCCATGTGAACTGTTCAATTAAGTAATCATTCCAATTATGAAAAGATACTTTGGGGACATAGAAAATTCTCTAATCTAGTTTATCTGAAGATCTAGGTTACTCTAATTAAAACTTTTCATAATTAGACAAAGGCTATGTATTTGCAAAGTCAGCATTCAGAATAATACTACAAATCTAACACAACTTATATTTTTGGCTCAAATAATACAGATTTTTAATGTTATGAGTCAGATTTTGTACATTTTTATGTCAGGAGCAAAGTTTCTAATCTAACTCTTTCTAACTGTAACCATTTAATGATATATAATTCATTCATATGAGTTTTAAAAAAATCATTTCTTTGGTAATTTTAACTTCTAATAACTAGCCACACTTACGGTAATTTATGAATGCAATTCCCTGAAGAAATTATAATACTATTCTTTTTGATTCAGAAATATTATTGTCAACATCTATCCATCTTCTTATTGGGAATATACCAAATATATCTGTTTATTAAAAAGGATTATTCTCTTTCAAAAAGCATATTGGTATATGTTATGCACATTAGTCAATTTGCAGTGTGGTCCTGTGAAGTGTTTATTTTATAACAACATTTATTGCTGTCTTCTGATTATATAGGTCATACATGTTCAATATTTTTAGAAATGGGGCAAATTGAGTTTTGCCTGCTAATATGTTTCTTTTGTGTTTTGTATATAAAAATATTTGAAAATGAGAATCAAATTATATTTATGATGGCATACTGTTTGTTCACTTAATAACGCATTACAAGTCTTTTCACAGGCAATTATATATTCTTTAAAATAATTCCATTTATTCTGTTTTTCACTCAAAAATCTATTATGAATCTTTCCCCAAGTAGCTATGTATTCTTTTAAAAACACATTATAAGGGTGTACCATATGTTAGGTAGTCACATTCACATGTGAGTATGCGATATTTTGTTTAAACATTTGATAACTGGATGTTTAGGGGATCTACAGTGTTGCTTGGAAAGACTGCACCAGTGGCACGCATTATTGTGAACCTACTTGTGAATGCACTTGTGAGTATTTCCTTCCATCAGTGTAAACAGGAACTTAATTCTTAGGTTCCTCACAACTGAAAATAACAACAATGGGCGCCTGGGTGGCTCAGTCTGTTAAGCATCTGACTTCAGTTCAGATCATGATCTCACGGCTCCTAAGTTTGAGCCCTGCGTTGGGCTCTGTGCTGACAGCATGCAGCCTGGAGCCTGCTTCGGATTCTGCATCTCCCTCTCTCTCTTTGCCCCTCCCCATTTGTGTTCTGTCTCTGTCTCTCTCTCAAAAATAGACATTTTTTTTAAAAAAAGGAAGAAAGCAACAACAACCTTATTATTATAAAAATTATCAATGGGCATACAGGGCAAAGAGTATTATTAAGTCCTACGAAGCAGCTCAGAGAAGTTGGAAAAACATATGGAGGTCCTGGTAACAGGAATGTGGTCCAGGATGGGGAGGTTGTTAGCCCTGAATGGGCATTTTCCCATAGCACTCATAGATGCTTCATATTGTCAGCCAGAGCAGGCATTCTAAAACTCAAAGGCCCAGGACAAGACACTCAGTTTCTTCTTCTATCTAAGAGCAGTACTCTGTACTGAATACTGTACCCTTTTTTACACCAGTGTTTCTTCTGAGTGCCTGGTGCTTACCTGACTTCGTTAGCACTTAGTGGAAATGAATGAATAAATGAATACAAAACTTGCTACTCAATGTTAGATTTAAGAAAAAAAAATACAAGGACAAAAAAAGGAGAAAATAACAATTTTCCTTGAATTTTTAGGACATTTAAAGTACAAATTCCCATTTTTAAGGAATAAGATAAGATACTTTAATCAAACAATATGATTCTGAACAAAAACAAATTATAATTTATACAATATTTCATCACTTTTTTATAGTTAAAATGAAAACTTTCTATTTAGTTGGTTCCATTGTTTAATGTCATTTAATTAAGATTCTATTGAGTAACAATACTGATAACATAGGCTGCAAGTTCCATGAGGGCTGGGAATGGGTACAGTTATGTTTCCATTGCTTATTCAGTACTTATGCAATACCTACTACATAGAGTAAATCTGTAAGTTATTTATTGAATAAATGAATGAATCAATGAATGTGAAAAAGTGTGTGTTAAACACTGAGGCAACTGCCTCATCAATAAAATAGAAAGCCTTTTTCTCCTAGGTACTCAAGGTCTAACAAAAATGAATGACAGACTGTGATCAATGCCATGCTATAAGTATAAGCAGGTTGTGGCTGTAAGGCACAGAGGGGGAAATCCTGGGGGCTGAGTGAGATACTGACAGGCCGACCTGGGAGGAAAGTACAATTCTATATGGAGAAAACAACCTTGTCCAGGGGAAGGTGCTGGCAAATTCAAGGAATGAATATTGAGTATGCTAACACATTGAGAAAGGGATACTAAATGGAAAATAAGGCTTCAAAAAAATATCAAGCAAAATTTAGCTAAATTATGCAATACTAAGAGAGGATATTTGATGTATATCTTCAAACTCTCTTTCTTTCTTCTTAGCAGACAAGTGTGCATCTTTCCCATTCAAACAAAAATAAGCCCTCCTAAGATATAAATTATTAGCTACTATCTGTAGTTATACGTTAATTCACAGTTAAGCTTTTTTTTTTAAGTAGCCTTGAACTTGCCACCACCACTTCCTAACCTCAAACCACTGCAATATGGCTCTAACCTTCGCTGTTTCACTGAAATTACTCCACCACACATAGTGCTCAGAACAGTAGATGTCATAATTTTGTGTCTATTCTCAGTACTTAGCAACTACACAGACTCATGGTAAGTCTCAATAAGCAGTTGCTAAACGAATAAATGCATGCTTACACATATTCAAGCACGAAAGGAAACTTAATTAAAGGTTGGGTTTCAAATGTTGTTGAGAAGCAAAGTAGATGAACTTCAACTTTTCTAATTCCTAAAAATTTCTTGATGTTCAGTGTTATGGCAAGAAGTCTTATAGATCAGATGTGGAATGCAGAAGGAATTTCATTTTTCTGGCAAGCACGAAAAATAACATGTTTTGGATTCCAGGAAATCATATCCCCTAAGTCTAGAATACCTTCATATTTATCTAGACATGTATCTAGAATACTTCCTTTATACATTTTAATATTTTAAGTATAAGATATTTACCTAAATAAGGACAAATTCTGAAAATCCATACTTTGAAAATACAGTAAAATGTTGAATTATCACTTCATTGAAATAAACTAGATTAAGGGCATATTCAGTCTTCTTCAATCCAGTTTCTAAAATCTATTAAGACATTTTTTAACACGTATTTTTGAGCGAGAGAGAGAGAGAGAGAGAGAGCACACAAGCAGGGATAGGGCAGAGAGAGGGAGACACAAAATCCAAAGCAGGCTCCAGGCTCTGAGCTATTGGCACAGAGCCCGACGCAGGGCTCGAACCCATGAGCAGTGAGATCATGACCTGAGCTGAAGTTGGATGCTCAACTAACTGAGCAACTCAGGCGTCCCTCTAAAATGTATGTTTTAACCCACAGCCTAAAGGTTTATAATAAAGTCTTACTTCTAACTAGTATTTTACAACTTAAATAATATGCTACTTTGGGGGTTATCTGAATTTATAGACATATTTATATCTTTTTAAAATAAAAGTCCTCTTTAGTTCTAAAATTCCACACTTATAAATAAAAATTCAGAATACATTACTTAATCATGCTAATAATATTTCAGGAATGAACGAATTCCTGTCTATGCATGAAAGAAATTATACCATGATGTACTTTACAGTTTTATTTACTTCCCTTATTAGATGTATCCTTTATATACTCTTTCAAATAGAAATGTCATGAAGAATAGTTTTATTTGTGATGTAAAACTTTTTAACACTTTCTACCCAGATACTTCATAAGAGCTACAGGTATAAACATAGATGTGAATTGATTTCATGACAGAGGGAGGGCCATCTGAATGGGTGAGATCTGCATAGGGACAGCCCAGTATTTGATAGGGACACAATTTCTCCCAGAAAACAAGCACACATTCAGGATTGTATGGTCCAGAAAATTAACACCTATCACCTAATAACTCTCTGGGTATCACCATAAATCTAACCTTATTTGTGCTCTCAGCATGAACCTTACTTGGTCACATTAATAAGAGTCTGGCACTGATTCCCAGTCTTGATTCTGCCACTGTGGTATGATTTGGGTAAAATACTATTCAATGTCTCTATGCCTCAATTTTCTTGCCTGCAAATGTGACATTCTCCTGACTTTAAAGAGTTCATAAGTATTAAAGAGAATGATATCCAGTAAATATAGTGAAATCACTGTCTAATCTTAAATGCTGTAAACCTTACTTTCTTCAAATATATGGCTTTAAACTTTTAAAAACTTTTTTTATCTTATGTTTATTTAAAAATTTTCAGTTCATTCCCATAAAACTATAAAATCGCTGTCTAGCTTGCTACTTTGTTTCCTTTGTTTTCTTCTGACTTGTCCAGTTTACAACTCTCCAAAAGCATACTCAATCTTATTCCCACAAAATATTACTGTGAACTAAGTTCTTAAAAATTACTTCATAAAGAATCTTCCTATATTTTTAAATACCTAAAGAGATGTATACTAGATGTATACTAGTTCCCAATATTACTCTATACATTTATTTATTCATATAAGAGAAATTTATTCAGTGCCTATTATAAGCTCTCTGAATACAATAGCAAACAAGCTATAGGTATTATCCTCAAAGATTTCTCAGAGAATCTTAATTTTAACATAGACATATATTCATGAAGATATGTCCAGATTTATTTTGGCAAATATATTCAGAATAAGGAATGTAGTGTGTATTTAGCGTAGCTTTGTGGGTGATAAAAAGGCACCAAGTAAAGCTTAACAAAGGGGAAGTATGTATTAGCTAAGCATTTACAGAAAAGTATGAACTATCCAAGCATACAGTGGAGGAAGAGCAAGGACTATTTGGAAAATCAGGTGTGAATGGCTTATGTGAGTGTAAAGCAGAGAGTTCTTCTGGGACTGTAACTTGTTTGGGACTGCTCACACAAGTGGTATGAGAGGGTGGAGTGGAGAAAGGTTACAGAGAAGGCTACGTCAGGAGGGGAGAAGGGAAGAGAAAGTTTGTGAATACCATGTAAGGATTTTAGCCTTCAGGATGATAGAAGAAGTATCACGGGGGCACCTGGTTGGCTCAGTCAGTAGAGCATCCAACTCCCGATCTCAGGATCCTGAGTTTGAGCCCCACCTTGAGTGTAGAAATTACTTAAATTAATTAATTAATTAAAAAAAGAAGAGGGGCGCCTGGGTGGCGCAGTCGGTTAAGCGTCCGACTTCAGCCAGGTCACGATCTCGCGGTCCGGGAGTTCGAGCCCCGCGTCAGGCTCTGGGCTGATGGCTCAGAGCCTGGAGCCTGTTTCCGATTCTGTGTCTCCCTCTCTCTCTGCCCCTCCCCCGTTCATGCTCTGTCTCTCTCTGTCCCAAAAATAAATAAACGTTGAAAAAAAAAAATTTTTTTAAAAATAAAAAAAGAAGAGTTATTACATGAGTCTTAAGTAGGAGGGTAGGAACACTAGATTTAAAATTTAAAAAGACAGAGTGTTGACTGGCCAAAGTTATGCTGGAGTCAGAGAATGGTCAACCACTGGAATGGGCATTGAACTAAATGGGTATTGAACTGCAACAGACTGCATATTGAGGAAGGGAAGGTTTAAGAGCAAGCGATGACAGAAGACTCTACAATAAGATAGAGGACAACCCGTTCCCCAGTTTTCTGGATTAGCTCACTATGTAGAAGGTGGTTCCACTAGTCTCCTCAGGCAATCACATTGTGCGGTTTAGTTTAAGTGGCTTTCTGGTCAATCTTGCCATGCACATTTATATTGTTTAGTGTTTAATTACTACTACTTGTAACTGTTATCTGCTTCACTATAATTTTGAGTCTTTCAGTGCAACCATTAGGAACATTTGGCCCTTCAAAACCCCTGACACCCAACCAGGTGCCATGGATAAACAGCACCAATAACAAAGGGTCAGCACTGATATCTAAACAACAGGAGTTTGTCCTTCACCTGGCTCAAACTCTAGCTACCTTACTTCCTGTTCTTCTTCTTCCGTTTCAAAACCTTCCAAGTCATTTGGGCAGATCTTGTTATTATTTTCCTTTGCAAATTTTGCTTTTGTAAACTTTATGTTTTGGAATGTTCTCAGTAATTCACTTCTGCCTCAATGGAATTCACAGCTTCATTATCTTTATTCTAGATTTTCTTTGTAATACATATTTATAAGAAAACACAAATATCTATCTCAGACTGATGTAAAAGGCAACATTTTGCCTCTGGATTTATTAAGGTCACCTCAGAGTCCTTCTCTAGACAGATCTTCAGTTAAACACCTTCTATTAGCCAACTTTCTCTAGATAACTATCTAGATAAATAGATCTCAAACTTCAAATAAACTGGTGAAGAAGTACTAAGTGAAAGGGTTCTATAGCAATCATCATCCTAATAAAAACTCTAAATTAGTTGTGGTAGGCAGAATAAGGCAACAGAGATATCTATGTCTTACTCGCCAGAACGTGTGACTGTTACTTTACATGGTGAAAAAATAATTAAGGTTGCAGATGGATTTATGGTTGCTAATTAGCTCATTTAAAGAGAAGGAGATTATCCTGGATTGTCCAGGTGGGCCCAGGATAATCACAAGTGTCTTTTGAAAATACTAAAAAGAGAGGCAAAAGAGTGAGTGCCAGAGCAATGCAGTTCAAGACGCAACTAGTCACTGCTGGCTTCGAAGAGGGAAGTGGGCCACGAGCCAGAGAATGCAGGCAGCCCCCAGAAGCTGGAAACATCAAGGAGATGAAAATGCCCCTAGAGCCTCTAGAAAGGAACACGGCTCTGCTGACACCTCAATTTTAGCCCAGAGAGACCCATTTTGGACTTCTGACCTCCAGTACAGAAAGATCATAAATATGTGTGTTTTAAGGTACTAAGTTTGTAGTAATTTATTACAGGAGCCATAGGAAGCCAATACAGCAGTCCAATGAATTCCAAGGTTGGCATTGTTTTGCAAGTAGCATATTCTTAAATACCGGTTCCGATTAGATCAGGTTTTACTGTGCTATGTTTTTATTGCATTATTTTTAGGTAAGAAGTCAGATATTAAAGAAAACTATTAAGATATATGCTCATCAGTTAGCAAAATACTAGGACAATAATTAAAATTAATATTTACTATTTTATCATATTTAATTTTCTATAAAAGGTAAAAGTTTTATTAATATATATTTTATTTGTAAAAAGATAGAGAGGAGAAAAAAGAGACAAAAATAGAGCTTTTTTTCTTTATTTTTTCTGTTAAAGATCCATAAGGGTGTAAGCTAAAGATCATTTATTTTAACCCTGAAATGCTAAGAATACTTTGTACATATTAAATAGCCATGATAAGCAAGCACTTTCCAAAATGCACTCAAGTGGGAACATTTTACTGTTTTTTCCTTCACAGATTCCATTTGAGATATTAGATTATTAAGCCAAAAAACAACTGTATCATAAGGCCCATTCCTAAACACAATTTCCCTTTTTTAGTGCAATGTAAGTTGGAGGAGAGAGAAAAAAAAACGGTTTAAACATCTAATTAGCCAGTTTCAAAATGTAGTTAATTAAAATAATTTTGCTTTTATATATGATCTTCATGGTATGAGATACAATTCCAGTCTCCTATAACTTAATCAGATGAATATAAAATGTAACGTTCCATCTGGTAAATCAATTTAACAGACATAATTGTGCCCCACCATAACTCAATAAGACACTGAGGAAAACCATTGAAATGCTATTTCCTTTTCTTTAGAAGAGAATTATGTACAATTTCAGCATGCTTTGCATTTCTAAAAGTTAAAGTCAACAGGGAGGTATCACTCTCCTTTACATGAGTTTCCCATGAGAAAATCAACAGCAAAGTATAAAGCCTGTGCTGTTATTCCTGAAACACTCCATAATACTAACTTGGCTTTAACCAGAACATATTATTTGGCAGCTAAAACCTTTAATTAGAGTTGTGGTTTGAACAGATTTTCACGGAATTTATGTTCTATCAGGGCTCAAAGAACAGCATTGTTTTTCTTACCAGTTTATTCTATTTCAGGTGGTTTAAATGTTGTACTTGAGCTAGGAGTGGAAAAAAAGAGAATGTTGCTGATTCTCATTTAATTGGTTTTAATTATGACTGGACATTTCTGAAGGAGAACTAATAGCAATAGGACAAGAGGAGAAGAATGAGACACACCCTTTAACTATTATTAACTGAGCACTTGCTTTGTGCCAAGTTGTATATTAGGTATTATGGGAGGAAAAATATATATCTAAAAAGAGTGAGATGGTAGGGAAAGGTCTTCACTTGGTGATGGACTGGAAAAGAGGAGACAAAAGACAAAGCCAAGATGAATCTCACAGTCAACCCTGTGTGATTAGAGCAGAGGTTTTAGCAGAATTGAGGAAATCAGGAGTAGAAGCATGTCTTGAAGTGGAAGGTGTGAGGGTCAAGTTTTTTTTTTTTTACGTTTATTTATTTTGAGAGAGAGAAAAAGAGAGCTTGTGCATGTGTGGGGGGGGGCAGAGAGAGACAGAGAGAAAGAATCTCAAGCAGGGTATGTGTGATCAGTGCAGAGTCCAATGCAGAGCCCCATTACGGGCTTGATCTCACAAACTGTGAAATAATGACCTGAGCCAAAATCAAGAGTCAGAGATCAACTACCCAGGGGGCCTAGTGAGGGTCAACTTTTAAACCTGGGAGGTGACAATAATGGCAGAACATCTTGGGAATGTCAGCCTGGAGCCTATGGAGAGGTTGAGAATTAGAGATGTAGATTTTGACCATAAATTTAAAGGTAAAAATGAAAATGGTCCTGATCAGTCTGTTCATTTTACGAATGAGAAAGTTGAGTTAAACCCTGCTGTCAGAGGTACCACTACTGATAAGACTGAATAAGAACTAGAATTAAAGCCTTTAATAGGCTGATGATAATGAAAACATGGGAAAATTAAAACAATGAAAAACAACATGCAGAGAGGAGGAGACAACTGAACTTGAGAAATCCCATGTTTCCATGGGCTGCATGCAGAAAGGATGCAGTAAGGAAACAGAGAGGGGAAGCAGATGAATGGAAGAGTAGCATTAAAATTAAGCTTTAAAGGAGAAAGAGTAAGAGTTGGTGAGTGGAGACAAAAGCCACAAAAGATAAAGAAAAAAAAAAAACTAAGAAAAAGCCATAGATTTAGGGATTTGTAAGTCACTGGTGTCCTATGAGAATGATGATAAGGAAGAGAAAAATGAGTTAAATCAGATGATATACATTTCTGTAACATCATAACCTAGCAGAATAACTAAGCAGAATAGATGCTCAGTAAGTGTTATTCTGAATTCAATCGTATATGTAATGATGGAATAGATTTAAATTTTGACAACAAAGGGAAGAGGGAAAACCTAGAACAAGGGATGTGAATTTTTATTGATTTTTATTACTTTAAGAAAGGGGTCAATTTTGAAAGTCGAAAACATTCCGGAAGGAGCTTGTTAATAGGAAGACTTAAAAAATGCTTGCCTTCTGGGGATAAGGTTAACAGCAAAATCTCCTAGAGATTTTGAGATACTGAGCTCCTGGAAAGCAAAGATGGCCTCTTCGTCAGCTCTGTGTGCCCTGAGTGAGAACAATTTCTGGCCCAGAGTAAGTGCTGAATAAAAGTCAGCTCTCATTTCCCTCTGCTACCATCTCATTCAGCAAAATCAAAAGAGGGCACCTTTGAAAACTGCCTCTTTCCTTGCAATAGCTTAAATTAGAAGACTGCTAATGAAACTCTGAGAAGTATGGCAATACTTAAGAACTGACCTTCCCAATCCTTCCCACCCTTTGCAGCCTTCATTCTGTGAAGTAGCAGAAAAGCAGATCATATCCAGTGTCAGAGCAAGATGTCTCACTGATCACCCACCTCAATCTCCAAACTCCTATGCAACCCTTACCCACCTTTAATTTCCTTCTAATTGTAAATGAAACATATACAACTTTTTTGACCACGCATTTTAATACAATTTCTACCAACAAGTTTCAAAACACTTCCTTCTAGTCAACCTGAAGTTTCAACCTTTAGCATACTGAGATTATTTTTAACTCAAAAGTTCTCTGTACACATAAACTTCCTGATTTGGGGCTTTTCGTTCTCCCTCTAGAATCTGCACATTAAGGGAGAAAAGAGACCTGACTGTCATGGACTTCCCTCATGTGCCAGCATCTCCATTCCCCTTGCTGGTGGAATATTTTCCTGTGTTCTCATATCATTCATCTCTAGGCTTTACTCATTTGGCGCCTCTGGATTATATGGTTTACTTACGAACAAGGTATTATGATGTTTCCAATACCTATCCTTGAAACACCCACACTTTCATGTCTCTTCTTGCCTCCTGTAGCACAGAGCTCTTCCTCCTTGAATTCTCCAACTCACTACCATCTTTCCTGCCCTAGGAAAAGCCCTCGCACTTCCCTAAGCCCACTCACTTCTCTCACTGTCCAAACATTCATGTGCATATTCTCCCTATGTCTCTCAGTCTCTCTCTCTCTCTCTCTCTCGTCTGCTTCTCTCTGGCTCTGTCTGCTTCTCTCTCTCTCACACGCACACACACTTTCTCCTCAAAATGGCTCAAAATGCCCAAACTTACTAAGTTTTCTGTGTGACTCCAAGAAAACTCTAATTCTGAAATTTCAGTTGATCTTCAATTTTACTTTTTACATCATATTCCTCTTTCATCAGTACAATCAAAACACAACTCATCAACTTTCTTCTCAACATCTTAATGTCAATTGGTTTTATCATTTTTATCATTTTTATCTAGTGAAATCTACAGTACTACGCTAGTACCCACACATTTTGGTGTCAGAAAGACTGGAGTTCGAATTCTACCTCTGTTGTTTACTAGCTGTGTGAACTTGGATCCGTTTATAAGTTCTCTGAATGTTTCTTCTTACCAAAGCCATTAGGTTAAACTCTCTGCTCTTCCATTCTTTTCTTTCATCCAGATCTGCACAGATCACCAAGATCTCTCTCTAAAGCTTTCCTTGTTTAATGTTAATCTCACACATGAAAATGCACAGCACTGACTTCTTTGGTCCTCTTCTTATACCAGGCTTCAAGAGAAAAGTGACTTCTTGCAAACTGAGTCTGGTACTACCTTATCTAGCAAAAGTTTCCTCCAATACTGTCAAAAGTAAGTCCTCCACCTTAAGATCCTTAAGATGCTCACTCCGTATCACCTCGCCTTTTTTTTTTTTAAATTTTTTTACCGTTTATTTATTTTTGAGACAGAGACAGAGCATGAACGGGGGAGGGGCAGAGAGAGAGGGAGACACAGAATCGGAAGCAGGGTCCAGGCTCTGAGCCGTCAGCCCAGAGCCCGATGCAGGGCTCGAACTCATGGACCGCGAGATCGTGACCTGAGCTGAAGTCGGACACTTAACTGACTGAGCCACCCAGGCGCCCCTCACCTTGCCTTTTTAAAAGTGTTTTTTTTTTTTATGTTTGTTTATTTTTTGAGAGAGACAGAGCACAAGTGGGGGAGGGGCAGAGACAGAGAGGGAGACACAGAATCTGAAAAAGACTCCAAGTTGTCAGCACAAAGCCTAATGTGGGGCTCGAACTCAGGAACGGTAAGATCATGACTGGAGCTGAAGTCAGACACTCAGCGGACTGAGCCACCCAGGTGCCCCTCACCTTACCTGTTTGATTATCTACTCTCCACCTACCTATTGTTCCGAAGGTACTGTGAACCCATTTTCTCTCCCAAGACTTCCCTCCATACTCTAGCCTTCACTCCTTGCTCATAAGTCTAAAGCACTTTAAAAACTTTAAAACATTATCATCTTAGTCACCTAATATTCTATGGCCATATCAAATCTTTGGGGAATAAAATGGGTAAAGATTTTAAAAAATAAACAAATGAATGCATAAACAGACATGCCTTCTATTTGTATTTACTGCATATGTTTTCACAAATAGAATAGTTATCACGAAGGCAGAAAATTTGTTTAATAGAGCCTCAGAGTCAAAACTAGCATAATATCAAGACATAAAAGAAACATAGAAAGCATTTTTGCAGTATTTTAAAGTATAAAATTTTATACTTTTATACATTATAAAATATTTGAACTCTGGTAATTATCTTTAGGAATAATTCACCATCAGCATTTGCAATGCTCAAGATGCTCAAGAAATGTCGTGTATAACCAATATTTCAAGGTTTCTTTTCCTGTTGTTGAGAAAACAGCAATGGTAATCTTGTCATTTAGTTATTTATGTTATGCCACCTTTAAGGAATTTGAAAATTTTCTCAAGAAATGGCATAAATTGAACAGGCAAATTAAAAAAAAATAAAGTTACTCAAGATAGATTAGTGTCCACAGATAATAGACATTTTCAATTATTGAAGTTAGAGGTGAAAAGTGAAACAAGTCTTATAGAGTAGATAGAGTCTGAACCAGAACGCTAGAAATCTATCCTGTAGAAATAATAAGCAATTTGCTCAAAGACAGAACTTTTATAATGTTTGCCGCAAAATTATTTTAATAGCAGACACTGGAAATATTTTAAATGTCCAACATTAGAGTACTATAAGTGAATTATGGTATAGCTGTATGCTGAATGATTATCTAACCAATAATATGACACGGGAGATTCAAATTTGATGTTAAAAGACATCAAAAAGTGAATAATATACTTATGGTGCCAACACAGAAACTATAGTTTTATCTATTTTATTGATTTATATATTTTTCTATGATTAATATGGATTGCTTTTTAATTAAAAAAAAAGTACAATATCGGGGCACCTGGGTGGCTCAGTCGGTTAAGCATCGGATTTCGGCTCAGGTCATGGTCTCACAGTTCAAGAGTTTGAGCCCTGTGTCAGGCTCTGTGCTGACAGCTCAGAGCCTAGAGCCTGTTTCGGATTCTGTGTGTGTCTCTCTCTCTGCCCCTACCCATGCTTGCACTCTGTCTCTGTCTCTCTCTCTGTCTCTCTCTCTCTTTCAAAAATAAATAAAAACATTAAAATCAATTTTTTAAAAATACAATATCTGATATAAGAAGCCAAATAAACAAATAAGGAAAATTGTATGTAGGCTAAGGATAGCTACTTCAGTTGAACAAATTGAATAGCTTAGTTCTAGCATTGAGAGCTAAAGGAAAAATATAAAGTTTTTTCATTGCAATAAGTAAGCATATTAATTCCTCAAGAAAGACAAACATTATCCTAGTAATACATCAAGATGGAAATTATTTTACATGTATATATATGTAATAGTAATGGAAACATAATGCATGTGTCTTTAAGGAACGTTTTCCAAAAGCTAGAGAAATATTCATAATTTTTTTCTTCTAACTATACTGCAAATGAACACTATAAATCTAAAAAGTAAAACAGCTTCTATGTGGAATAAACACATATAAAGTATGTTTATTAATTCCTATGAATCCACAAGCTATTCTAACTTCCTAAAAATATATTAGAATTTAAAAATAACATTTTCTTGTACAGTGACAGCAAAGTCATATTTTGGCATTAATTTTACATGACGGTTTCTCAGAATTGTTACTGATCAAGAAATTAGCTCTTATATTTGATTGTGGCAAATATATTTGGAAAGTCCAACTTAAATTTTTATTTTATTTCTGGAATTGTTTATTTAAAGAAATGTTTAATTATTTAGATGTAGAAAGAGTACATTAATTTGTGGTTTTAAATAATTTGTTTTCAAAGGAAAATGTCTGTACTAGCTGGACTTATGAAGACTAATGCAAGCTCATATGTTATTTCTAAAATATTTTGAATGCTATTCATCATTAGACTGAAGTTAAATTGTAACTGGTACAATTTAATTTTTAAAATTCATTATTTTGTTAGGATGAATCAACATGGTGATATAACTTTAGTAAAACTGCCTTTTTCAATGATACCATATACCAGTTATTTATGTATAAAACATAGGGATTGAAAGGCCAGGTCCTGAAATAAAACTCACTGTCTTCAAACCTGGCACTAAACTTCAAACCTGACATTACATTCATCATGTAAATAAAAGGAGAACTAAGAAAAATTACTGACCTCTCTGTGACTGTTCCCCTGTCAGAAAACTACTAAAAACCAATGAGATGTATTTCAAGGTTACTGTATGGCATCACTAAGATATACAGATACTTACAATGGTATCTTGCATATAGTGACCAATGTGATCTATTACTACCACATAAATCTAACCAGCTGTTAACATTATCTCCCTTCAAAATTATTATTTAATAAACATATTTTTAAAACGTATTTAAAGTATCCCTGCCAGTAGTAATCTCAAAATCCATAAGTTACCTATTTATCCCTTACCAACTATCACAGCAAAGTAACTTGCTGCTCTCTTGTTTATCAGTGTTTTACTGTGGAGCAACACAGTATCTGAAGAAGGGAAACATCATCATCATGTAATTAATCATTACACTCCTCTTGATATTACATTATTTAGTCCAAAAATGATTTATATCATAAAGTTCTCAGCACATTTCTCTGGCAAATATTCATTTCATAAACTTTGCATGATCATCCTCTATAGTGTTTTGCAAAATGGATATGATATAAATCTGCTGTGTTGTAACCAGCACTCTATAATAAAATAAACAGAATAGTAAAGAAACTATTATACATGATAAAATTGTTATGAATTTTTATTTGTTTTGGGGATGTGTATTTCACACTGTGTAGTATGTCATAGATTAAAAAAAATTGAAAGACACTGATATATTATAGAAAAATACTGTGATCTCTATTGTTGAGACCAAAAAATATACAATGCAAATCCTGACACTGAGTAAATTTCATTATTATACAGAGGCAGTGTTTACATGGAAATAACATAGGTAGCAAAGGAAAATTAAGGGAACTGAAGTGTAAAGATTTCACCATCAGGGAAGAGATGAAAGAGGATTTGGAAAGCTTCCTATAAATTGTAGTGCTTATGGTAATTTTGAGAATGAGTAAGAAACTCAGTCCTGAAGAGACCACTGAAGAAAGTCCCAGGGCATGTATGACAATAACATAATATTTTAAACAAGAGATTTAATAGGGTCAAATTAATACAGATCAAGAAAACCAGGAGCTGGATCTAGGAAAAGATCAATAAAATTCATAAACCTTTCACCAGACTCATCAAGAAAAAAAGAGAAAAGACTCAAGTAAATTAAATCAGAAACAAAGGGGAAAAAATAACAACTGACACCACAGAAACACAAAGGATTATAATAAAACGTATGAAAAATTATATGCCAACAAATTGGACAACCTAGAATAAATGGATAAATTCTTAGAAGCATCCAAAACTGAACCAGGAAAAAATAGAAAATTTGAACACACTGATTACTAGCAATGAAAGTTAATCGGTAATGAAAAAACTCCCAACAAACAACAGTCCAGGACTAGATGGCTTCACTGGTGAATTCCACCAGATCTTTAAGAGTTGATACCTACCCAAACTATTCCAAAAATATAGAAGAGGAAAGAAATCTTCCAAATTCAATCTGTGAGGCCAGAATTACCCTGATACCAAAACCAGACAAAGACACTACAAAAAAGAAAACTACAGGCCAATATCTCTGATGAACATAGATGCAAATATTGTCAAGAAAATATTAGCAAACTGAGTCCAACAATACGTTAAAAATCACTCACCACGATCAAGTAGGATTTGTTCCAGGGATCCAAGGGTGGTTCAATATTTGCAAGTCAATCAATGTAATACATCACATTAATAAAAGAAAGGACAAGAACCATATGATCATCTCAATAAATGCAGAAAAAGCACTTGACAAAGCACAACATCCATTAATGATAAAAACTCTCAGCAAAGTAGGTCTAGAGGGAATATACTTCAACATAATAAAAGCCATCTATGAAAAACCCACAGCTAACATCATACTCAATGGTGAAAATGAGACCTCTTAGGGCATGAACAAGGAAAGGATGTCCACTTTCATCACTTCTACTCCACAGAGTACTGGAAGTCCTGTGTACTTCTATTCCACAGAGTACTGGAAGTCCTGTGTACTTCTATTCCACAGAGTACTGGAAGTCCACAGCAATCAGACACGAAAAAGAAATAAAAGGCATCAAAATTGGTACGGAAGAAGTGAAATCTCGTACTATTTGCAGAAAGTATGACAGTAAAAACAAAGAGAGGGAGAGAGTGTTAATAGAATCAGAGCTGCCTTTTAGAAGGATAAATGCTGGTCAGAGTTTCATTCTCAGTCCAGATCATTTGAGAACAACTGTAAATTACATTAAAGCTTCCAGGGTGAACAAGTGAGGCAGTCTCCCTACCTACTTCCCCAATGCAATCTGTCTCTCTGTGAGAGTGATATGTTGAGGGGTGGTACATAACTCAAGCGGTTCAAGTGAGTTAGTCTTTGGAATTTATCAGAACTACGTGGTGGAAAATGCTTGATTTGCTATTTTGTTAAGCAGCTAAGAGGTAGGACTAGGGCTGTACTAGCTTATCCTTGTCAGCATTTGGAGGGAGGATCTCATAACAACATATGATCACATTGAACTAACATCTAAGCACATGGAGACTAGGCAAATTCAGTTAAAAGAATCCCTCCAAATCTCCTCCTCCTTTTTTTTTTTTTTAAGCTAAGCTACTTTGTATTGGTTTCTTCCTACTTAAAATTAAGAGTTCCAAAAAAGCATAATTCTGTTCTGACTTGGGTGATATGATTTAAAAATGCTTCTAAGTCTGTGTCCAAACTCAGGGAGAAGAGTTTGCTCTGACTGATTAGTGATGTCTGCCCTGGGCACTGGAAGGATTTTGTAGTAACACTCAGGCCACATTTGTGCCTTCTTTGGTCATACTCAAGCTGTCCTATATGGTAGTAAACAGCTACACATATATTTAAATTCAAATTTATTGAAAATTTTCAACAAAAACGTATCTCCTCAGGCATACTAGCCACATTTTGTTTAATGTCAAGTGGCTACACTTGTCTAGTGGCTACTGAGTTGGATAATACAGATACAGAACTTTTACACCATTATTTTCAAAGAACCACACAAATACAGCCATTGTAGGTAGTAAATGCTCTCTGAGAATTTCTTCTGTGTTACCTACTTAAAATGTATACATAATAAAATTAAAATAGACAATTCCAATTAAATATGCTGAATACTGAAAACTAAAGTGAGTATCTCAATGTCTTCTCTTATCTACATTCTTCAGGTGGTTTGCATCTTCCCTTTTACTCAAGAATGTTTATAATCTGGAAATATAAAATAGTAGTTCCTCAAGAAGTAAGGTGGTCCAAATGTTATAATAAATTAATTTTCAATAAACCTTTCTGGAACCTACTCTATGTGCCTTACTTACTCTGAAGATTGTAAGCTCATTAATGGCAAAAATCCTTTATTGTGTATATTGATTTCTTTACTCACTGAGAGATACAGCACAAAGTGTGGTTTTGTCAGATATGGAATAAAGATGTTACAAACACTCTCTTCAAGGACATATTTACCATCTAATTGGGATGAACGAGATAAAAATATCAGTATGAAATATGATATCTAATAATTAACATGATTGCCAGCTTTTATAGCAAAAATTATGGTGAAATGGGAATATAGATAGTGAAAATATCAGAATGAAGGTCTTATAAAAAATGACTTTTGAATGTATCTTTTATATGGATAGGTATGGATGTATCTTTTATATAGAATATATAAATCTTGAGATAAAAATAAGAATCTCCAAAGCAAATAGTTTGGGAAACAAACTATTTATAAAAGGGGAGATCAGGAAACAAAAATACAGGTAACTTCTGGCTAGGTAGATTAAGGCCACTTGATGAAAAATTTAGAATGTCAGGATAAACTTTTATTACATGCTGCCTTAACACAAAGACGGGTTTTGAGCAAACAGATAATGGTTTCCTCCAGATTTCTTTCCCATAAAGGACACTTTAATTTCAAAAAACCCAGTGAGTGGCTGAACATTTAAAGAAAATATAATTGCAAACATTTCACCACTTATTTTCTGTCACATTTTAATTTATTTCATTAGATATGTCTAGAGATACATAAGTGCATATATTTGCATGGAATATTTTCCCCAGTGTTTCAAGTTATAAAATTGTGAATATTACAAATTAGGAGTCTTTTTTTTTTTCAATCATTCTTATGATTATACAGCAGATGGCTAAATGCTTTTAAAATCTTAATTATTATTTTTTGCCAATTTCTCATTCCAATCTTATCTAAAATGTCCTGCCTGTTTCTAATTGAGCATTTTACGGGGAGTGAAAAATATGTCATTAGAGTTTGTTACAGTTAATTATAACGAATTTGAGACATAATTCTGTAAAAGCACCATCATTTCTTATTTATACGGTCTTCAAATTATTAACATTTTCTTATCTTACTCTCCATGAAACATGATAATATATTTCCTTTTGGACTTAGATACATCTTAGGAATCATTTGCTCCAAATCTTTTCCTTAAAAAATCTGAATCCAAATCATGAAATGCTATGTTTAAGGTCAGATATTAGTGACAGGGTTAAGACCATAGTTCTAGATGCCTTTTACCATTCCACGTCTTCCGTAATTATACTATGTGGCTACTACTAACAACCCCTACCATGAATGTCATACCATCGTTCTCAGTAACTCATACAGGTAATATGTACTGAGACTACTACGTACCAGTCACTGTGCTGGGCACTTTCATGCAATATCTTTATTGCTTATAATAATTCTGCAAGGCAAGTATTTTCCATATTTGACATTTGAGGCTCAGAGAAGTCCTCTAACTTTCCCATGGTCACATAGTTTGAAGTGGTAGCACTATGCTGTAATTCTCAGCCAGATCTAATTCCAAACCATAAGATTATTTTCCATGCTTTGTCCTTCTAGGGCATAATAGCTTTTTCATACTAGTTTCCCCCACAAACAAATACTTTGAGTTAGATTTTCAAAGTTCTTACAAGGTTGTTTAATTATCACACAATTTGCAATTGATTCTTGCTCTTGGCTCTAACTAGTTATCATCCATATTGCACATACAATCTGTGAGACCAGCTTCTTGTTTATTGAATTGTGAAACTTCAACCATTTTGTTCCTTGATTCTAACCTAACCACAACTAACTTTTGAATAAATAATTCCTAGGAACATTAATTTCTATGCTTTTTATAATTTTTAAATTAACAAATACATATAAATCTGTATTTTTTCTCTATCACAAGAAACGTTACTATTCTAAACCATTTATTTTTTAAGTAAATACTAGTAATTTATCAACTGCAGCATGCACAATCACTAAGAAAAAAATGCAAAAGCAAAAAAAAAAAAAACCCAACAAACATGGCTGGTTGAACTATGAAAATACTATCCATTAGATCCATTCAGATTTCAGACGTTTGTTTAAGAAATTAGCATTTAGAATCAATGAAATAGTTTAAAATGGCTAACTTTTCATAATCAAAGTGATTAAATCTATCAAAAGGTCTGCTTTTAAAAAGTAAATTATCTATGTAGAATATTAAATCCTATTTTAAACAGGAACTAAATTTTCTAATTTTTGGAGGGCTATGGTTGGTTTTTCTTATCTTTTCACATCTATAGAGTTTGATATAATGAGAAAAGTAAGAAAAACACAGAAAAAAAATCCTTATAATTCCCAAATTGTGCTTACACGGTAGTTTAAACTCCGTTGCAAACCAATATTTCATCGAATTTATTTTCAAATTACCAAAATCAATAGGGTGTTGGTTCCTATTAAGGAGATGACATACAGAAGAGGGGATAGAAGGAATTATCACAGAATATTTCATTAGGCAAAGACTTCAGCACAAAGTGTTGGATTCCTTCCACAATGTGATTTTAAAATTATTTCAGTCTATTCTGTCACAGTTTTAGCACATGGATTTGTTAGTCATGACCAAGCTGAGAAAGACAGTCAATCATTTATGTTAATCTTTAAAAAAATCTATTATAATTAATTGGTAAGAATTCTATTGCTTAAATATAAATCTGTCACCTCAAAAAGTTGGAAAGCTATGTTTAAAAAATTTTTTTAAATATTTTACAGGTTTAAAAGTCAATGGCGGACTTCTGGTATTAACTCCGACACGTAAAGAGCTTAGAAATCTTCACTTCCATCCTCACCACAAGAAAAAAGGCTGAGCAAAGTAAAAATCAAAGCGGTTTTCTTAGATCCTTCAGAGAATAGAGGTCTCAGAGCAAACTGCTACCCTGAAATCTGGAGAGCCAGGAAAATACAGAAAATCACAGCTGAGATCAGTTTACTGGAAGCAGAAGCCACTAGAGCCAGTAACGGGTAGGAACATCTAAATGTAATTTTGATGAGTTGCTAGAGGCACAAATCGCTCAAGGCTGATATGGACTAACTCGCTGGATGGGCTTAATCTCAGGGGGTTTTACGCATAAGAACCAAAGCAGGTTCTCTAAGTGAAGATCAGTGAAAAGTCCCCTCCTATGTAAGTGAGGGCAAGGAGCAGGGATGGAAGAGAGGAGAAAAGTAACTATTTTGAAACATCCCCAGGGAAAAGGTAACAATTTAAAGATCTGTACATGAGAAAAACCTGCCCTGCAAGGGAAAATATTTTACCAGATCTTTACTTGACCTGGAGGGTAGAACAATAAGCCTTCTCCAGCACCTTCTAGCCTTTCTGTCTCACTTAAGCAGAAACAGTTTTGGAGGTCACGGATCACAGATTTAGTTCCACTAAAAAACTTAAGTTTAAGCATAAGATTATAGAATACTGATGTTCCCCAACGTCTGACCACCACATCAATAGGGTTCCAACATAAAACAATGGATTATAACTAAGAGAGCTGTAAATGAGACTCTATTTATAAAGAAATTCTTAGGGAAATCCTAAGAAAGGGGAGGAAAACAAACAAAACCAGAAAACTCTGTCAACTACAGCTACAGTAAACATTAAAAGCAGTCTAGTTCCAGTCAGATTAACATAAAATCCACACCAAAAACTTAACCACTCAATTTCTATTTTCTAATATCAGATCCAGCTTTCAACAGAAAATTGCAAAGCATGCTAAAAAGCCAGAGAAAACAGAGTCTAAAGAGATAAAAGCAAACATCAGGCCAGACTCAGATAACATAACGATTTTGGAATTATCGGATAGAGAAAATAACTGAGTACTATGTGAAGGGCTCTAATGGAAAAAGTTGACCACATGCAAGAACATATGGGTAAATGTAAGCAGAGAGATGGAAACACTAAGAGAGAATGAAAAGGAAATGTTTGAAATCAAAAGCACAGAATGAATGCCTGTGATGAGCTCCTCAGTTGACTGGACATGGCTGAGGAAAGAATCAATGATCCCAAAGATATGTCAATAGAAGATTCCCAAGCTGAAAGACAAAGTAAAAAAAGAACACAATATCCTAGAACTCTGAGACAATTACAAAAGATATACTGTATGTATACTGGTAATCCCAAAATAGCAAGAAAGAACGGAACAGAAGAATATTTAAATAATGACTGAAATCCATTGAAAACTCTGTATAGGAATTTCAGGGAATGAGGATCAGTATAAATTCCAAAAGCTAAAGACCTAGGAGTATCATATTCCAACTGCAGAAAACCAAAGACAAAAGAGTATCTTCAAAGAAAGCGGAGGACATTAGAAAGCAACCTGTCTAGAGAGTAACAAGGGTACAAACTGTATCAGATTTCTGGTCAGAAACCATGCAAGTGATCAGAGTGTACTGAAATGTTTAAAGTGTTGCAAGAAAAATCCGCAGCAATTTAGAAGTCTCCCTCTGTCCCTCTCCCCTGCTCCCACTGTCCCTCCCTCCTTCTCTCTCAAGAAAAAACAAACAAATCCACAGAAGGTACAAAAAGAGGGGAAGATAAAAAAAATAAATAAATAAAGTAAGTATGATGATTAGAAAACAGTTACAAACATGGTGGTAATAATCTAATGATATCAATAACCACTTTACTTTTTTTTTTTTATTAGAGAGAGAAAGAGAGAGAGAGAGAGAGAGAGAGCGAGCATGAGCAGTGAAGAGGGACAGAGGGAGAGAGACAGAGAATCCCAAGCAGGCTCCATGTATGGTGAGGTCTGGGGTCATGACCTGAGCAGAAATCAAGAGTCAGCACTCAACCTACTGAGCCACCCAGGCACCCCCCCACCAGTAACCACTTTAAATATGAATGGTCTAATACACTAATTAAAAGAGACTGTCAGACTGGATTAAAAAAACAAAAAACAAAACAAAACATGGGGAACCTCGGTGGCTCAGTCAGTTGAGCATCTGACTTCAGCTCAGGTTATGATCTCATGGTTAATGAGTTCCAGCCCTGCATAGGGCTTGCTGCTGTCAGCACAGAGCCTGCTTAGGATCCTCTGTACCCCTCTCTCTCTGCCCCTCACCCTCCCTTTCAAAAATAAGTGAATTAAAAAAATTAAAAAAAAACCCAACTATACATTGCCTATAAGAAAGCGATTTTAAAAATAAAGACACAGATAGATTAAAAGTAAAGGGATAGAGAAAAATATGCCACGCTATCACTGGGAAATTACAAATTAAAACCAAAATGGGAAACCATCATAACCTATTAAAATGTTTAAAATCCAAAAAACTGAAACTGAAAATACCAAGTGCTGGTGAGTATGTGGATCAACAAGGACTCTGACCCACTGCTGGTGGGTATGCAAAATAGTACAGCCACTTTGGAAGACAGTTTGGAACTTTTTTTTTTTTTTCACAAAACTAAACATAGTCTTATCATAAGATCCAGCTGTCACACTCCAATGTGTTTACATAATTGGGTTCAAAACGTACATCACACAAAACCTACATGGGAATGTTTACAGATTTATTCATAAATGCTAAAATTCGGAAGGAACTGGGATGTCTTTCAATAGGTAAATGGATGTACAAACTGTGGTTCCTTTATACAGTACAATATTATTTAGCAATTAAAAGAAATAAGCTTACAAGGCACAGGAAGACATGAAGGGATCTTAAATGCATATTGCCAAGTCAAAGAAGCCAGTCTGGAAGGCTGCACACATTATTCTATACGGTTCCAACTATATGACATGCAGCAGAAGGCAAGGCTATAGAGACAGTAAAAATACCAGTGGTCACCAGGGGTTGGTCAGAGAGAGGGATGAATCCATGGAGCAGAGAGGATTTTTAGGGCAGTGAAACTATTCTGCATTATATTGTTTTTTTTTTTTTTTTTAATTTTTTTTTTCAACGTTTATTTATTTTTGGGACAGAGAGAGACAGAGCACGAATGGGGGAGGGGCAGAGAGAGAGGGAGGCACAGAACCGGAAACAGGCTCCAGGCTCTGAGCCATCAGCCCAGAGCCCGACGCGGGGCTCGAACTCACGGACCGCGAGATCGTGACCTGGCTGAAGTCGGACGCTTAACCGACTGCGCCACCCAGGCGCCCCTATTCTGCATTATATTGTAATGATGGATACATGACATGACATTACAAGTGAGTCAAAATCTATAGAACTTTACAACACTAAGAGTAAACCTTCATGTAAATTTTGGACTACACTAATAATAATGTACCTAGTAGTTAATTAATTATACCAAATGAACCACACTAATGGAAGATGTAAGTAAGAGCAAATACTGGTGGTGGAGAGGAATAAATGACATGGAAACCCTCTGTACTATCTGCTCAGTTTTTCTGCAAATCTAAACTTAAAGTCTAATAATTTAAAAATAAAAGTCAGGGCGCTTGGGTAGCTCAGATGGTTAAGCGTCTGACGTTTGGCTCAGGTCATGATCTCAGGGTTCATGAGTTCGAGCCCCATGTCGGGCTCTGTGTTGACAGCTCACAGCCTGGAGCCTGCTTCGGATTCTGTGTCTCCCTCTCTCTCTGCTCCTCCCCTGCTCTCACTCTGTCTCTCTCTCAAAAATAAATAAAAGTCAAGGGCAGAAACTAAACCTCGGTTGGGCCCCAGTGAACACAAAGCATCAATTGGTGTTCCTCCTATGGTCGGTGACAGAAACAATTTTGCTGCTATTTTCTGATACCATATTTGGCTCTGAAATGCCAGGCAGATACAAAACTGACAAAACCCTTTATTCCAATGTTGACATTAGTACTGCAAGTTGCACATAGCTTAGAAACAATGTTTGTCACTTTCTCCCCAGTTACTTGTTTTATCAATTAATGTGGCAGAATGTCAGACCTTAAAAAGTCTTTCCTTAAACAATAAGACATTTGGTTTTAACTTGATAAAAATACATGAAACTGAATTCCTTCTCAACTAGAAACATAAAATTAACTAAGCACTCCTTAAATCTTAGCTAAGATCCTAATCTCATTACATGCAATACTTAATGCAATTTCCAAAATAACTATATGAACCAAAAGCAATAATTACTCGCATTTTACAGATGACAGAGTCATAGGATAAAGAGGTTAAGTAAATTTCCTAAGATTGAGGATCCACATTTTGAATGGGTAGGTGGATTCAAAGCCTGTTGTTACTGTGCCACATTGCTTTTTGATTCTGGGAAAACTGCTGTAACTTTATCACAAAAGAAATATCCTACTAATTTTAAGTGAGAATGACCGCAACAATGGAATTAAGGCAGAGTGCTAAAGATATGTAAAAATAATCCAGTTTTTGTTGACCTGGAATAAGATTCTGAGTGACATTTTTACAAGCATAAGCACTATTTTAGTGCTATCTGTGCAGAAACGTGTGTGCATGCCCACATGTGCACATAAGCATGTGCTTGTGTATCATGAGAAAAACACAGAATTAGAAAGACAGAAGGGGGAAAAACTGATTTTAAAACATAATATTAAAAAAACCTCCTTGTATTAATTCTGGATTATAATAACTCGAATGGGTCACCAAGGTACCACAACAGAACTTCTAACTGCTATTCTGAGGGAGATTTATAAAGCTATATATCTCATCTCTGCCTTCTTTCCAACTTACTCAGTGTGGAAAACGACACCGGCCTTCCAAAATCTGAACTTATGTTTGGACCCCTTCCATCCTTGAGTCTTACTCTAGTGTTGCTGACCATTAAAATGAATATTTCAGTGGGGCTGGAACAGCCCTATTAGCCCATGCCAAGCTTTATATGGCTTGCACGCTTTAAGAGGTCAATCTAGCCAACCAGTTCACTTTGTTCAAAAGTATTAAATAAATGGAATGACTGTAACATTCAAAGAAAGGCAAAGTTCACTAGGTAAGACCCCAATAATATAATGGAGCATAAAACTTCTAGAATTTTTTTACCATAATATTTTATGAAACATATGTACACACTCACTGGAAATAGAATCCAATTCAAATGGTTTTGAAGGTCAGTTCAAAGTCACCACATATGCAGTATCTTTGTGAGAAATATGTACTATTGCAAAAGCGTCTGGACCCAGAAGCTTCCTTTCTCTATTTTATAGTTTATTATCAGTCTAGAAGGGTACTATATTAGGGGAAAAAAGTCACCTACTACACTATAATATAATTTGCAGCCAAAACATAAAGTTCAGTAAAATATTATAAATTTCAGCATCAACAAATCCTTCTCTCGTGGAACAAAAAGAATCACAGAAGGTAATTCTAAAAGGAAGTGCTATTTTAAGTGTGGGCGATAAATATAAAAGTTGAAAACAATTACTTCATTCTCAACTTCACAACTAATTATGAAATCCTTCCTTGTTCACTGTGGTGAAAGGATCAAAAGACTCTCAATTTCTATATTTACATGTGAATTACGAATGGGCCTGATTAGAGCCACCTATTTGTATTATTCTGATGTTTCCTAAATGCCCAAATTCTAAGAGCAACTAGGATTCTCCTAAGGGGAAGGAAGTAAAGGTCTACTTTGCATGACAAAGGTCAGATTTCTGCAGACAAATGAAACTTCTGTGGGTGACTGTTCTTAGGTTATCACTGTCAGGCTGGGTCCTGGGAGGTCAAGAGAGGTTCCAAATTGTGCTCACTGCTTCAGGGATGCCCTTGGGGCCACTTTAATCATTTAAGATCATTAAAACTTTTCTTATTCTGGTTCCAGCTTTATCCCCTAAATCTCACTAACACATTCTGGCAATTCAGACCTGATGCAGGTTAAAAGGAAATTGAAGGTACTGCCTTTAGTATTATACGCAGATCGAAAAAGAGAACCCACTTATTTAACAACTTCTTTTAAATCCAAGATTGGGTTCAGTGAAATTCAAGTAGACCACAGAGGGTGATAATCAGGCCCCAGTAGAAAAACTTGACTCTATTATAGCTATCCTGGTATTTACAATATGGGATCTATGATGCCACTACTCTAGATCTCATTTAATATGATGTAGGTTTATGTGAAAATCATCTTAGTTTCCCCAATCATTACGTATGTTTAATTATAATTACAGTAATAGTTTATTATTTACTTTTTTGGTAATAACTATTAAGCCATAAACATACAACAAATGCTGAAGTAAAAATTATTGCTTTACTATATTTCAGTGCTCTTCCATTTAGTGAAAATATATGTCTAAACTTTCACACAATGGATTGATTATAGTTAGAAGAGTACTATCTGCCTATTTGTAATTAAGGAAGAGTATCTCTTAAGTATTTTAGATAATGTGTAGAAAACATCTGTATTTAGTTATATCATACTTCTCTTAGATGATGGGAATAGAATAAAGAGATATTTTGAAACATCTATACAGATATAAAAGTATTAATGGCTATTCAAGAGTTTCATTGGTATAGTGCTTGAAAAAGTTTCATTTTACAAATCCTTGGCCTAATGCTTCATAAATGTCAGATTTTCAATATAAAAGGAGTCAACTTCAAATACCAGGCAAATACAGAAAATATAACACTAGCAAAGACAAGGGCTGTATCTTTTCACCATTATTATATATCACATAGACACAGTAAATGTCTTTCGTATTAGTACAGATTTGAATAAAATTTTGTAACATACACACTGAGCAAGATTTCTCTTTGAATTCTGTTGTGGACTGAGAATTTTTACAAGAATAAATTAACAGCTTGCTAGTCATTCCTCACAGAGGAAAAAAATCCTAAACTGTTCTCATGGAAACTGGGACACAAAGTGTGGGTTTTTAGTACTTGTTCTGAAGTATTGAAAAAGATCAGATTTTCTTTCTGGATGCTTTACTGGCTCCAAATGCCACTTCTTTTCAAAGTCAGTGTCAGTTCTGCAGTCAGTTTTCAGTCTCCCAGTGGTAAGAATATATTCAAAGGCTGTGTGCACAGCAGGGTAGAAGTCTTTCTCCATGAATGTAACTATATCACTCATCAGTAACCTCCTGCCATAAGGGGACTTATGTTTTCTTTCCTTTTAGTGACTCCTTGGGCTCTTGAATGCCAGTCACTGCCCTGAGACCTGGGGCAGTATTCACATAATCGCTGTCAATAGTTCCTACACATGTCACTGGTGCAACTAAATGTCAAGACAGCAGATCAAAGTCTGCACATTCTAAAACTCATGTCCTTTATGGATCAATTTTCATAAACTATACTCTATGTTTTAGAAATACGTGGAGGCTCAGTCTTTGCTTTCTTCCTTTTATCCCAGAGAAGTTTATTTACATGAAAGGCAATCTGATTTGTACATAATAGGGTGAAATTCTGATGGAATACATAAAACTCATTCTTCCCTTTGCATAGCCTTCTTGAGGTATTTTACTTCTTGAAGCATTTTACTCTACCTATTGTTTTATAGTAGAAATGCAAAACTCTGTGAGCTATTAAAATTAAAAGGCATGGGTTGCTTTCCAATACTTCACTGATCTACCCCAGTACCTGGTACATTAGATGGTAGGTAATAAATTCTTACTTATGATGGATTTATTTTTAAATCTTCATTATGCTATAGGTAAATTATGATAGAATATAGCTTTAGCGTGTGTTTTTACAATCTATATCCATTTTAATTATTCAAGGTTGCTTGGGAAAATGAATATAATTATTTGAAATCATTCCCACTCTCTAGATTTCATATACAAATTACATACATCTACACTTCTTAAGAAGGCCTGAGTAAAATATGATAGACAAAACTATCTTCTCTGAATACCTTTTCAGGTTATTTCTGGATACAAAAATTTTTAAGTTTAGAACTTTCTCTAAGAAAACATAACGTTTAGAATAGAATGTACACAAATGCTATTTATGCTTATATCTAGCTAAAGTCTAAATATATTTATTACAGGGGTAAGAGCATGTAACAAATTAAATAAGCACATATCAGAGGGCTGAAAAAAGAGAAGACAAGAAAACAAATACAAGCCTTAGAGCCAGAGGCGTTTTACTAAACTCCAAATAGAAGCTTCATTGTCCAAGTTCCCCTAAGCAAGTTTTTATATAATTACATGAGAGTATTAGGTACAAACCATCACTCCGAGTTCTCTTATAATCTGTGAGACGTTAGGCAAGTCACTTACTCAGAAGGTAGGTAGCCTTGGCCTTATATGTTTTCACCACTCAAACAATTAAAATTTATGGATTTTAAAATGTGTGATGAAAAGAAAGTTTATTATTCCCATTTTTGTAGTAAATGGTTGAGGGTCAAGAAAAATTTAGGTAAATGGAGGAAATTACAGAGGTCCTCATTGGTGGAGATTTAAATTTTCTAAGAAACCAAATTTCTATTTTCCCTAATTCTAATCTTTGTTGCTAATAAGACAATAATTTGTTTATAATCCAAACATGATGAACTTTTAAATTTGAAAAAGTACTTTGATTATATATACTGCATCAACTGATGATGAAACTGGTGTGTGTGTGTGTGTGTGTGTGTGTGTATGCACACATGCACATATTTGTTTATGCTAAGGGCAGGGGTGGAGAGGGTGTGATAGTTATGATTCAAACCCTTTGACCCTTTCCTCTAGAGGCAAAATTAAATTACAGGTATGTTATGGAAGAGCAAGTGGAGTCTTGCTAAACCAACTTACCAGTTTTTCGAAGGGGGAAATCATCCTTTGCATCTTGTGCTCCTGGTAATGTGTATTTGTAAGATGGAGATGTTCCACTCAGGGGTGGAGAGCTTTGATCCAGTGACGTGTGGTGGGCAGCCCTACAAAAGAAAAAGAGGGCTCACCATTTGCTCTGGAGTTTTTACTGCGTGTTGGCCAGCAATAATCAGTTGCACATGCTGTGCACGTGTCTCAGCTGTGTTTATGTTCTTTCTTTTTAGTGTGTACAAACCACAGCCTCATGTAACCAAGTTCACTTTGGCAGAGTGGTATAGAATGCTGCAGGATTCCCAAGAATGACCACGGCGTGTGTGATCACACACTTACACGGAAGTTTGCTTCACTAAAAGAGAATTTACCAAAAGCCTGAGTTTTGATAATCTGAGATTACTGTGCACGTTTTGTTAAGAGCCGTACTAGTAATGAAGTCATCAGTCAAATCCTTTTTAGTCAACAAGGTAGAATAACCAAAGTAAAAGTAAATATACAGAAGGACTTCATTTTCGAAAACTGCAAGGTAATATATGAAAGTACATGAGGGTGACGTTTCTACTACAGAGATAGTACAGTGTCAACAGCCTCAGGTCTCCTGATTTCTGCAGCACTTACAAGGTAAAGATTGGCAATCGCATATTTCTTCAACATGAAAATGATTTTTAAAAATGTTTTCTCTTCCCTGCACAAATATAGTGAAAGAGTTGTACTGCACCACTGGAGAAGAGTTTCCAGGACTGAACATTGTGTATCCAGTGGATATAACACCCATGATTATCATATACAAAGAAACCAATGAACAGGGCAGGGTTCTGCCAGTATTATCTATTTGAATCATGTATTCTCAAGAATTAACTGGCTTAAGGGCACTTCATCTAGCCATAGTGAGCAAAAATCATTAAATTCTGATTCCACAAATTAATGATTCACAGTGTCTGGAGTTGGGCCCTATTGAAGTTCAGCTCAGTATAAAAAGGGATTGCTAACTGATATTTGACAGTCATGTTTAATATACCCAAGGGGACAGCTAAAGAATTTTCAGCTGACACGTTGTTTGTACGTAGTTGTTTCCCATTTAAAAAGGGTATTATCTCTTCTTAAAATGAGCTGTAACTTAGAAGGAATATGAATTAGTTATAAATTATGTATGTAATTTTAAGTAATAAAATGATATTTATTTCTAAATACTTTGGGCTGTTAACTGAACATCTGAAAATTTTCTTCGGGGACTGGCTTCTCAAGTCAACTGACATGCCTGATGGAAATTACGTAAACCATTAAAAAGTATTCATTCAGTACTCTACTCTGCAATCTGCCTCAGTTACCTTTTTTTTTTTTTTGAGAAAAGCAGATACTTATAAAATAGAATCAGAAGGATAATAACTTTTTCAATAGAACTCCTGGGATGCTTCCAGTTTCAATATAGAGTAATCAAGTATTTACTTCCTTAACCTTGATGATATGAGGGATCACAAAAAATTCAAGTGTAAAATCCGGTAGTCAATCAGCAAACACATAAAATGAGAGCAATGATACTATTATCTATTAGCCTGTTATCCAAATATGCTTTATCTATTACTGTTTGTCCTGATTTTAAAAAGCACCACATCCTTCATATTTTGCTGAAAGGAGAATTGTGTATTTCATAGTGGCTTTTCCCTGGACTCAGGGAAACACGGATCCATAGATCTGTAATACCATAATGCATTATGTTGTCAGCTTGTGTATCAGAAGCCAGGGTACTCATTTTACAGTGCAGCAAAAAATGAAGTCAGATGGACAGGCGTAAACTAGTCACTGAAGACTTAGCTTTACTTAGTTGCCTTCGTTCTCATTCTTTCCCTTCCCTCCCTTGTCTTCCTGCCTTTTTTTTTTTTTTTTTTTTTTAAGTTGCAAAGCTTCTGGTCTTTTAAAAATAGCTCAGATCTCCACCTCCTATCGAGCCAAGTAAAATAAAATCTCAACCTGCCAAATCCTCAGAAATTATTGTAAAGATATCAGATGCACCATCTGAGAATAGAAAAATGCAAACTAGGAACTAATTTCTATGCCCCACCCCACATTTCTGTTACTCATTCACCAAAAAACATATCTACTTCCTTGCCCTCAAGATGATACTTGCTAACATTCATGAAGCACTGCTCTCTGTGGCATCGTTTACTACATTATTTCACAGGACCTTTCCAGCAACCCGAGAAGGCAGGTATTATTATTATTATTATAGTCTTTTTACAGAGAAGGACAAGAATTCAAGGAGCTTGACCACAGCCACATAGCTGAGAACGGCAGACCTCGGTTTTGTGCCCAGGCTGGCTGAACACAGAACCTATGTTCTTGACCCGTGGGAATGAATAAGGCCAAACACTGAACATACGTGTACCAGAGCTTGGGATGGCGGCTCACGGAATGATTTTTTCCATTAGTTGGAGTGTCTTTTGTTGCTGATTTACTCAACAGGAATTCTTGAAGCTTCTGCTTTACTTCTGTACTTGCCACTGCTCCTGAAACATACACATACAGAAATAGATGTTGACTTGGGGCTTTGTCCTTCCATGCCTCTGGAGTATTTAGCAAAAATTAGGAAGTAACACCACTGGTCACTGCATGTGAAGTTTTCCTATTAAAAGAAGAAGCCAGAGTCTAAAAACAGGCTTTTGGAAATGGCACAGTAATGTTTTGTAACTGCTGCTCAAAACGCCAATTTTTATAGGAGCTTTGATGATTTCTTTAATTGCTTCTGCAGAAAGGGGAGTCCCAGAATTAACACTAATTTTTTCCTAAACTTAAAAAAAATGAGGACTAAAACACTGCCTTTTAAAAATCAAGACTCTTGGGGGACAACATAAATGACAACACAATACACTGACCTCTCCTGAACTGCTAGTTGGAAAAACTAACATTTTAAAAACCTCTTTTGAGCATTAAACAAATAAGTACTGCTGACTGTTCCAGTTCTAGTCATCTGATTTTAAACCTTGCTACATCCTGATTTTGAACTGACCTCAGATAGGGGAATTATTTGGATCTGTCTCCCTCTTGTGGATAGTTTTTTTAAACAAACGTTCTGCCTTAAATCTTCCCAAAGTCTGGGTACTCAAAAACTAAATGGAGGCAAGGCTTGACTTACAGAGAACAATTAATTATAACTTGAGCAGGAGGAAGGCATAGTGAGGAAATGTGAAAGTAAGTTTATTATAAAACAATATGGCATAGCTAGATCGCTTGACTAGAACCTTGTTTTTAAGCCTCAAAAACAACAGAAATAAGCATCTTTGCCAAACAATGCTCTGTTTACTTCCTCTGCAGACTGAAGGCAGAAAGATAATATGTGAATGTCAAAGCTTTACATTTGAGTCCATAATTCATTCTTTTAATTAAATGCAAACAGTTTTGACAAGTTTAATGCCACTCTTTATCAGGCTTCTTTCTGAATGACGATCAGCTAAACATGAGGGAAGAGATTCGTTTTTTACCCTGGTGCCTCTTACTTTCTCGTCCTCTATCTTTGCCTCTGAGAGGAGGAAGCTGTTGTTCTCTGCGATGCCTCTCTACTTCCTGTTCTTGCCTCTGCTGCTCCAGTTTCTGCTCCTTTTCTAGGAGTTCTTGTTGCTGTTTTATGGCTAGAAGTTCCTGTTGCAACTTGCGAGAAGAGAAAGACATGAGAGTGTGCAATTTCTTTAGGCGTTACAGTCATCACTGACCAACATCAAACTGTTAGGAGCTTCTGGAGTTTGTTTCCGTTTAGTTTACATTTTTACTCACTTTTTCAGTAGATGACTGAAATCTAACGACAACCAACTAATGCCACAGATGGTCTTAATGTCATATAAGCAAGTTTTTAGGTAGCTTCAGTTCCTGGGCCGCCCCACCAAAACTCGTTACCAAATTCACTGTAATCTTTAGTTCTATGAGTAGCTTTCCTTTGTACAACTGAAACATATGAAAACAGGCAAAGACAGAAATGGCCCAGAAGTCTGTTTTACCACGTCTCTCACATTATAAATAAACAACGGAAATCTTCATTTCTTATCCTGAGAAATAGTATGAAAATAATCAAATCTAAGGAATGGTGAGAAATAAGTTAATTTGGGAGAAGTCTACCTAAAACAGAATGAATGTTAAAAATTCCTAAACCTTACAGAGAAGGTTCTCAGATTAATGTAATCTATACATCCAAAATAGGCTTTGTTCTCAAAGCAGCAAACGTTCATTCATTCATCCAGCAGGCAAAAACATTCAGAATAGAGAGAGTGGTCAAAATGAAGTCACTTCCATTAAACTACTATCTGGTTGTCTGAATCCCTTGAATTCACTTCCAAACAAAGAAGAACATGAATATGAAGGCTTCTTAAAAACTGTATGGAGATGTCAGTTTTCTCTCAGGCAGAGAAAATGAATAACAGTAAATGTGCTCACTGACGAATACCTAAAGACGAGGAGTTCTACCCAGGCTCTGATATTACCAGATAAGAAATCTAGACACCTTATTAAACTACTTAAAGCCCTGGGTCCTCATATGTCAGAAAAACAATCTCCTTCACACATCATGCTCACAATGCATATGGAATTTACTGGGTAAGTTTGAACGACACTAATTTTAATGATTATTACTATATTTAGATCTCAGTCCTAATGAAGTTAGCATAATTTGCTGTTTTAGGTATCTATCTAAGAGAAGTCTGAAATTTTTGTTGAAAAGTAAGAGAACAAAACCAAAAAGCTTTGTGGAATGGCATGAGAGTTACTCTGAAGCAAAAGGAAGCCAACTTTGTATGCAGACCATAATAGCCTCACCTCTCTCAGAAGGATATGGTTACAAGCATTTCTGGTTACTCTTCATATTAAAATCTTCGCCATTTTGGCTTTGAGATACCAGTCCCTTATTGGATGTTTCTACATACTCCATTTTAAAGGAAAAGTTTATAACTTCACTTAAACTATGCCTTGAATATTAATTCTTTTAAAATTTTTTTTAATGTTTATTTATTTTTGAGACAGAGTGTGAGCAGGGGAGGGATGGAGAGAGAAGGAGACACAGAATCCGAAGCAGGCTCCAAGCTATAAGCTGTCAGCAGAGAGCCCAATGCAGGGCTGGAACTCATGGACCACGAGATCATGACTTGAGCAGAAGTTGAACACCTGACCGACCTAGCCCCCCAGGCACTCCTAAATATTAACTCTTTACAGCTATTGGGAGTGGTCAAATTGATTCATTGCTTCAACCAAAGCCCCAGTGAAATTGAAATTTAATCTATTTTAGAAAACTAGAAAAATCACACAATTTAATCTCCATAGCTACTATTCATTATTGAAGACTGCAGGAATGATATTGAAAAAAAAAGAGAAGGAAATAAAACATCAACCCCCAGTTTCAGATGTTCTGGACTGATACAGGACACAGAGAGGATGATGTGGTAGTTTCGATGGCAGACCAGGCAAGGCTAAAAATCCTGGAACAACCATTTACTGGCTGTGTGTCCTTCGGCAAGTTACAGTATTTCTGTCTCAGCTTATGTGGGTTGAAAAATGGGATAACAACATCTAACTCAAGAGATGTTGATGACAGAAGCCAAAGATTGATGCTAATAAAAGCTTCATGTACTATGTGTTCCTCATAAACATTAAATCCAAATGAAAGTTAAAAGCACCGATTCTTATCCTTTCCCATGAAAGAGTAAATTAAAATTTAAAAAGTTAAAAGCTTCCTAAACTCGAAAGGAAATTTAAATTAGGTCTTTAGTTTCTGAGAAAACGACTTACTACTTTAGAAAATCACTTTAAAAGGTAAATTTTCCTTTTGGCTATCTCAGAATCTTTTTCCTGTCAAGAGCCTCCTCTTTTCCTCTATTTTCCAGATGTCAGTAAACTGACTATACTACTTTGAGCTAAAGTAACAATCAGGTTACTTACTTCTACTATTGACTTGTGAGCAAAATGAAAAAATACATTACTTCAAAAACTTTCCTATGGCTCTTTACAACTACAAAATGCATCAAATATAAGTGAAAAGAAGTATTTAAAGCAGCAACTTATTATTATTGCCCTGTATTCAGTGCAACATGAGTCAGGTACCACAGTAAAATGAACTATACAGTTACCTTAAAAAGCATGGTGAAGGGCACCTGGCTGGCTCAGCTGGTAGAGAATGCGACTCTTGATCTCAGGGCTGTTGAGTTCAAGCCCCACATTTGGGGTAGAGATTATTTAATGAACAAAAGTTTAAAAAAATCCTTCACAAAAAGTATGGTGAAGAATATAAATCTTATTCATTCATCACTGTCATCCTAACATGGCAAGAATGAATGGAGAAGGAAATCTAAACACCAATGTTCCAAATATTTTTCAAGGGTCAAATAGTAATGCTTTAAAGTCATTCAAAAATAATCCTGTAAACTAAATTAAGGTTTCCTATTCTACTCAATACAGTTATGAGCTACTGTTTCCACATGAGACCCAAAACAAAATCTCCACTCTTAATTTAGGGTATCTTACAGATCAATAAATTGCAAGAGTTCTTTTAAAAAATTTTTTAATGTTTATTTATTTCTGAGAGAGAGAGAGAGAGAGAGAGAGAGAAAGAAAGAGAGAGAGAGAGACAGAGTGTGAGGAGGAGAGGGGCAGACAGAGAGGGAGACACAGAATCTGAAGCAGGCTCCAGGCTCTGTCAGCGCAGAGCCTGATGCAGGGCTTGAACCCACAAACCATGAGATCATGACACATGCAGAAGTTGGACACGTAACTGACTGAGCCACCCAGGTGCCCCTAGAGTTCTTTTAGTAAAGTTCACTAGTAAAAGAAAAAAACTCATGACATTTTATACCAGATGTCAAAGGCTTTTTTGGAATATAAGATACAATAGGCTTTCCAGACTAAGGAAATATCTTAAAAAACAAAGAACACAAGGAAGAAGGTAGAACTTTTACCTTCTCAGATACTAATATTAATGTGGTAAAATTATATAACATCAACACAGATTAATTATCTATATTAATCTGACATAAATATGCTGTATCCAATATGCAAGTGAGTAATAGATCAAGCGTCTTGTACAATATTATAAATATGATAGAATGTGTAATTTATTGTATTAGAAAATTAACATGTGTTTAAATCATTTTGAAGGATGTACATAATTAATTATGACAGTAATATAAAGGAGCAAATATTTATAATAAAATTCCATTTTATTATTTATTCCATAAAAATGGAATTTTATTATAAATATTTGCTCCTTTATATTACTGTCATAATAAATTAAAACTAAACATGTACTTAATCAGGACAAAATAGCCTTGTTTTAAATGTCTCTGTCAAGAATTTGAAACATTTCACAAATAAAGTTAAAGTAACATTTATCTCAAAGATACAAGAATAAATAGATACATAGATACATGTAAAATGACTTGACAACAAAATAGTCCATCATAAAATATTCTGGGACATAGACATATTTCTCCAAGAATAATTTAAACAACTTGGGTCTCAAACTGTCAACTACATCCAAAATTCTTTTAATAAATTTTTATCTGTGGTCTAATGAACTTATATAAAAATGTTGAAAATATTTGCCCAGGTTTCTTCAAATATAATTCTACTGAGCTTTTTCTGTCATTATTTTGAATGAATATTATAGGGTCTTCTTCGTAGGGAAAATACTCAGAACATCTACTTATAGGGAGGTGGTTGGGAGGATGGGGGAAAATAGCTGATGGGGGTTAAGGAGTGCATGTGCTGTCATGAGCACCGGGTGATGTATGGAAGTGTTGAATCACTATATTGTACACCTAATACCAATATTACACTGTATGTCAACTAACTGGAATTTATATAAAAGCTTAAAAAAAAAAAGAATATCCACTTATAGACGAAAAAAACCCAAAACAACACAAGTCTCTCTCTTCACATAAAGTGACTAATTTATCCTTTCTGATAAATAGATTATGCAGATTCTTTAAAGATATAAAATGAAGGGGCGCCTCAGTGGGTCAGTCGGTTGAGCATCCAACTCTTGATTTTGGCTCAGGTCATGATCCTAGGGTCATGGGATTGAGCTCCTCTGTGCTGAGCATGGAGCTTGCTTGAGATTCTCTCTCTTTCTCCTTTTGTCCTTCTCACCCACTCACTCATGTGCTCTTTCTCAAAAATAAATAAATAAATAAATAAATAAATACACACACACACACACACACACACACACACACACACACACACACACAATGGATCTTCCCAGGGTCATTCATGATTCTCCTTGGCGGAGAATAGATAAGTGGGGCAAATGAACAAAATCACATACCAGAGAATAAACAGAAGGTAAGAATCACTATTTCCCACCATTGATGCTGTAAACTAATGGATGAGAGTAGTGGAGGCCCCTCCAAGAAGCAAAGCAGGTTTTTCATCAGCACTCTTACTACTTACCCAAGGTTTTCACCAGTAAAATCACAATTTCCTCCAAGCCATACCTCCATGTCTTAAACATTCCTCCTCTCCCCACCCCAGTGCTCCTTCTTATGCTCATGTCATGCTGCAGGCTTCTGGAGTGAAAAGGTCAGAGGCAAAGAAACATTTGCTACCTTGATGTGCTCCTGAAGCTGAGCCTGGTGCTGCCGTGTCAAGTTCTCATGCTGTTTCTGAAACTCTGCAATCAGGAGTTGCTTCTGGATTTGCTGCTGTTGCTGGATAAGGAGTAATTCTTGCTGCAGTTGCTTTTCACGGACAACAGGATCCACCACAGGCATCATCATCCTGAGGTCTGTCCTCAGGTCTAAAGGTGAGATGGGCTCCAGGCCCACAGGAACCTCTGATTTCACATCCACTAGAGAAACAGGGGGAAAAAAGGGGCGGGGGTAGGGGGCATGACAGAGGATAAGAAATTAGCACAGTGACTTGGAAACAAACAAAAAATAAAAGAGATTATACCCTACAACAAACTTTAGGTCAACTACTGTAGTCATTTTTTACGACGATGATAAGTCTTTTGTATATTAGTTTTGATAAAAAATGGACCCTATGCTCATTTTCAACCACCAATACCCCTTCATGAATCTTCTAAATTTCTCTTTTCAAGGAGATGAATCAAAACAAAACAAAACAAAACACCAAAAAGATGAATCTAATCATTTACTGGTATATAAGTCATTCATAAAACCTATTCTACTTGATCAGTTATGCAAGTCAGGTAAACTTAGGACAAAAAAATGCAACTCTGTTGAGAAGGTGCCAGGTTTTAACACAGAAGTATCACAACTCAATTTCTACACTTGCAAACATTTTGGTTTGTAATTAGAATCAGAAGATATATTCTAAGATATACTCCTTAAGAATTAAGGAATTCCTGGGGTGCCTGGTTGGCTCAGTCAGTTTAGCTTCCTACTCTTGATTTTGGCTCAGGTCATGATCTCACGGTCATGAAATCAAGCCCTGCTTCAGGCACATGCTAGCCATAGAGCTTGCTTAAGATTCTCTCTCTCCCTGTCTCTCTGCCCCTTTCCCCTACTTGTGCTCTTTCTCTCCCAAATAAATAAATAAACAAATAAACAAACAAATAAATAAAGGAATTCCTTAAGAATTAAAGCTTTTTAGCAAGGTATCTGTAGGGCTATGGGACCTAACAAAGAAAACGACAGATCTGCATGCTAAAATCTTGAAAATGATGAGTAGGTTAGCTAACCAACCACAACAATGGTCCCAGGTCCAAACATCAAGGAGTGAAAGTAGCCAACTTTCTATGTACTGTTCTTAAAATGATAATATTTCAGTTACCTTATTCCTAAAATGAGCAAGGCAGAAAAATGGTGAGGAAGCCTAAAACAAATCAAACCACTAGAGGAAGAAGATTTGGAGAATAATTATAGGACATTTAAATTTTAAATATCTAAAATAAATTAGACAATGCATAACAATTCATATAATATATATATATATATATATATATATATATATATACACACACACACATATAATTCTACTCCTGTTAGATAACTTGTAGGATGGAAGGCATAAGCACAAAAGCTCATAGACAAGGAAGACAGGCAGTAACAACATGGAACTATTAAAAGGACTAAATGGAATAATCCACTCCAAGGACTTAAAACATATAGTACATTTCTCAATAAATGCTCTGAGTTTTTTAAGTTATATAAAAATTGAAATTTCCTGCATATGAAACTAGATGATACTGTGTGGCTCACAAAACAAAAATATTAAGAACGAGTATGCAAATAAAATTGCATGTGATTTCCATTTAGTACTAGAAAATAAAAACACTAAAACTTCTAGAAAAATGGAAAAAGGAAAAAGAAAATAAAGGAATATAAATAAGCAATTTTAAAAAATTTATCTTTACCAGTAAAGAAATATAAATTTTAAGTGAAAGTAAGCCATTGTTTTCTAAACATTAAATATCATCTATATGATTCATGCATTTGCCTGTGTGTGTATATAATGGCCCATTGTATGGTGTAAGCATAATACCAAGTAGACAATCATGTATTGCAAGTGGCACTACCAAATAGCTTAAAACTTCTAAAAAATAATTTGGTGATATGTAGGAAGAGGTATTAAGTATTTTACCATTTGATTCAGGTTTGCCAACTGTAGGAAGATATCTTAAGGAAACAATAGTAACAGGAAAAAACAGTTCAATGTCATACTATTTATTGAAGTATTATTATTTTAATTGAAATCACCAACTACAAGGAAATGTCTAAATGAAATATGTCACATCCATATGGTGGAAAAATACACAATCATTAAATCATGGGAACATGAAAAATGCTATTACAACATTAAGTGAAGAAACAGTAATAGAAGTGACACATACCCTATGATAGCTCTTTAAATAAATATCGTTTAAGTCAATATACATTTATTGAGAACCTTAAATTCTCAGGTTTGATGCTAGATGCTGGACTCAGCAGTAGAGCAAAAATGACAAAAATTCCAACCCTCCCAGAGCATTGGGTTCTTAACTGTATTAGTCTCTGAATTCGTGTACCAAAGACTGGTGAGGTACAGAAGATAGTTGTATCTGGGGTGGAAATAGGAATAATTTTCCCTTTCTTACTTTTCTGTATTTTTCCAAATTGCATTTAATGCTCTGACTACTACTGTAAGTAACTTACATCTGTAGATTCCAGGTTGGGAACTACAAAGTTTATATTCTATGTGGATTTAAGAGCTATTTTCATTGAGTCAAGAAAAGCTAACAGAAATCTTGTTTGTAGAAGTTAAGGCTGCAAATACTGAATGAAACATTAATGCCCTTACTTGTCACTTGAATTGCACGTACAAGGCAGGTGGGTGAGGTGGAAGGGGGGCTGGTATCAATCTTGGGTTGCTAACACTGGTCATTTTTCAGTGTATTGATCAGAAGCTTGTGTTGATGATGCTACATATGTCACTTTAATGAAAATGGTAAAACAGTTTATTAATGAACCATTGTTTGGTGGACAATGTCTTCTAAAACACTGATGTTTATGAAAGGAAAGATAGTAATTGTGACGAGTTGGGGACTAAATGAGGATAGTGGCCTCTAAAATCTCTTCGTTGCAGTACCTGCTATAGAACTTTCAATCAAGACTCTGGAGTAACATGAGATTTTGAACATTAATTTATAGAGTTGGCATAATTCCAACCAAAAGCAATGACTGTTAATGACGTATTTCATTTTTGCATTAAAAAGGCCAAACTACAGCCCCCAGTGTTTACATGGAAATCCCAATAAACAAAGGTCAGAATTTAACCCTATAAAGACAAAATGTAGAATTTCAAAAGACACTGGCCTCCCTCCTTGTTGGCATTCTTCTTATCCATAAATTGTGATCATCGAATCTCTAAAAAAAAAAAAAAAAAACAAAACAAACCCTTCCCACAAAAAAAGATAAGGGAAAAAAGTCCCAGAACTCTCCAAAACAGCTATTGTCAACCTCAAAGGGTAATTTGACTTCTTAACCTGCTATCCCAACAGAAATGATTGTGTCTAACTGCTTGCCTTTGTTCAGAGACTAATCACTAAATTGTGAAAAATCACCCTCAACTTAGAAAAACTGCTCTTGATTATAAATAATTGCCCAAGACTGAGAGAAAGCGGCAAGCAAGATCCCAGTCTTTCATCCAATTTATTCAGCAGCAATCCACATTCCATTTGTCTAGACTAAATATAGCAGCGTTTATACAAGAAATCAATAGTGCTTGCAGAGAGGAGAGCAAAGGCATGAATATTTCATCAAACTCAGAGAGAAATGGCAATCAGCAAACTGATGGTTCTGTGTAGGTCATCTTTGGCCTGCTGGATTAGTTCTGTTCCTTGGACAATAGCTCATCTCTGGCTAATCATAATCATATCATAAGCATTCTTTCTATTTTTAACATTAATTGTATTGTGGGTGACAAAGACTCATCGTATTCCAAAAGAAATGATGGATTTTTCTTACAGCTTCTGTGACAGGCTAATAAGCCTCTCCAGGAGCAATAATAGTAACACAATACCAGGGCTGAGTTTCAACAAGTTACAGTCACTTTCATATCACAGAATGTGAAAGAAAGGGCATTGTCCACAGCTGCTATATTATCATAATTAGAAATAACCAACTTACAAGAAAAAAAATTAACAACCAATTTTAACAATGAGGAAATGGAATCATCTCTATTCATAACATTTCTTGCATAGGAGCATACAAATTCCTTACAAATTACTTAGAACAGGTGCCAGTAGTACATAAGTTAGAAGGAAGTTGATGGAACAAATTGTAGTTATTAGTAGCACTAGTTATAAACAAATGTTTTTTTTTAACAGACCTCAATTACTTTAGCTCAAGACTTCATGCTTTATTCGGACTCACTACGTTTGTCTGAGATTTCAAACACATGCCAACACAAATATATGTTATATTATATTTATATTATTAATTCTAACACCACATGCCCAGTCAGAACATTTCCACATATATATTAACTAGTCTTAATTACCACTTTACAAAGCCCTTGTCATTCTTTCTCCAGTGTCTTTCTTAATTGTTTCTTTGATAGTTATTTATTCTTCTTTTAGCATTAATCAACTCATGAACTTTTCTTTTAGAAACTGTTTTTAGTTTTTAATGAACATGGAAACAAAAAAGCTCCCATTTCAAAATTTCATATCATGTAGATGTATACAACAATCACATCTATTTAAGCAACATATATACCCTGTTTATACTTGTAACTAAATTTCTTTGACAAATATATTTTTTAAACTATTAAAGTACTAATTCAGGGGCGCCTGGGTGGCGCAGTCGGTTAAGCGTCCGACTTCAGCCAGGTCACGATCTTGCGGTCCGTGAGTTCGAGCCCCGCGTCGGGCTCTGGGCTGATGGCTCAGAGCCTGGAGCCTGTTTCCGATTCTGTGTCTCCCTCTCTCTCTGCCCCTCCCCCGTTCATGCTCTGTCTCTCTCTGTCCCAAAAATAAATAAACGTTGAAAAAAAAAAATTTAAAAAAAAAAAATAAATAAAGTACTAATTCAGAGTTCAGAGAATAATCTAGTAGCCATGGAGTGTTTCATTCTTCACCATAGATACTGTTGTTATTTACAGCACAGGTTAAGTAGAGAGAATTTTTGTATGTTCATAAACAGAAATCTTTGGTTTCTCTTTATCTTATAAACAAGAATCCATTCTTTTAAAGAATGTTTTAAGTGAACAACTTGCAAACCCCACAGATGGAAAAATTCTACGGACACACAATTTTGGCCATTTACAACAATCACAACTATGGCTGCAGCCTGTTGATGCTGTTCCTCTGGTAAGATCTCAAAGCAGTAGACTGCAAACTTCAGGTTTTTACAAAAAAATGGCATCGGCACAGACTCACCACCAATTTGTATGTGTCAGTTTAGCTAAAAGTTAAAACTTGCAAAAATGTAATAAACATTAGGACCCTGTTTATTTCAGTTAATGTTCATATACAGCAACTGCAACTCAGAATACAACGTCACCAATGCAGACCTGTACAGCCAGTGTACGTGAAAATTAAGTTCTCTATACCAAGGAAATGGTTGTCCACAACCACTGGCAAGCGGACATACGAACTACAATTTCTAGATCTGGGGAGAACCAAATGTTGCTTGGACTATCTGATCAGCTAACATAAGCAGTTTTCTTCGTGAGCCTTCTTGAAAAGCTATTGAAGAGGTCTTGGGGATGGGTGGAAGGCAATCAAAAAGTAGCTCATTATAGTCTCTGCCCTAACTACAGCACTGTATGTCAATCTCACCTTGAGGAATTTTCAAGAGTTTACTCTGCAATGGAGGATAGATTCTAGCTTCACTACCACTTCCTTGTCATTGGTTATTTTCATCACTGAAGAGAGTTTTTCGGATAGAATACATGGGTTTTGGGAAATAAATATAAGAACTCAAATCTTTTTCTTCCTTCAACTCCACGAAGTTGATTTAAGCCCATTTAAACTACCTTGATATTTCCTTTTCTGATACCTGACTATCACCTGCCACCCCACCCTTCTAAGAGTCTCTTGGAACTAAACATATACAACTTTGTAATTTTATTTACATTTTTACTCCTTATCTCCTGTTGGCTACATCAGCGCATAAAGCTATCTAAGGACAGGGCCCTGTCTGATGCTTGTTTGAATCTTTTCTCTCTAGTCCTTTATCTCATAAGTATACTACAGCACAAATTCTTAAGTATTATACTATCTAAAGAAAGTATCAGATATTGCACAGGGCTGTATGTATCTAAAACAACATTATAGTCATTGCTTTTATGTATCATCAAGCTGACATATCATTTTGCATTAACTCCTTTATTCAGCAAATATTTGTGAAGCCATATTTAATAACAAAATAGTTTTTAGTCAATAAGTAGGGAAAGCCTTCAGAGAACTCATATTTTGATGCAGAAGATCAACCCATAAACTTGTTTAGAAAACATGACACATTAAAGGCAATGATGTTGGTGTTCCAGAATCCCAGCTGGGTCCCCTTCTATTTTCTCGCCAGGACTCTCCATGGTGATCTCTTCCATTCCCAGGACTATTTGCTTCCTATATGGTAACAATTCTATCTCCAACCTAAACATCTATTCCAAACTTGCAACCCAAATGTATAACTACTATCAGCAATCTCCACTTAACTAATACTACTCTTTCTCCAGCACCTCTGGTCTCAGTTATTGCAACAAGAGACAACTGAAGTGTCCCTTTTATTACCCATATCCAATTGACAGAAATGATATTTTCTACACTCAAATACTTTTTGTATCCATTAAGATCTCTCCACTACCACTGCCTGTTTTACTAAAGCAGTCCTCTGTCACGAAAACCAATCAACAAACCCCAATCTTTTTTTTTTCTTAAATGTTTTTTTATTTTTGAGGGAGACAGACGATGAACAGGGGAGGAGCAGAGAGATAGGGAGACACAGAATCAGAAGCAGGCTCCAGGCTCCAAGCTGGCAGCACAGAGCCCAACGCGGGGCTCGAGCTCACAAACTACGAGATCATGACCTGAGCCGAAGTCGGACGCTTAACCCACTGAGCCACCCAGGTGCCCCAGAACCCAATCTTTAACAGAGCTGGCCTGTCCCTCCATGGCGTGCTTTCTGCCTGTGTTTCCAGCCTCAATACCACCTACTTTCCCTTCACGTGAGTCATATTGATCTTGCAATTCCTTAAACACACCATGCTCTCCTAAGTTTCAGAGATGTCTCATAAACATTATCACTTCCTAAAACCCAATCCCACCCCATTTTTCTACACTGATTCTTATTTATCCTTCATATAATAAAAATGACTTGCTCTAGGATGTCCTTCTGAGTTTTATTGCATTTTCCTATTAAATTCTTCAATTCTTTTCATAACATTAGCCTCCCTTCACCATTATCCTAAGTTCCATGAGAAAAAAGGAGTATATTTTCAGTGCCTAGCACAGCGTAAAAATATAGTAATGCCTTAATGCATAGCTGGAATGAATGAAAAAATAAATGAATAAATGATAGTCATGGGAATCACATGGGTATAAAATCAGAAACACTGCATGTATGCACATGTATACACATGCCCAAGTAAAATCCTAAAACAATTACTTATTAGGTCTTTTTGACTGCTCAAACTTCAGATAAATATTATTTGACTGCTTAAATAATTGATAACTGAATGAATTTCCATTAATAGTGAATAAGTATTTGTAAAAAAAAATGATCTCAGATATTTTTCTACCTAATGTGTCATTTCACACTTCCCATGTCATAATCTACTCTTTTTTTTTTAACATTTATTTATTTTTGAGAGACAGAGACAGAGCATGAGCAGGGGAAGGGCAGAGAGAGAGTGAAACACAGAATCTGGAAGCAGGCTCCAGGCTCTGAGCTGTCAGCACCGAGCCCGACATGGGGCTTGAACTCACGAATCACGAGATCATCACCTAGGCCGAAGACGGACACCCAAACGACGAAGCCACCCAGGCACCCCTCCCATGTCACAATGTACTCTTAAAATTCAGTGTGCTGACAGGTAATAATCACCAAAGTGGGGTGGGAACACTGAGTAAAATAAAATATACCCATTTATGCTGTTTGTCTCAACAGAGATCACCAAGAACAGGACACAGTGCTAAATTATTGAAACAATAAGGCCTAATTTGTAAAGGATTATTCCAGATTATATTATTAGAAAATGAGGCAAGGAGCACCCAGGTGCCTCAGTGGGTTAAACATCCAACTAGTGATATCAGCTCAGGTCATGATATCAGTGTTCATGGGATTCAGCTCTTTGCGGGGCTCTGCGCTTACCGCACAGAGCCTGCTTGGGATTCTCTCTCTCTCTCTCTCTCTCTCTCTGTCTCTCTCTCTCTCCCTCTCTCTCTCTCTCTCTCTCTGCCCCTCCACCACTTACACCCTCTCTCTATCATTTAATAAACTTAAAAAAAAAAAGAAAATTAGGCCAAAACAGATAAACTGTAAGCTAAGAATTTTCTGGTCTCCAGGTTGAAAAATGAAGAATGAAATTACTAAATGTAAATAGAAAAGAATAAATCCTTCTTTAATAAAGGTAAATAAAGAATAAATAAGTTATTTTATCAAAATTCTTCAATGCTTTCTCCAAAATAACCAATAATTGACTTTATAAAAATACTGAACACCTTTAATTGAAAGCTTTTCATTGAAATGTATAGTGTTATTTCTGCCTTAGAAAGCACATTTTCTCTGAAAAAGGAAATTAATAAATGTGGCTGTACCTAACATTAAAATTGGGAAATGGGAAAACAAATAATACATCTTCAGTCTGATGACAAAGCTGCCCAAACTTCACTTTAGTAGTACAATATTCTTAGCTGATTTTCCAGTTACTACTTATAATAGCATCATCATGAAATAAAAAAGAATTAGGAAATTATCAAACATGAAAAGAATAATTTTCAAAACAAGAATTATTTAAGTTGATTATTCCGGAAATACACTTCTCCCTCAAAGTGATTCTGTTCAAGTTATACGTGTCTTTAGTTTCTTAAAGTGCACTAATACACGGCATAAATGAAAAGAAAATACACGCAAGAAGCAATCTGGGCTTTGATTTACTATTCTCTTATTTCCCAGGGGTCTGAACAGGAAACAAAAATAACCACAAATGACTAAAATTTCAGTAGGCCTTGAAATATCAACATTTAAGTTAACGAAAGCTAACTTTTTAATCAAAGCCTTACTATTTTGATTTACTTAATTCAAATTCCCTCTCTGCAAATATGCTTTTGAATTAAGCAGTCATAACAAACCATAACACAAACACGAATTGCCAACTCATTTGTAATACCCACTTAGTTCTAAACTATCGCAGTGTTTCCTAGTTCCTCACTATTCGAGAACCCAGTAAAAGCTTCATTGAGCTTCTTGCAGTAGGGAAACTAGATCAAGCCAATTTATGGGACTTCAAGGTAATAGGAGCTAAGAACCTAATCCATATTATTTTGTAATTTGAGATAAAAATTTAACTTGACATAATGGTACCTGTAAATGAAACCTTCAGTAGATGAGAAATTTTAGTGTTTCTCAAAATAGAAAATATAAGTGTTAATCTATGAAATTATTTATCTAGCCACATATAGCACTCATCATCTGGGAAGAGCAAACTGACTTGTGTAAGAATTTCTGTGAAAGTGCGACAAATGGTTTCCTTCTCCATTTTTCTTCCTACAACCTGTAAGTTCTTCTAGGTTACAATCACTAAATTATAACTACTTGCAAATGGCTAACAATACTTCCTTCTGCTTATGAAAACCTAATATTTGAAGCAGCAGATTCCCTTGTAACCCTGTATTCCAGTTCATCATTTGACACATAAAATAAACTTAATAAGTAAGTTTAAGGTTAGTGAATATTGATTGACTAAATTAGCTCTCTTGGCAGATACCCATCTCCAACAACATTCTTCGTGTCCAAATCATATTTGTTTCTTCAGAAAACAGACTTTTTTCCAAGGGTGCGTTCCCACTCTTCTATCAGGAACCCTTGTCAGTGGAAGTATGTAACTATGTTCTTTTTTGATGATAAAAAGAGCTTTTGTGTGTTCTTGTATCCTGCCAGCAAAAAACAAATACCTTTGACCAGAAAAAAATTTTCAATCTTTCCTGAGAGCTTCAATGCTTAATATACTCAAGACAAGAACATAATAAAAGTAGGAGGAGGAAAAGAGCAGAGATGCTACCAGGTATGATGCTTCCCTCCTTTTCCTCTTTGATTCAAACCATGTCCTTTATATCTACCCTCTAATCTTCAATCCTACAGGATGGAAACGGGATCTCCACCAATGCACTTTTTTTTTTCCTTCTCCAGATCTGGGTTGTTTGTGAAGTTCTAAGGAAATCTTTATTACAAACCAAAAAGTCTTAAAGTCCCACTAAAACCTTCTAATATAGGATTGTACTGACTTTTAAAAACATTTCTTTAAACAGCTGACACTTTCTTCAAATAAAACATTACGAACAGCCCCAACATATAAAACCAGGACGAGCCCAACTCTTCAGGAGGAACTGATGTCCTACCCTCTAACTTCCGCTCTGGCTCCTTCCCCTGGAAATCCAGATTCCATGGAATTCAGTTTGAAAATCACTGCATTATTTCTTTATTTGCTAAATTCAAATCAGAGACAGATTACATTACTG